>NC_142053.1:67975162-68280146 GCF_982192425.1 Myodes glareolus | reverse complement strand
GTTGAGCATGAACTTAAATGTCTTTTGCCCATTCGGAGTTCTTCTGTTGAGAATTCTCTGTTCAGATCAGCACCCCATTTTTTAATTGGGTTAATTAGAGTTTTATTGTCTAGTTTCTTGAGTTCATTGTATATTTTGGAGATCAGGCCTTTATCTGATGAGGGGTTGGTGAAGATCTTCTCCCAGTCAGAAGGTAGCCTTTTTGCCTCACTGACGGTGTCCTTTGCTTTACAGAGCTTCTCAGTTTCAGGAGGTCCCATTTATTCACTGATTCTCTTATTGTCTGTGCTACTGGGGTTTTACTTAGGAAGTGGCCTCCTGTGCCTATATCTTGTAGACTATTTCTCACTTTCTCTTCTATCTTGTTCAAAGTGGTCCAATTAATGTTGAGGTCTTTAATCCATTTGGACTTGATTTTTGTGCATGGTGATAGATATGGATCTACTTTCATTCTTCTACAGGTTGACATCCAGTTATGCCAGCAACATTTGTTAAAGATGCTTTCCTTCTTCCATTGCATACCTTTAACCCCCTTGTCGAAAATCAAGTGTTCATAGGTTTGTGGATTAATATATGGGTCTTCTATTCGATTCCCTAGGTCGACTTCTCTGTTCTTATGCCAGTACCAAGCTGTTTTCAATACTGTAGCTGTGTAATAGGGTTTGAAGTCAGGGATGGTTATACCTCCAGAAGTTCCTTTATTATATAAGATTGTTTTGGCTATCCTGAGTTTTTTGTTTTGCCATATAAACTTGAGAATTTTTCTCTCAAGGTCTGTGAAGAAGTTTGATGGGATTTTGATGGGGATTGCATTGAATCTATAGATTGCTTTTGGTAGAATTGCCATTTTTACCATGTTGATCCTCCCAATGCAAGAGCAAAGGAGATCTTTCCATTTTCTGGTATCCTCCTCTATTTCTTTCTTCAAAGACTTAATGTTCTTGTCAAATAGGTCTTTCACTTCCTTGGTCAGAGTTATCCCAAGATATCTTATGCTATTTGTGGCTATCATGAAAGGTGAAGTTTCTCTGATTTCCCTCCCTGCTTCTTTATCCTTTGTGTATAGGAGGGCAACTGATGTTTTGGAGTTGATCTTGTATCCTGCCACATTACTAAAGGTGTTTATCAGCTGTAGGAGTTCTTTGGTAGAGTTTTTGGGGTCGCTCATGTATACTATCATATCATCTGCAAATAACGAGAGTTTAACTTCTTCTTTTCCAATTTGAATCCCCTTGATCCCCTTATGTTGTCGTATTGCTATTGCTAGAACGTCCAGCACTATATTGGAGAGGTATGGGGAGAGTGGACAGCCTTGTCTTGTTCCTGATTTCAATGGAATGGCTTTGAGTTTCTCTCTGTTCAGTTTGATGTTAGCTGTTGGCTTGCTGTAAATAGCTTTTATTATATTTAGGTATGATCCTTGTATTCCCAATCTCTTCAACACCTTTATCATAAAGGGATGTTGGATTTTGTCAAATGCTTTTTCAGCATCTAATCAAATGATCATATGTTTTTTTTTCTTTCAGTTTATTTATATGATGGATTACATTGATAGATTTGTGTATGTTGAACCAGCTCTGCATCTCTGGAATGAAACCTACTTGATCATAATGGATAATTTTTCTAATGTGTTCTTGGAATCGGTTTGCCAGGATTTTGTTGAGAATTTTTGTGTCAATGTTCATGAATGAGATTGGCCTGTAATTCTCTTTCTTGGTTTTGTCTTTATGTGGTTTTGGTATCAGGGTAACTGTAGCTTCATAAAAAGAGTTTGGCAATGACTCTTCTGTTTCTATATTGTGAAATACCTTAAGGAGTATAGGTATCAGGTCTTCTTGGAAGTTCTGGTAGAATTCTGCATTGAAACCATCTGGCCCTGGGCTTTTTTTGGTTGGGAGGTTTTTGATAACAGCTTCTAATTCTTTGCGACTAACAGGTCTATTTAGATTGTTCACCTGGTCTTGATTTAACTTTGATAAATGGTATTTATCTAAAAACCAATCCATTTCTTGTACATTTTCCAACTTTGTGGCATATAAACTTTCGTAGTAAGATCTAATGATTCTCTGAATTTCCTCTGTGTCTGTTGTTATGGCCCCCTTTTCATTTCTGATCTTATTAATTTGAGTGTTCTCTCTCTGCCTTTTGATTAGTTTGGCTAGGGGTTTGTCAATCTTGTTGATTTTCTCCAAGAACCAACTTTTTGTTTCATTGATTTTTTGGATTGTTTTCTGTGTTTCTATTTTGTTTATTTCAGCCCTCAGTTTGATTATTTCCAGTC
The DNA here is from genome assembly GCF_982192425.1 of Myodes glareolus. Classification (NCBI taxonomy): domain Eukaryota; kingdom Metazoa; phylum Chordata; class Mammalia; order Rodentia; family Cricetidae; genus Myodes; species Myodes glareolus. The sequence continues at coordinate 68,277,865 of NC_142053.1, read as the reverse complement.
TTCTACTCCTCCTGGGAGAGTCTGCTTCTCTTTTGTCCAGAGTTTTCAGATGAGCTGTTAAGACTCCAATATGTGCTTTCTTCGTTTTCTTTAAATGGGCACTTAGTGCTATGAACTTTCCTCTTAGCACTGCTTTCATTGTGTCCCATAGGTTTGAGTATATTATGTCTTTATTTTCATTAACATCATTCTTTTCTAATAAATGTCCATAAACATGTTTTCCTCTACAGTTTTATTTTTTTGTTTTCCATGCTTAAACGCTTGATACCAGTGTGATTACCATACTTTATCAGTTTTATTAGACTGATCATGAAAAGTGTCTTCTCATTTTAGTTTACCTGATAAATTAGGTTCAATTAAGGATGCTGGGATGAGCTAAAGGGAGGCTAAAATTTTGAGGGTAAAGATCTGAGGGTTAAGAAATCTACACTCAACAGAAATCAGCTGTCCATATTTCTCTCTTCTTTCTCATGTCTATCAATTCTCCCTTGTTATTTTTTGCCTTACTGATTACAAACATTTTCAGTTCTATATACCCTTAAAACCAGCAATTCCTCAACCCGAGCAGGTTCCAGGGCCAGAATTCTTTTGCCCCATAGAAAACCAGATAAGAGTTTTTACACACACACACACACACACACACACACAGAGAGAGAGAGAGAGAGAGAGAGAGAGAGAGAGAGAGAGAGAGAGAGAGATTCATGCACATCTGGTGAAATCCTTAATGAATAAATTCAGTTAAGAAAGGAATTAAATCATCAGGGAATTCTAGAGGGGAAGGTTACTGCACTATGATAAATTTTTAGGTGGTTAATAAAGGTTTAAAAGGTTTGTTTTCAGTAATATTATAGATAGGGCATGGATTTTTTTATATCAGCATGCCACTTCTTTTCTCCCATCTTGCATCGAAGACATTAGGTAACTAGGCAACCTATGTAAACAGTACGGGAGAAGCTATTGTCTATTGATCAGATAGCACATACACCAGACAATGCAGTTTCTATGGGACTAGTTTTGGTGTTAGACTTATTGCTTTAAAGAAAGAGACCCAGGCCTCTAATTTTCAAGCAGTTATTAAAATTAAACAAAGTAACAATTATTTAAAACTTGAACATGTTACATACAGGTACTATCAGAAATGACACATTTGGCTATTTTTTTGGCTACAATTTTAAATTTAGAAAGTTATCAATATCTCACGGAATGGAAATGTGGCATTATTTAACATCATTAGATTGTTATTAACATAATTTAATTTAAAAATAAAACTGGGTAATCTCCTAATATCTCAAATATGTTGTGGACAAAGATAAAAAATGAGATATTGCAAAGGATTAGAACTCGGAGAGGGATCCCAGACTTAAATCTTCTGCACATGTTGAAGATTTCTTACTAATAAACTTATTGAAACTATAGTTAACTGTACAAGACCTATACGAGATGGGGTTTGTTAATATCTCATTATGGATGAGGGAGGGGACCATGAGACCATTACTTTCCTTTGAATAACTAATGATAGTTTATGGTTCTTGCAAAAGAAGGTGCCATTTCCTTCAATGCTATAGCTACTGTTTGGTTTCCCTTATTCCAATAAATAACTTTCTTCCTGTGCTTTGGTAAGAAACACTAAATTCAGAGAATCATTCACTAAAAGAAGATATAAAATTAAGTGAGTGATTTGCTAAACGAAGGATATATATGAAAGAAGGAGTAGGATGGGAGCTATAAATAGCGGTAGAAAAATCACTGAAATTACATACATTTATGAAACTGTCATCTTTTAAAATTAAAAGTCCAGAAAATAAAATTATAGGAAAGAAAGGTGAACTCATGTAGTGTGAAATATTTAAGATCACCTAATTGTCCCTCTTTACACATGGATCACTTTTCTGCACTTGGTTAGCTACTGGTTGGCATTATTAAATGGGAAACTGCACAGACAAAAAAAAATCATAGATTTTAAATTGTTTGCCATTCTGAGTAGTGACACAGAGTCTTGTATATGTCAACTCTACGATACTTATGATACTAATCATATTTTTGCCCAATGGTCCTTTGTGTAAATGCTATCTATTTCTGGATCAGTTAGTAGCCAAGTCACTGATCAGACTGTCTGTTATGTTATTATAGTGCTGGTATGTAATGTTTTTACTATCTAGTGTTTCAGATTTTCCCTTGGTTTTATAGAATATCGGGATTGAGCTGTGAGAGGGTATTATAATCACTACACTATGCTTTCACTTTTTGATTTTCTTTTTACAATATTTAACACCTCAAAATTAAAAATATTTTACTTTCTTAGTAAGTTTAATCAAAATACCTTACTGAATGTTTATAAATGACAGAAACAATTGCTAACAGTGTCAGTTCTATATAAAAGACCAATTGTTAAGCAAGCTTTATTGTTTTTGTTGGTATAATGAGGTCTCCCTGAGCTTTGTAGATAATGATTTCATGCTGCATTCTTTTTTATTAATTATTTTTACAGTCTGAGCAGTTTCCCCTCCCTTCTTCCTCCCTTTCTCATCCCTTCTGTAACCCCACTTCTTATCCTTCTCCCATCCACTCTTTCTCTTCAGAATAGAGCAAGCTTCCCATGTATATCAACCAACCTCTGGCAATAAGTTTCAGTAAGACAAATCACCTCCTCCCTTACTGAGGTGGACTGGAAAATCCAGGAGGGGAGGGTCTCACAAGCAAGTAACAGAGTCAGAGACAGTTCCTGCTGTCACTGTTAGGAGTCTCACAAGAAGACCAAGTTAAACAACAGTGTAGCGAGGCTATGTTAATCCCATGCAGGCTCCCTGGTTGTCACTTTAGTCTTTGTGAGCCCCAATAAGCCAAGGTTAATTGATTTTGTGGGTTTTCTTGTGGTGTCCTTGACCCAACTCACTCCCACAATCCTTTCTTTCCTTCCTCCACAGGATTCCACAAGGTCCTTTTTGTTTAGCTATGAGTGTGTGTATTTGTTTCCATCAGTTCCTGGGTTAAGCTTCACTGATATCAACTTGGTTATGCAAGAACCTATTACAGTCAGAATGCCTGACATCAAAAACACGAATGACAACTCATGCTAGAGAGGATGTGGCACCTCACAGTTGTCTTTATTTCCATTTCTCTGATGTCTAAGAATATTGAACATTTCATCAAGTTCTTCCTGTCCAATTAAGATTCCTCTATTGAGAATTCTATTTAATCTATACCCCTTTTAAATTAGATTATTTTATTTGTTGATGTCTAGTTTCTTGGGTTTTATTATATTTTGGGGGAAAAAAGTCCTCTTGTCGGTAGTGGGGTTGGTGAAGAACTTTTCCCATTTTTTAGTCCGCTCTTGTGTCCATTGACCGTCTTTTACCATACAGAAGCTTTTTGATTTTATGAGGTAGCATTTATTATTGGGTGATCTTTGTTCCTGCCCAAATTAGGATCTCTTGAGGAAGTTATTTCATGTGCCAATACATTTAGGACTCTATCCTAGTTTCTCTTTTATCAGATTCAGTGTACCTGGTTTTATGTTGAAGTCTTTGATCCATTTGGAGTTGAGTTTTGTTCAGAGTGATAGATATCAGTCTATGTGCATTCTTCTACATGCTGGCATCCAGTTAGATTAGCACCATTTGTTGAAGATGTTTTCTTTTCTCCAATGTATATTTCTTACTTCTTTATCAAAAATCAGGTGCTCATATTTATGTGGATTAATGTCTCAGGTCTTCAATTGATTCCCATCGATCAACCAATCAGTTTGTATGTGAATACCATGTGCTTTTTATTGCTACAGCTCTGTAGTACAGTTTGAAATCAAGGGTATCTCTTGTGATTCTTTTATTGTATAGGATTTTTCTTATTGTCCTGGGATTTTGTTTTTCCACATGAAGTTGAACATTGTTCTTTCAAGATCTATAAAGAATTGTGTTGGAATTTTGATCAAATTCTGTTCAATCTGTAGATGGCTTGTAGTGAGATGACATTTATTTTATTATGTTAATTCTACCAAACCATGAGCATGCAACATCTTTCCATCTTCTGGTATCTTCTTCAAATTCTTTCTTCAAAGATTTGAAGTTCCTGTCCCACAGATCTTTCACTTTCTTTTCACTTCTTTGGTTTTTGCCTCTGTGAGATCTTCAAGTATTTGTGTTTTTGTGGGTATAGCTACCTTCCTTGGTTTGAAGTTTTTTTTCTAGTACTTTGTGTATGGATGCATTTCTAGCTAGGCATTGTTTAAATCTTGTTTTGTCATAGAATACCTTGTTTTCTCTCTCTCTATTGTGAATGAAAGTTTTGCTGGGTATAGTAGTCTGGGATGGCATCCAAGGTTTCTTAATGTCTAAATAATGCTTGACTAGAACTTTCTGACTTTCATTGTTTCCATTGAGAAGTCAGGTATAATTCTGATAGGTCTGCCTTTATGTGTTACTTGGCCTTTTTCCTTTGAAGCTCTTAATATTCTTTCTTTATCTTGTATGATTCGTGTTTTGATTATTATGTGGCAAGGGTACTTTCTTTTGCTCCAGTCTATTTGGTGTTCTGTGAACTTCTTGTACCTTCATAGGCATATATTTCATATATTTCTTCAGGTTGGGAAAGTTTTCTTCTATGTTTTTTTTTGAATATATTTCTGTGCCTTTGACTTGGAGTTCTACTTCTTCTATTCCAACTATTCTTAGGTTTGGTCTTTTCACAGTGTTCCATATTTCATAGATATTTTGTGTTAAGCTTTTATTATATTTAACATTTTCTTTGACTAATGAATCTATTTCCTCAGTAGTATCTTCATCTCCTGAGATTCTTTCTTCCATCTCTTGTATTCTGCTATTCATGATTGCATTTGTAGTTCCTGATTGTTTAACCATATTTTCTGTTTCCTGAATTCCCTTAGTTTGTATTCTATTTATTGTCTCTACTTTGATTTTGAAGTCTTCAGTCACTTCTTTCACCTCTTTGCCTGTTTGATTGTTTTTTTTTATTATTTGTTGAGTTCTTCCAATTTTTTGTTTGGCTTGTCCTCCATTTTTTTGAGGGAATTTTTCATTTCCTCTTTAAGGGCTTCAAACATTTTCCCAAAGTTATTTTTAGGTCATTTTTTCACCTTCATCTTAGTTTGGGTGTCCAAATCTTATTGTTGTAGTGTTATAAGTTTTTGGTGGTGTCATATTGCTCTCTGTGTTGTTCAGTGCATTCTTAGCTTGTTGTGTACCCATTTTTTTTCTTCAATTGGAATAGATGGGACTGTGTCTCCAGTGATCAGTCATCCAGGTGCCAGTGGGTTCCAAGGCTCAGGTTGTTGCTTCTTGTGGTATAGTCAGGGCTATGGTTACTGTCAAGCCAGAGGTTGTTTGGTGCTCCCAGTTGTTGATCAGAGGTCCCAGAAGTTGCTTAGCACTCTGAGAGGTCCCTTGGTTTTCCAGGAGGTTTTGCCTGCCTGTTCACAAATAGTGACTTGGGTGGGCCTTACAGGCTCTTAAAGAGGTTGGTCAGGCCTTGTCTGTTTCCAAGGAGGTTTCTCAGGCATTGCCTACTCCCACAGAGGTCCCTCCTACCTTGTCTGCTCCTATGGAGGTCAATCACACCTTGCCTGTTCCCTTGCATGTCACTTAGAACTTACCTTCGCGGGGGGTGGCGGGGGAGTCTGTAGAACCTTGCCTTCTCCAAAGAAGGTTGCTGAAGAATTGCCTGGTCCCATGGAGGTCTCTCAGGCCTTGCCTGGTCCCACAGAGGTCCCTAGACTCTTGTCTGTCTGGCAGAGGTTGGTTGGGCCTTGCCTGTTCCTGTGGATGTTGCTCTGGCCTCTACCAAGGCTAGGTGATCACAAACTAGTTGATATATTCTTGGACATAATTTGCAAGTATTTTAGTGAGTATTATTGCATCAACATGCACGAGGGAAATTGGTCTGTAATTCTTTTTCTTAACTCATTGTGCTGTTTGTGTATAAGGGCAACTATGGCCTCATAAAATGAATTTGGCAATTGTAGAATTATTTGAGGAGTATTGTTATTAGCTCTCCTTGGAGTATCTGATAAAATTCTGTGTTAAACCATCTGATCTTGGCCTTTGTTTAGTTGGGACTAAACAAAATAAGTAGGAACTTCTTTTATTTCCTAAGGGGCTTCAGGTATATTTATATTATTTATCTGATCTTGACTTAATTTTAGAAAGTGGTGTCTTTCCAAATCTTTATTTATTTATTTTATATTTTCCAATTTTGTCAAGTAGAGGTTTTTGAAGTGTGACCTAAAGATTCTTTGGATTTCCTTGTTGTCTCTTGTCATGTCCCCATTTTCATTTCTACTTTTGTTAATTTGGATATTCTCTCTCACTGCCTTTTAGTTAGTTTGAATAAGGTTTTGCATATCTAATTTTGTTAATTTGGATATTCTCTCTCACTGCCTTTTAGTTAGTTTGAATAAGGTTTTGTATATCTAATTTTGTTAATTTGGATATTATCTCTCACTGCCTTTTAGTTAGCTTGAATAAAGGTTTGTATATCTTGTTGATTTTATCAAAGAACCAACTCATTATTTCAGTGATTCGTTGTATTGTTCTCTGTGTTTTTATTTTACTGATTTCAGCCCTCAGTTTGATTATTTCCTGCCAGATACTCTTTGTGGATGCATTTGGTTCTTTTTGTTATACAGCATTCAGATGTGCTGCTAGGAATCATATCTCAATAATTTTTATATAAAATCATTTGGTGCTATGAATTTTCCTATTAACACCACTTTCATTATGTCCCATAAGCTTCAATTTGCTGTACATTCATTTTTATTATATTCTTGGAAGACCTCAATATTTCTTCCTTGACACAACATTCATTCAGTGAAGAGTTGTTCACTTTCCATGAGTTTGTATTCTATCAGTTGTTTCTATTGTTGTTGAAATCCAGCATTAATTCATGATGGTTTGATAATACACACGTGGTTATTGAAAAGTTTTTAAACCCTGTTAAGCCTCTCCACCAATACAGTAAACAAAATCAGACCAAATCAAATTAAATTAGAAAAAGCCCAGGTTTAATGGTTGCCAGCACTCTTGAGTGGCTTTCCAGGCCCCCAGGGATGGAGACAGGAAGAAAGACTGGGGAAAACACATGCTCATTCTCTGGGGGACAGTTTAAATAGCCTATGGGAGTGGTCTTGTCCCCTCTGGGAGGGGACACAATTTTGTGGACTGTCTCAGAGGTGGAGTCTAGACTGTGGTAACTACCAGGGGAGGGGATTTGGGGAGGAACTTTCTATGCAAACATTTCAGACTCCTTAGATATATGAATGCCAGGGCTGGGCTGAAGCCTTAACCCAAAATTTCAGACTCTTTGTTTATAGCGGTGCCAAGAGACTAGGGTGATATTGCCAACCAAACATTCTAGACTCTTTGGGTATAGGGGGTCCCAGCTAAATTCTGGCTACTTCCTATTGGCATTGAGAAACATGAGAGACAGGAGAGTTGGGAGTTGGTGGGCTCATGCTCAACAGGAGAGGTGGCTGGAGAAGCATCCTATTAACTTAGGCGTCTGTTTCTTGTGGGAGATGAGAAGGCAGGTGGCTAGGAAAAAATTAGATTGTTACGATTGGCTCTATGAATGGTGCTAGCCATGGGAAGGGTTATTAACTGCCAAAACAAATGGGAGAGAGAAGTGCCTTTGTTGTACATGAGAGGCACAGGTGAATAAGTGAGACACAAAAGCAGATATGTCCTCTAAAACCAGATTTTAATTGGTAGGTGACCATTTGATCCAGAACCAATAGTTTATTTGAGGAGGAACCAATAGGGAATGAAGTTTAAGGAGCTGGTGCAGGTATTGGTATTGTCTAAAATGTCCTCTGTAAGTTGGTCTTGGTCTAGACAGCATGATTGACCTGTAAAATATGCTTGAAAATGAATGGGGGTTAAAAAAGATTCTGAAGACTGTTAGTTTTTACGAGACCTGATTTTTGATACAGCAGAACTTTTTTCTCCCCAGGAACCTGCATGTATCTGTAAGACAACAAGAACACATTTACATCTTGGTGTCATAGAAAAAGGCTAAGGCTTTAGGCTATAAGGCATGAACATTTTAGAACACAGTTAAAGGGAATTGGGAACTCTGGATTTCTGAAGATACATCTCAAACCTGTTAATACTGAACTATGAAGCCTATGAAAGAGGCACACCTGTTTGTATTTTTTGCAGGAAACTTAACAAATGAAGTGAGTAATGAGCTACCAGTACCCTAGACAGATTTTTGAGGGATAAATGAGCAGACACTAGACACCTTTAGTTATGCAGGCAATTCCAAGTCTTTTTGTGGTATTTGGCAAGCACCAGTTTAAGAAGTAGTACTTGCTTTTAGCTGCTGAGTCCAGGAGGCCCAAAGATTTTCGTGTGGGGAGAGGACTTAGTCTACCTGTCTTGGCAAGATGAGATGATTGTTCCCCCAGTATAATGTCTAGGAAGCTGATGAGGTAGAAGACTACATTTGCTATGTGGGTAGTTTTGCTATACCAAAAGGCAAGCCTCCAGGTGGAAGATCTTATGTAACCATGCATCTTCTTGGAGGAGTTATAGTATGCTATAGGAGCTGGCAAGTCTCTGTCACAAGAAACATTTTTTGTTAAATGTCCTACTCTCAGATCTGTAAAGTCACTTGAGAATTAGGGTATCATTATCTGATAGGTATATCCAAATTAGACATAAGTTAAATTTAGGCATACAGTTTTCCCAATCAGTTACAGCTTACCAATGCTAGTAGAGGCAAGAAGATTAGAAGGAATAATTTAGTAAGTCTAAGAATATTGTAGGTGGAATATCTCCATGGTAGGTCTTGTACACCTGGGTACTCTTAACAAAGATGGCACTGAGGTAAAAATAGCAGCTACTCAAGTGTTTGCATTTTTCCAGAGCTGTTGTGAGCTAGAGTTAAAAGTTTTACAGATTTAAAAGCATACATGTATACACACACACAGGCATAAACAAGCATGTTGTGGCCACATTATTTTTACATATAAATAGACAATCAAAACTTTTTTTTAGGAATCTGTGTTAGGTGATCAACTTAAAAATCCTGATATAGGCTGAAGAAGTGCAGGAAGCACTCAGGTGGTCCCATTAAGGATTAGATTAGCAAATATTGTTTGGGAGAACAGAAACATAGTGATAGAACACCTATGCAGTTTTAGAGTGGAAGAACAGGGGATAATGGATCCATTGTAGAGAATACCAGCATTACCAGATTGATGCCAGGAATGAAGACAAATAGTAAACAGCTAGAGAAGGGGGTAAGAGGGTTGAGGAGGAGGAATGGGAGCAGGAACATTGCATCTAGAAAACATGGGCATATGAGGGGCTTGTTCATTTTACATTGGCAAAAATTTTAGGTGTTAAGAGAATTAAGATGTCAGATATCCCCAATTTAAAAAGATGTTTTTTTGTAAGATACATCGCAAGGGCACTAGAGGATGTGGCTTCAAATTGCAGGTGCCCATCTTGCAAATCTATGATGGGACTTGGGACTCAAAGCCAAGCAAAATATATTCATTGTGATAGACTCTTGAGTCAAAAACAGAGAGGTGTGGGCAATTCCTTGGAAGAGTATCTCCTACTGAAGGAAGCACATGGGGGCAAGGCAGGCCCTTGTTTCCCTACCCAAAGCAAGGCAGGTCCTTGTCTGGTTTGGTTGGGGTAACTGCCGTGACTTCAACAAATGAACCAATAAGTGTATGAAGCTCTGGGCCCTAGGAGCAATGACATGGAAAGGGGGAAACTTACCCAGATGAACCTGATATTAGCCTGGCAGAGAGCAGGTGCTGCTGAGAAGGGTTTCTTACCATCTCTGAACCAGTGGGAAAAACAGTCCCCCTCAGTGAGACCTCCAGATGAAAAAAAAATTATGTCTCAATAAACCTCTCTGCCAACACAATAATCCAAATCAGACCATATCAAACTGAATTAGAAAAAGTCCAGGTTTAACAGATGCCTGCACTCTCAGGTGGCATTCTAAGCCCTCAGAGAGGAGATGGGGAAGAAAGACCAGAAAAATCATGGAGGAAGGGAAGGAATACTGGAAAGACCATGGAGAAGGGATAGGAAGATCAGGAAGACCACATGTTTGATCTCTGGGGGCAGTTTAAATAGCCTGTGGGAGTGGTCTTGACCCTCTCTGGGGAGGAGTCCCTGTTGGGAGCAATGAACCCCCAGATCCAGAATTTTTTGTAAACAGCTTGTTTTCCTCTGCGCTGAGACAGCCTGCAGCTGCTCTGAGCATGAGATCTTCAGGAGTTCCTGATGGCAGGAGAGTAGTTTCTGGAGGGTTTGGCTGGGGTTTGGATATCAGTTAAGGATCCCTATATAAGCAGCTCTGGTACACAATAAAGAGGGCATTCTTCGGGCATTCCTGTTTCAAGTATGACTTGTGTCTCTGTCTGTGTGTCTTTGTGTGTTTAAATCTCCAGGCTCATGCCCGACTTGTGAATGGTTCCCGGCATGCAGGCATGGCAGGTCCCCATTTGGCAGATTTTTTCAGAGGTGGAGTCTGGCCTGCCACAACTCCCACAGGAGGGGACTATGGGTGGAATTATGTACTCAAAAAGTTATTTCCAATTTTTTCTATCTGTTTAGACTTGCTTTGTTATAAAGTGTGTGGTTAATTTTGGATAATGTTCATGAAGTGCTGAAAAGACAGTATATTCTTTTGTATTTGGGTGAAATATTAGGTAGACATCTATTAGGTTCATTGGATTTATAACATTTTCAAGCTGCGTTATGTCTCTGTTTAATTTTTGTCTGGATGATCTCTCTTTGTTGAGAGTGGGGTATTAAAATCACTCACAATTAGTGGGTGATAGAGGATATGTAGATTAATCTTTAGTAATATTTTATTTACAAATGTAGTTGCCCTTGAGTTTGGGGCATAGGTGTTGAGAATTGCAATGCCCTCTTGGTGGATTTTCCCTTTGATAAGTATAAACTGTCCTTCTCTCTCTCTTTTGATTAATTTTCTTTTGAAGTCTATTTTGTTAGATATAAGTATAGCTATACAAGGTTTTTTCTTAAGTCAATTTGCTTGGAAAATTGATGGGGACTCTGGCTGTAAGATTTCCTACAGCAGAAAATCTCTTTCCAACTCTTTACCACGGGATAATTTCTGTCTTTGGTCTAGAGCTATTTTTCTTTAATGCAGCAGAAGAATGGACCTTGTTTTTGTATGTGTACTTGATGTTTCGTGTGTCAATGTGAGACTAGCAAGAGTCATCAGAGGAAGGAGCCTCAGCTGAGGAAATATTTCCTTGAAATACAGCTGTAAGGCATTTTTCTTATTTATTTATAAGTGTGGGAGGACTCAGGCCATGGTTGGGTGTGCCATCCTTGGGCTGGTCTTGGGGTCTTGGTTTCTATAAGAAAGTTGGCTGAGCAAGCCAATGGAAGCAAACAAGAAAGCAGCAATTTTTTAGGACCTATTCATCAGCTCATGCCTCTGGGATGTTGCCTTGTTGAATTCCTGTCCTGACTTCCTTCAGTGATGAACAGCAATGAACCCTTTCCTCCCTAAATTGCCTTTTGGTCATGATGCTTCAGCACATCAAGAGATACCCAAACTAAGACAGTATCCATACTGTTAGATTCTTTTTATTGGGAAATTGAGTCCACAGATACTGAGAAATAATTATTGCCAAAGATTGGTAATTTTTGTTATTTTGTCATTGGTAGTTCTGGTGATAATGTGTATGTGTATTTGCATTATCTGGGCTTTTTTTGGTGTGAGATTATTTTTTCCTGTATTTTTGTGTGTGTTGTTCACCTCAGAAGATTGGAGTTTTTTTTTCTAATACTTTCTGTAAGGCTAAATTTGTGTGTAGATGCTGTTTGAAATTGCCTTTGTCATGAAAAATCTTGTTTTCTTCACCTATGGTAATTAAAGTTTTGCTGATTAAATAGTCTGGGCTCACATCCATGCTTTCTTGGAGTCTTCAAGGCATCTATCCCGACATTTCTGCCTTTTAGAGTCTCCACTGTAAAGTTGGGTGTATATCTAATAGGTCTACCTATATATATGTTACTTGGGCTTTTTCTTTTGCAGGTTTTAATATTCTTTCTTTGTTTTGTAAGTTTAGTGTTTTGATTTGTATGTGACATGGGAATTTTTTTTTTCTGTCTTGTCTAATCTGTTTGGTGTTTTGTAAGCTTCTTGTACCTTTAAAGGAATAGCCTTCTTTAGGTTTGGAAATTTTTATATTTTTATCTTTTTTTTTCAAAACAGGGATTTCCTATGGAGCCCCAGCTGTACTGAAACTCACTCTGTAGACCATGCTGTTTGGCCTCAAACTCATAGAGATTCACCTATCCCTGCCTCCTGAGTACTGGGATTAAATGTATGTGCCACTACTGCTTGGCAGAAATTTTTCTAATATTGTTTTGTTTAATACTTTTTCTTGGTTTTTGAGCTAATATTCTTCTCTTTATTTTATTCCTATTATTCTTAGGTTTGATTTTTCATAGCTTCTCAAATTTCCTGGATGTATTGTGTTAAGTGTATTTATATATACATACTGTATTGTCTTTGACTGGTGAATCTGCATCTTCTATGATATCTTCAATGAGTGAGATTCTCTCTTCCATCTCATCTCTTATATTCTGCTATTAATGCTTGCATCAGCAGTTTTTGTTGTTGAATTTTTAGAATTTATTCAGTTTGTGCTTTCTTTACTGCTTCTATATCAGTTTTAAGACTTATATAATTTCTTTTGCCTATTTGTATTTTATTTGCCTTCTTGGCATTCTGTAAAGGATTTATTGATTTTTTTCAAAATTTTTGGTTCTTTGCTTGACTTTCTTGAGACATTTTTACATTTCCTCGGTAAGGATCTCTATTATCTTTATAACATTATTTTAAAGGTCATTTTATTGCTTTTCAACTTTACTGAATTTTACAGTACTTGCTGTCATAGCATACCTGGGCTCTGGTTGGTCCACGTTTCCATTTCTGTTGTTGACTGTATTCCTACACTGACATTTAGGCTTCTGGGTTTGGGATGATGAAAGATCTATATGTTGATTCCTGAGTTTGCCTTTGTTGGATGATCATTTTGTTCTTTTGTTTTTGTTTTCTCTTTGGTCTTTTGGTCTAAGTGGCTAGGGATTCTGGTGACTAATGAGTCTTCAGGTCAATCACGTTGTCTCTGCTGAGATTATTTTGGTATGCAAGTCCTCTGGGGTTTTGGATGTCCACTTTCAATCTGTGGTTCCATGTATCTGTGTGACCCTTGGGGTTCTGAGTTCTAACTGGGTCTCTTGGATTCCGAGTACAACATCGCCTCAGGAAAACAAAAGGTTTATGACAAAGCTGTTGGCTGGGCTACAGAGCTCAGAGGATGGACTAGAGTTATGTGCTGCTTGGCAAGCTTTAGGTAGTGTTAACTGGCAGTGGTCAGTATGTTCCCTTGGGTATTTAGAACAAGTTAGGCATCTGGTAAGACAGAATTATTCTGACAAAAATGTACTCCAGAATATGGAGCCAAGTGCAAGGGGTTCTGTCTTAGTTTTTGATGGGCTTTAAAGATTGTTAGAGGATGGTTGTCTTACCCAGAGTTCCTACAACCAGCCTGACCTCTTGTAAAGTGCCCAGAATTATGGGTTAGAATATGGAGCCCAGGGAGGAGATACATGGTACATTCTTTACATCACTCCACCACGAGGAAATAGTTTAGTACATATAAATTAACAAAAGGTGGCATGACAAACCTCTTTTTAAATTCTGTTTTGCTGTATTTCATGTGCATATGCCTCTATGTGTAGTTTTTTGGTGAGTTCAGTTTTTGGGGACAAGTTCTCCCATTACTGCTACAATTTCCTGGAATAGTCATGTAACTCAGATTAGTTTTACAAGCACCACTATGTTTAAGGGTTTGAATGATATCTGTGAATCACCATACAAAGTACAATCCAGTTTTGCAAGGATATTAATTTCATTTATGAGGATAAAGCCCAAATGATTTATTCATCTCTTTATGATGTCATTTATCTCACTGCTTTTTCCCTTTACCTTCTGTCTTATTTTGCTTTTAGGTTAGCAGATAAAATTAAAACTGAACTTCATCATGATAACTTCAAACACTGCATATTGGTTCACAGGAAGTCGCACTACTCAGTGCTGAATTATTGCTGGGGTAGGTGTGGCTTTGTTTGAGGAATTGTGTCTCATTAGTATGAATCCAGATGTAGAACACTCAGCTGCCTCTCAAGAGAAATATCTGCCTATATGCTGCCATGATTTCCACCACAATATGATGGGAATGGACTAACTTTCTCTGTAAGCCACCCTAAAAAAATGTTTTCCTTTATTAGGCACTGTCATGGTCATGGTGTCTCTTCACAGCAATAGAAATTCTAATTAATATATAATTTAGTACAAGGAGTAGGGAATTTCTGTGATAGGCCTAACTATTTTTTTTTAATATAGACATTTGGACTTTTGATTTAGAAAGCATTGGAATGATTTAAGTGCTGATTAATGGGTCATACCACTAACAACATGGAAAACAGTGGTGGTTAGGGTGATCTGAAGTGTGGCAGTTTGACTTGTATCCCTCAAAACAGAAGAATATTATTATGTGGCCTTGAGACTGTTCTTGTGATATTTTGATAAAGACTCGCTGCTTTTGGCCTTGTCTGGAAGTCTTTCTGATATTAAATTGAAGAGTTTTGTATTAATGACTTTAGCATAGGAAATTGCAAAGCAGCCTAGTATTGACTCTGTTGTGTGGTTATTATTGTTCATTCTTTGAAGATATATAATGAAAAGATACAAGCTGAGCAAGGTAGAACACAAAATGTACAGTTCAAAAAGAAAACAAAATAGGCACCAAGAATTTAAATGGAGCTAAATCCTATGTTCAACAAGATAAACAGATTAAGAAACGCTTGGTGTTAAAAGGAGTAAAGGGAATGGTGACCTCAGGGAAAGATCCCATCTAGCTGAGCTTCCAAATTAAGAAAATAAATTAAAGAAAAGCTAAGAAATGGGTGTGGTGGTATATGCCCTTAATTCCAGAACTCCAGAGGTAGAGACAGGTGGATCTTTGAGTTTGATTTTTGTCAAGTCTACAAAGGATAGTCCAGGAGAGCCAAGCATTGGTAGTAAAGGAAAAAAATCTAAATCCGAAAACTATTAAAGATGTAATTGAATGAGGGCTACATACTTCAACCTCGGCTAACAACAGTACTTGGCAGTTTTGGACTGATGGTTCTGGCTTTAAAAGCTAAGAGAGGAAAAAGTGGTTATGAACTCTCCCTGTAAGTCTAAGGAAAGACATTGAGACCAGGCATGTTTCAGAGCTGTCACTGCATGGAGCCCTAGAGAGGCTTTTGTATAAAACTGTGAAGATGAATTGCCTTGGAGATACCATAATATAGAAGATGACAGAGCCATGGGACACCTGACAAAGATAGACACTAATAGGTAGTAGACAGAGCCAAAGAGAGAAACATGCTGCAGTTGATAAATATGAAAGGAGTTGGAGATCTGAAGAACACTTTTACATCAGACATGGAGATGAAGAGTTTAGAGATTTCCCAGCTGGTTTTCAGTCTTAGTTTGGTCCAGTATTTCTTCACTATGCTCCCTTTTAAAATAAGAAAGTATATCATATGTCATCGTATGTTGGAAGTATGTGATCTGCTTTATCATTTTGATTTTTCAGGGTTTTACTGTTAAGAGATTGATTGCATCTCATAGCAGAAATTAAACTTTAGCCTTTTAAACAAGTTTGAGACTCTTATAGACTAAAGAGACTTTAAAATCGGAATAAATGCATTCTTGTATTATGATAGGAATACAAGTCTATGGGGACAAGGGATTAGAAGGTGGTGGTTTGAAAGAAAAGAGCCCCTCTTGGCTCATAGCGAGTGATAATAATAGGAGGTATAGTCTTGCAGGAATAGATGTGGCTTGTTGGAGGAGGTGTGTCTCATTGTCACTTCCTGTAAACTAAAGATCCAGATATAGAACTCTAAGTTACCTCTACAGCACCTCCCTGCATGCTACCATGATTCCTGTCATGACAAAAATGGGAAAAACTGTAGTGGCATTTTAACTGTATTTTAATAATAAATAAAGACTGCCTGAAAATCTGAGAGTAAAACAGTCCCACTATAATATCAACCTGACAGACCAGGTTATGCTAACACACACCTTTAATCTCAGTAGTCACAATGACATGCACCTTTAATGTCAGTAGTCATTTTAGTTGCCATAGAAACTGGGCGGTTCATGCCTTTAATAATGATGATACTTACCTTATTCCCAGTCCTAGAGTAGACTAGAAAATGGGAGGAAACAAATCTCAACACACATTCTTCTGAGATTTCAGAAAGCAGGATTGCCATTTCAGACTGAGGTCGAAGTAAGAGCCAGTGACTGGATGTTTTGCTATTCGAATCTACAGGTTAACCCCCAATTTCTAACCCTGAGTTTTTATTAATTATGCTTCATAAAACTCTGAACTGTATGTGAGCCCCATTTAAAGGTTTACCATTATAAGATTTGTCATGATTATGGTATCTCTTCACAGCAATAGAAAGCCTTACTAAGAAAACATATATTGCTATGTTTTCATCTGATTTTGTCCTCTCCCCAGTTACCCTCAGCATTAGCACTGGTTTGCCTTATATAGGTCCTCTTGCTCCTCCAAGATAGCCTCTAAAGTAGAGTTTCTTGTGACAGGCATTCTTATATATTCTCTATTTCGCACAACCGTTAAGATATCTTCATCCCCTCTATTGAGTCCTATTATAGATTTATGAACTATATAGAGTGATATGCACAATAATAATGAATAAACATATACTCATTTACATATATATGTATATAAATATATATGACATTTTAAATGAAGATTCCTGATAGAGAGAACATAGTCTGTGTCTTTCTGCATCAGGATTAATTAATTAAATATGAAATTTTCCTTCTTATCTATTTTCTGGCAAATGTCATAATTTCATTTTTCCTCATGGGTACATAAATTTTATTGTATATATGTCCTGTATTTCTTCATTCACTTGTTTGTTGATACACATCTTTTCTGGCTCCATTTCTTTGCTGTTTTTGAACAAGTCTGTGATAAATATGTATGTGTGAGTGTCTCCATAGCATGTTCACCCCAGATTGACAAAGTTTGGCATATAGTTCTTTCTTTTTCTGAGGGAGGCCCCTTGTCATAATGCTATTGCATTGTGTATTTAAACTTTACCATTTAGGCTTTAAACAGCTGAGTTTAATTAATATTTCCTTCCATAATGTAGGTTATACTTTTAATGTTTCTGAATGTAATTTCAAGGAACATATATATTTTATGTATATATTTTATGTAGTAAAATGGTTTTGAAAAATCAATTGCATTAGAATGAGGATTTAGAGCATTGTTAGAATTCTTTCTTACTATGTGTGTGAACATCAGTTCTTAGGTCAGAACTTTCCAAATCATCAGACCAATATTAAAATTTATTTTCCTTCTAAGAGTTATATATGAGACCTTATTTATACCTAGCAAAATCTTTCATACTTTATGCTAACAGCTATGCATTCTATGCGTAGTTTTCAGAGAGTACTTAATTTGGTTAACAGACTTATTAGTGATTTGATTTATCATCTCAAAATGTGAGTTAAAAAGCCAGAATTCAAAGCTTTAATATAAAGATCAATAATAATAGCAAAAGGTAACCTGTGCTGAGATATAGTAACATAAAGCAGAGATATATATTTGAGAAACAGGTTTTTATCACTTTTAAGGTAACTTGAATAATTGGAGTCATTTATTTCAAGGTCATTTTCTAAATTCCAAAGACTATATTGACTGTATCATACTGGTAAAACTGACTTTTATGACACATGTTGTCTTTGATGACTGTACCCTTATACCTTATTTACCCACACAGGAAACATACAAGACACACACATACACACACACACACACACACACACACACACACACAATTATCTGGTGTTAATTAAAAAAATAGCCATCTACAGGAGAAATGTCATCTTGTGTGTTGTTTGCAGGCCTTTTTACAAGAAAATAATCAATGAAATAAACAAAACAATGTGTTATTGTGTTTCCATTGGAGCTTGTTATCCTAAATTCTTTTCCTTGTAAAAGCTGGAGAAATCAATATGATTTACTTGCTTTATGAAGCATTACCTTGAAGATAGTTTCAGCCATGCTGCACTGCCTTGTTCACTGAAGGATGATACAAAGTAATATATATCAAATCTCAGCACTTTCTAGTGATTTCAATTGCTCAAGAACATCTTGTTTATTAGCTGAATTTTATTTATTTGTCTCTAAATAGAAATGTTTGTGAATATTTAAGAAGACTCATATAATTTGACTATTGAAAGGATTCTATTTGAGGCAATAGGTTATATGTAAAACAAAAAAACAATGTAAAAGGCATTACATATGAGGAGAGAATGAAGGAAGACTTAAAATGAAATAATTGAAAGGAAATATGCCATATAATCTTAGTCCCTATGTCAGTCTAAGCACAAATGATTACACAGAAAACTGTTACTGTCTTAGTTACTAAGTTCCTATTGTTGTGAAGAAAAACCATAAGAATAATAATTCTTACAAAGTAAAATATTTGATTGGGGTGGCTTAACATTTCAGAGACTTACTCCACTATCGTCATGGTGAGACATGGCAGAATCCAGCCACAAATGGTGCTTGAGAAGTAACTAAGAGTTTCACATTTTATTTCACAGAAAACAGGAAGGGAACTGTCATTGAGCATAGTTTGAGCATAAGAATCCTCAAAGTCCACCACCCCAGGATCTCAGTTTCTTCCACAAAGGCATACCCATTCCAAAAATACCACACTTCCTAAAAATGTCAATCCCTATGGGGGCCATTTTCTTTCAAACCAGCATAGTTAACTATAGGTATTTTTATGTAGTAAAAATGGTTTAAAAATATCAATGTATACAAATGACGATTTAGATTATTGTTAGAATTCTTGCCCACTGTGTATCTGGGCATCAGTTAAATACTCAGAACTTCCAAATTTACTGATCAAATATGAAGTTAGTGAGTATAATTTTTCTTTGTAAGAGTTCTGACCACAACAATATCTGGTAAGAATGACACACATTCCATCCAACAAGCTCTTTTATCTTCCAAAACTCCACCTCAGTCAATTGTTTATCTAGACAAAGGAAGTTGACATATAACATCAAGAGCTTTTAAACTTAATAACCGTTATGTAAAGTGAACAAAGATATAGAATATTTGTGTGGAATTTTTATTTTCACAAGAAAGTAAGAATAAAACTTAGGGCTTTTCATAACTTCTAGCAAGTCATATACCAACATATTATATATCCAACAATGATAGTTTCAGAAAAAAAGATTACTTGTGGCTGAATAAACAGCTTAGTATATAATAATGCTTCCTATAGAAATATGGGGACCTGAGTTCAGATCCTAGCATTCAATTAAATGCCAGACATGGACACATATACATGTAACCCTAAAATATAGAGTGGAAACAAGAGGATTATTGGGGTTTGTTGAAAACTGAGCAAGCTGCAGAGTTAGTGAGCATCCTCATCTCAACAGAATAAGGTGGAATAGTAATAAAGAATAACATCAGATGTTTTTCTCTGGATTCTATATGAGCATACACTTCTGTACACAAAAATGCATACAGGTGCATTCAATACATATACATATACCACATTTACTCATTCATATACCATATACACAAAAAACAAACACAAAATAATAATATAATACTTAGAAACATTACCAAAAATTTCCCTTACATAAATGATCACCATCATATTTTTTTAACTTTATTTTTATTGTCTATTATGTGGTGACGTTTTGCTGAAATTACTTGTGAATGATTTCTTGGATTCTAATATTCTCACATTAAAATTAATTCTAAATTTTAGTGATAAAATATAATACTTAGAAAAATTACCAAAAATTTACCTTACATAAAAGATCACCATCATAATTTTTTAGCTTTTTTTTGTCTATTATGTGATGACACATTGCTTTTATCAGTAGTGAATGATTCCTTGGATTCTAATTTTCTCACACTAAAATTAATTCTTAACTTTAGTGGTAAAAGCTCTTGTAATATTGAAATTTTGAGATGTCTGAGCAACTGAACGTTTGTCAGATCTGTGGTGCTTTGATTGAGCAGCTATAGTTCTTAACTCAATGGCCATCAAAACCAAACCAAGTGAGTAGTTCTGGGGTTCTGGCTTTATGAATTCAGAGAATGAGAGTCAATGACCACAGTTGAAAAGATTTAGAAAGAAGTATTTGAAATAAGGGAGAAAGAAAACAAACATCCATCAAAGAAATAAGGGTCCCACAGAACAGAATATCATTAGACTCATTGTCTTGGAGTTAATAAAACTTTAGTGGATAGAGAAAAGCAAGAAGGTATGTATTTAGATCAATATTGTTTTCATTCCAGGTTTTAGGTCCCTATGGATTTGATAGTGTCCTCCAAATGGTTTTCAGGGAATGATAACATTTTAGAAAAAAAAATAAAATAATCCTTTATTTCTGACCCACTTACTGGCATCTCTAGCCTCTGGCAGTGGCAAAAGCAGAGACTCTTTTGGTTTAGATACTTCTGGCATCTCTCTCATATGGGAAAAACAAATAAAATTTACATTCACAAGGTCAGTTCTAACTTTTAGACTAGAAAGAAACTGATAACTTTGTTTTTATTTTGTTTCATTTTGTATTTTACATTATTCTGTCTGTATATTTTCTACCTCCTGTTTGTATTATTTTGGCACATTTCAATTCAAAACCCTAATAATATCCAAATATATTTCAAGACCAAGATAAAGTAAAGGTTATTAGAATAATATATGTACAACTGAGTTTATAACATTGGTGATGAGTAAGAACTTATTTAGTATGTCTTAGTTTTCTTTAATAAAAGAGAATAAACGTCAATGAAAACTCTTTCTATAGAAGGCAACATATAAACTAGTCCAATGTAGAAACCTTTAAAATAATTGGATATAGAAAATTCTGCATATAAAAAGTTGAATACTTTCTAGATCTAAAGAAAAATCTAGTCACAAAATTTTGAGGGAAATGGATGATTATACAATGATATTGTATGAGATTAAATAGTCTTAGAGTTTAAAAAGTGAATACCCTTCCTCATATGTGAAATCTAGTCAATAATTTGTGTGTATTTGTAGAGAAATATATCTGTGGTACAGTATAACATATAGAAAAGAGAAGAAGAAAGGATAACTATTAAGGGATGAGGAGGGACTATAAACAGGTGATGGGAATGCATTTTGAAATAGGATATAAAACCAATTATTCCTCTAGTTCTAATTCTGTCACGATTTTTTCCATTTTATCTGATAGATAACAGCATAAAAATTAATTAGATAGTGAAACTGTAAAATACAATGTAAAACTCAATAGCTTTCAAATGGCTATTCTAACTATACTGAAGCTCATGAAGAATTCGAGATTTTGTATCTGGCTAATTTTTGTGTGCAGTGTTTCATATTTGTATAGGTTTAATAATGACATCCACTTTTAAAATTAAAATTGTTTTCAGAGTTTCTGTCCTGCCCGGTTCCCGCAATTGCTAAATCCCAAAGAAATCACACAGAGGTCTGCATTAGTTGTAAACTGATTGGCCCGTTAACTCAGGCTTCTTATTAACTCTTATAATTTACATTAGCCCATTATTTTTATCTGTGTTAGCCACATGGCTAAGAACCATTTTTAGAGAGGCAGTCACATCTTGCTTCTTCTGTGGTGGGGTCATAACTGCAGAGGAATGGGGTTTCCTCTTCCAAGAATTCTGGTCTCATTGACCCACCTCTCTTTCCTGTTTGGTTTTCCTGCCTATACTTCCTGCCTGGATACTGGCCAATCAGTATTTGTTTACAATATAATTGACAGAATATAGATCAGGGTCCCAAACCATAAAGTAAATAAAAATAATGCTTCAAAAAAGAAAGTATTCAAGACAAACAACTCAGAAATCAATAAAAAAATCAGAAACTAAATATTGACCCTAATCTAGAAATTCTTGAAATAAACATGTTATCAATAAACACTTAACAACAAAATCAAATAAATACAGAAGGTAACATTGAGCAAATATATTTTACTTATACAGTCAACAAAACAAATACATAAAGGAATGACTATACTTGAATTTACACTTATAATTGAAGTGACATTTGTAAATTAACTAAGCTATTCTATCCAGTCAGTTGTCTTATTTTATTTACTTATACTGCTTTATACCCTCTTTGAGGCAAACAATTTTGAATTTTTGAAAGTTATGATATAAAGTTCAGAATATAGTTATTGTATTGGGTCCTAGAGAGAGCAAAATTGTAGCTTAAGCATAAGATCTCAGACCTCAGGCTGGCAAGTTTATGCTTTATCCTCTAGGAAAATGTAAATCTCTGAAAAATATTTGACAATGAGTGATGGTAGCAATACACAAATAGAATTTGAGAAAGAAGTGAAAAGTAACTTACTCATTCCATACATATTTTATTATTTTGACATAATTCTGTGTTCATTCTTAATTTTTTTAATATTTGATTAAATGTCTTTCAAGCATTATCTTTTCATAATATTATGTTGAATACTACATTTTGTACCAACTATTTTATTTAACTAGAGAATATTTACTGAATACATAAAAGAAAAAAGAACAAAACAATAATAATGCATGACCACACTTAAAAGTATAAAATTCTGATGAACAACTTGCAATATGTATAAATGTACAAAGTGTACATTGTACTTGAATAGGCAATTTGATTACATACTGTTCAACTAGGATGAGAAATACACAAAGTAGAGCACACACTTGTGCATAACTGCACACTTACATTATCTAAACAGTATTATAAGCTTTCAGATTTTTCCTGTGTAAATGGTTTCAGATTTTGTATAAATAGATAATTCAGACTAGCCAACCCTTGGTCTAAATGTTAGAATCTATAGTTCAGTCATAAACTAAAATTTTCTAAAGGAGGCAGAATAATTTGGTCTCTACTTTCTCTGCCACTAGTCTGGTAGTTTATGGGCCACAGCCGTGCTTGGTAATAGTTGGCCTACATTACACAGAAAAAAAAAGTTATTAACTTCCTTTCTTTCATCTATCTTTTCCTCACGTGTGTTTTCCTTAATACTTTGTGATTTGACACCAACATTTTGTGGCTTATTGCTTTTTTCTAAAGGCTACCTTCCTGATGTGAAGCTGCTTGTCAGCTCTGTGTTTCATGCAAGTTTAAAATGGCATTTTTTGTCTTTCTTTTAGTTTTCTCTTACTCCACAAAGCTATTTAACTTAGTAGCTTGCCTGCCACTCTTTTTTGAGTTAGCATGAATTTTAATTCTTTACTGATTTTAGAAAAGATGATCCCTCCACTCAGTGGAAAGAAGAGTAGTGTCCACGGATCCATCAGTTTATCCACCTCTACTCAAATACACAAGAACCTAGATATTGACTGTTCAACTCTTCATTAGACCAAACAGGTGCCCTAGGCAGGAAAGATAGAACAAATGTAACACATACTTACATAATTAAATGGATGCATTACAAACAAAAGTAATAAACCTTTTAATAGTTTAATATATGCAGCAGAAACAAATGTAATACATCCTTGCCTAGTTAAAGTAATATTCCAGAACACTTTGGGAACACTCTGTTTCAACTATTATAAGTGGCTTCTGTAGTATTATGCCATTTAATTGTGAATATTTGCCATATAGTAGTAAATGCCTTTGATCTTTCATTTTTTTTAAGGTCCAAAGTCTTTATTGGTAAATATATGTTAGAAAAGATGATTTATCCACTCCGTGGAATGAAGACTTATGTCCAGGAATACTTCAGTAATGCTGTTTTAGCTCTATCTACTCATACACAGACTCATGGCTACATAATGATAGTCAATTAATTCTTTAGTTTAAATCCAGACTGTTCTGTTTCTCAGCACTTTTCCTTGAATCACTTCCAGGAATGATGTTCCTGCCAACTGCACTGCAGAAACCCACTTGAATGCTTTCTGGCTTAGGATCAGCAGGTTTGGTCTTTCCTAGCATCACTCAACCTGTCTTCACAACATTGAGCCCCTCCCAGACCATGGCCACCACAGGCCATTATTTCATGTACTTCCCCAGCCCTGAAAGATCATCCTTTCTTCCAGGTCAATGTAGTGCTGCTTCAGATGATTTTCACACACTTGAAGAAACTTAATGTTTACCAGATGGAACCCTTTTTAAATAAAGCCCTTGATGAGCTTTCCCACCAGACCCTGCTGCACACCATCTGCCTTGATGAAAATTAAGGCGTGCTTAAAGTTGGTCATGGCCTGAAAGCTGGAGGGTTGGAGGCTTGTGATGAGTTGACCAGAGTAACCAACTCTGATTACCTGTAATCTTAAAATTTGGGCTGCTGAGGTAAGGAAGTTGTGAGCCAGAGGCCAGCCTACGCAACACAACTTCATCTCAAAATAAGTAAATAATTTAAATAATTAATTTAGCGATTGTAATGATTTGAATAATAATTACTCCCACAGGTTCATATAGTCAAATGTTTAGTCACAAGTGAGTGCTATTATTTGGAAGGATTAGAACGATTAAGAAGTGTGGTCTTGTTAGAAGAAGTATGTCAGGTTGGCTTTGAGGTTTCAACGACCCATGCCAAGCCCAGAGTCTCTTTCTCTTTCTGCTTACAGAACCAGATGTAACTCTCAGCTACTAATCAACTGCCTTTCTGCATGTCACCATGCTCCTTGCCATGATGTTGATGGACTAAACCTCTAACAGTATAAGGAAGTCCTGAATTAAATGCTTACAATTAAATTAATTAATTAAATTAAAGTCTTACAATACTTTCCTTAGTCATGGTATCTCTTCATAGCAATAGAAGCTCTAAGACAGCCTACTTTCCCCAAAACCCTTCAGTAAATATTGAAATTACATGTCACACAGTTAGCATAGGATCTACTTTTTTCCTAACAAATCACTAGTAACAATATCATTATAAGCCATGGCAACATTATTTGACTACATCTTTGTTTCAGAGTACAGTTTAAGGTTATCACTGGCAGAATGATGCTATGTTTACCTAAAAATTGTAAGAGATAATTTATGCTGGAGCTAAATATGAATGACTATTGCCTGGGAACACAGTCAAAAGATACCCAAATTCTGTTTCATTATGTAAGTAGTTTCATGAAGTCGGTTCTTTTTTTAGAGTAACAGAATCATTAAAGTCCTAAATGAAGACACTTTCATATATATATATGAATTCATATATATATATATATATATATATATTGGTGGAAATATCAGAAAGGAAGGTTACAACAAAACAGAGGAATCCTAAAAATTGGTTTCAGGTGCTATCTGAGGATATTCTTGGCTTTTAGGTTGGTGGAACCTAGTAGTCTGCAAATTTAATAAATTCCAAAGAACTTTTATCTATTAGTCAAAAGACATTGGATCTCACACAAAGATAAGCAAGTAGTCTATTTAGGGAGGACCAAAGGTAGTTAACATATAATTAGGTTTTTGATCTGCAATGTTCCAATATTTCCACATCACCAAGGTTCTAATCCATTTATCAACCATTGTGGACACTTCCTTTTTTCGGGAATTGTCAATCACAATGCCTGAAAATTATTTTTACATGTCATGTAAATATATTATGTCATATAATATATAATTGAAATGGAATTTAAAAATGAAACTTGCAAATAAATATTTTGGTAGATTTTGTGTTTCAACTGTTGGTAGAGATTTATTTTCTTCTACTTATTTGAAAAGTTAGGAAAGTTTGTTAAAATGTCATAGAGTTATACATTAAGAGAACCAGCACTAAGTAAATGACGATTATGAAAAATGTAGAGAGATGAGAGGAGGTATATAAAACAGAATGTATGGAAAGGGACTACTTAATGTGCAATAACAATAATAGTGAGTATCACAGCTTGTAGAAATAAGGAGGCACAATGAATTTCTTCTAGTTAGTGTTTCATAATTAGTATTTGCTAATATACATAATTTTACTAGTTCCTATGATTTAAGTACATATACTTAAGAACAGAAGTTGTCACAAGCCATAAGAAATAAATAGGATGTGTCTTCAACACACTAAGAATCTTGAGGAACTGTATTCAAACCTTAGAACCTCAATTGTAGAAAAAAATTAAATGACACAAGTTGTGTTTTCATCTCCCCATGTGTCATAATGCATGTATACACACACACAAACAAACACACACACAAACACACACACACACACAAACACACACACACACACAAACACACAGATAAATGTAATAAAAACTTTGCTGACTAATGAAAACTTATTATTATGATAAGTGTATATACCATGTACACACAAGACTTACTTTGCTGTCGTTTAGATTAATATTTCATATTTTCTCTAAAATATCTTGATGTTTATTTAATGCACATTTCTAGTTATCTCTTTATTAACATTATTTTCAAGATGTGTTTTACAGTTTCCAATAAATTTAGATATCCATTACTACAGCAAATCAGTAACTTATATAGTGCTTGAGAAAACAAAAAGTTAATCTATACAAAAGTTAATCATGAACGATCAAGAATCTAGTCATATTTTCAAAACTAATGCAAACCACTTCAATATTTAGCTTTAGCTTTCATCCACTGGTCCTCTATTGACTGCTTATTCAAGAAAAAATAATGGTTTCTGTGGTGATTATTTCATTTTTCACTTGCCTGAAACAAAGGTTTCTAGGAAAGGTTTGTAGGATTAATTTACTTAGTGTAGCTATGTTAGAAGATTGCTATTTGCAAAAATTTCTTTCTTCCTACTGCCAAGCAGAGTTACAAAATGTTTAAGCTAATCCTAATTTTTGAAAGGATCCCATGTTATTTTCAGTATAGACTAATTGTTAACCATTTTTAAGTTACATTTTCTGTAGTAGTGATGGCAGAATAAAATTATTCATTATATGTATTATAATAAATTTCAAATAAGCAAAACTGAAATGTGACATAGAGAAACCCACATGTCTTATTTTATAAATTAAAATAAAGAATTTTGTAAATAGTTTACTTTTAGCATAATTAAGAATAAAATTGCATATAAATCAAAGTGGCAGACTCAACATAAAATCTGTACAGAGAAAAAAAAAGCAGCAAATTATTCATGATGCTTGTTTTTGTGACTCAGGTCCACAGTCAGTCAAGAGTAAGATGAAAGGCTACAATTCTAGCTGGAATAAGCTAACTTCTGTGGATATATTTACATTCTAAATGCTCACTAAACAGTTTATCCTGAGTCAATTTTTTTCATTTGCTTATTATAAAATGAATATGAAAGATGTGCAATGAAAATTTTGTTTTATCAACTGTGTGAAAATGATAGCTGAGTGATGTGACATAATGAACTTTTTAAACTTCAAGTGAAAAGTTGAAAGAGCATATAAAGTATGTAATTGCAACATACAAAAATACTAAAGCTAAAATATTTTTATTACATATGTTACACAAAATAAAGCATTTTCTTAATAAAAGTGAAATTTACTTTCTACAAGGAAAGATAAGAGGGTTATCTTCAGTAGATTGCTAATTTTTCATTAGTTTTCTTTGCATTACTTTATGCAGTACAATTCAAACAGTAGAAAAACATATTTTAAAATGAAAACTTTATCTGGTGATATTTGAGATACAAATATATTTGCTCATAGGACAAAACTAGTACCCCTGAATACAGTGGACAATGTTGGGGTTGGGCCAGTGCAAGGGTAACCAGGATCTAACACTAGTGCGTGACCTGACACTGTGGAGCCCATTCACTATTGAGAGATACATTGCTCAACCTCAGCACAGAATGGAGGGCCGTGGTAATACCTCAACAAGTTGAAGGGGAAGATTTAGTTTACTTCCCAGGGGAGACCTTACCATCTCTATGGAGCAGATGGGAGGTAAGATCATAGGGAGGGGGCAGAGAGAGAGGAGAGAATGGTAGGGGAACTGGGATTGCTATATAAAAAGCAAATATGTAAATAAGTAGAATTAAAAATCTAATATATTTACTGAAAGTGCAGAAAGTAGAGATAGATGTTCAATTGCTTCTTGTGTCCAGTCACATATGTATTTAATAGTTGAATGATTTTCACTACTCATTAAGACTACATTGATTGAATTCCAATTATGTGCCAGTAAACTGCCTCAGTTTTAGGAACATAGGGAAGAAAATATACAAAATGCACTGCCTGTGGTATAATTAATCTTTCCTCTTAAATGGAGTTGACAACAAAAATAAAAATGAAATATTCAAGGGACTATTAGTGTGAAAAATAACTGCAGGAACAAGACAGATGGTTTGGTTGGTAAAGTACCTGCCATGGAAAAATTTGATACCTAGTATCTATTCAAAATTTATGGATATAGCTGCTGGTAGGTTGTACCTTCCCCTGCATTCACTTCCACACCCATGAGCATATGGAAAACACTAATTAGATTCCAGGGATTGTCTTAGCTTAGTAGTTCTCAACCTTCCCAATGCTGTGCCACTTTAATACAATTTCTCATGTTGTGATAACCCCTAAACCATAAAATTATTTTCTCAATTCTTTAAAAATGTAATGTTTCCACTTTTATGTATCATAACATAAATATCTGTGTTCTCTGATGGTTCTAAGAGACCCCTGTAAAAAGGCCATATGATTGTCAAAGGGTGTTAATCCACAGGTTGAGAGTCACTGTCTTAGATCCTGTTCTATTGTTGTGAAGGGACACTATGACCAAGGAAGCATAAACCAAAGCATTTAATTGATTGTTTGATTACAGCTTCATAGGGTGAGTCCATGAACATCATGGTGGAGAGTTAGGAAGCAGGCAGGTATGGCACCAGATGGTATTGGAAGGAAGTAGCCAGTGTTAGATAAGAACAAAATATATTGTATACATGAAAAAATTGAAAGAATAAATAAAATATATATGCTTTTGTTTTAACTGGGGAGAATGCCAGGTGTCCATAATCCCAGTAGTACTGTTGAGGCAGATATAAGGGAAGTTTACTGGACAGAAATCTAGCCCGATTTGTGAACTCCAAGTTCAATATAGTATCAGATTTAAAAAATGTGAAGAACAAGTGATAAAGATGCTCAGTATTGTCTTTTTGCCTTAACAAAACATGTGCACAAATATGAGCATGCATGTTTACACATATAAAGAATAGAAATTCACAATTTAATTTCACTCCCTACTCCCTTTTTTGAGACAGAGTCTCAATGTTGCCCCTGGTTGGTCTGTAAATTTCTATGTACTCTAGGCCATCCTTAAAATTACAGTGATGCCACTGCCTCTACCACCATGCCTGGTTCACTTCTTTCTTTTTTTTAAAAGATATTTACTAATTAATCAATTGAAAGACTCTAAAGCAAAGCCATATACATAGAAGTGATAGTATACAGACTGAGAAGATTATATTTATATATTTAGGAGTGCATGTGTGAGTGTGGCTTTTGTATGTGTGTGTGTGTGTGTGTGTGTGTATGTATGTAATAACAATTAAAGAAAAAGAGTTCTAAGATCATCAGTTGGTGAAAGGATTAGGAAAGTAGTTGTGTAAAAGAAGTAATAGAAAGAGAGGAGGGAAAGGATAAAATAAAATATAATTGTAAGTGGAAATTTTTATCTCACCCAGTCCTGCAGCCATTCAGTCCAAAAGAAACACACAGAGGCTTATAATACTTATCAACTGTTTGGCCTGTTAACTCAGGCTTATTATTAACTAGCTCTTATAACTTAAATTTAATCCATAATTCTTATCTATGTGTAACCACATGACTTGGTATTTTTTCTCAGTGAGGCATTCTCATCTTGCTTCCTCTGCACCACCTGATAACTACGTTGCTCCTTTTCTCTTTCCAGAATAATCTTATTCTGGTTACCCCACCTTTACTTCCTGCCTGGCTACTGGATTATCAGCATTTTATTAAAACAATACAAGTGGCAAATATTTACAGTGTACAAAAGCATCATCCCACAGTATATAATAATATTTTAATTAAAAAATTAAAATTGACTAATCTATTGTTGTTTTGTTTATGAGTATTTTTTCTGTATATATGTTTGTGTACCACATGTTTGCCTGATGCCCATAGAGGGATCATATCTGTAACATGAGGGCCTGCCTGCTTGCTGGGGTTTCTGTCCTGCCCAGTTCTGACAGCCCATAAATCCCAAAGAAAATCACACAGGCATCTATATAAGTTATAAAACTGATTGGCCCATTAGCTCATGTTCTTACAAGTCACATTCCTTCATAATGCTATAAACTTGAAGTTCATATATTGAAAAACAAAAGCTATTATTCAGTGATATTAGAGGCATTGCCAGATGAAATGATCATAGAATAAACAAATAGCAACAGTTAGGAATGCAATGTTCATTAAAGTATCCATGAGGATTATGCAAAGTTCTAATATATTTCTGGAAAACTAGAAAGTCATGCATATATTTTGTGCTTTATTTCCAGGGCTATGCAGTACAAAAAAATTGAAAAATAAACACTATAATATTACTTTTAGGTTACCTTGTTGTTTAGAAAAAGAGAAAAGTAAAGTCTATATTATCTAGTACCTTGACGAATGTTAAAATCATGATCAAACTTCATAAGATAACTTTAGCAAAAACAAGAAGATATTGACTTTAGATGTTTATGAATATATATTATCTCTAAGTTATGACTAAGCCAAAAAGATGTTATTTATTATTGATGACAAAAGTATAATATTTAAATAGTTTATAAAAGATCCTGAATAAAAAAAAAGAACAATAAAGAGAAACAACAGCACTAAAGCTTCTGGCAGTTTTCCCATATGATCCAGTTAATACTATTTCAAATATCCAATCCAGAGCAATATGAGATACACAAATAAGAAAGAATAGCTTGTATTTAGAACTGTTATCAGTTCTGCTTCAAACTGGGTGCTTTTTATCTCCTGAAATTACAGTACAAACAAGAGGACCCAAATGCCAATTGCATTGTAAAGGAGACCACTATACTTGGCTAAAAGTAGAAGCACTGGGGAAATGTCTGAGTGGTTAAAAGCACTTCTTCTTATATAGGTCCTAGGTTTGGTTCCAAACATCTACATTATGGCTCATATCTGTAACTCAAGTTCCATAGAGTTCATCACTTTCTTCTAACCTCCATGAGCACCAGAAACTCATGTGGTACACAAATACACATGTAGGATAAAAATTCATAAATAAACAAATAAATAAATCTAAAACATGCTTTTAAAATGAGTGAGATAAATGAGAAATGAATTTACAAGTCAGTTTCTTAATTCTTGGAGATAATGAGGGTTATAGATATTTCAGTACCATCGCTATCTGTCTGTCTGTCTATCTATCTATCTGTCTATCTATCATCTATTTCTATAGAATGAATTAAATTATAAGAACAATGGACTAATAAAGGTTCTTCATATTTTTTTCTGTCAATGTTCAGAAAATTTCCTAGGAATTCAAGCACCCTGTTTTCATTGGTTTTGTGTATTGATTTTTCCCCAGTTATCACCATAGTCATTTTCTAGTGTTATAGCACTAAACAGGAAGTTACATAGGAATTAACCAAGAGTAACTATAGCTGTATCTTGGTAATTTTGTCCCCTAGTGTTCAGGGTGTGGTGTGGAATGCCCTCCTGTATATATGTTGCTTTTATTGGTTAATGAATAAAGAAGCTTGGCATGTTATAGGGCAGGGTAGATGTAAATGGGGGGGGATTAAACTGAATGCTAGGAGAAAGAAGGCAGAGTTGCAAGAAGCCATGTGGCCACCAGAGGGGAAAGACATGAGCTGCCAGCTGGAACCATGATGATAGGCTACAAGCCCCAAAGTAAAATATAAAATAATAGAAATTGGTTAATTCTAGGTGTAAGAGCTAGTTATCAATATGCTTAAGTTATAGGCCAAACAATATTGTAAATAATATAATTTCTAAGTGGTTATTTTAAGTCAGGGTGGACAGGAAAAGAACAATGGTCCTCCTACAACAAGACTGCACCTTTGTGATTATGCTTCCTTGAAGATTCTGTTAAGTTCTTTCCAATTTCTCAGAAACTAACACAATGAATTTCCTCACTTTTAAGTAATACACCCAAAGTGTGTAGAACAGGTTTTATTTAAATATTACTTTTACTGTGGCTTTGACATTCTTTTGGTAAAGGTTTGAAAAGGATCACAGGAACAATTACCCTAATGGAAGACTCCTGTCCAGATCAGCAGAAGAAAAGAAGGGTCTGTGTTAACCCCACAATTTTGCAACACACTTCTTAAATAGTCATAAAATTTCTAAAAACTCATAGCATGAAATCCTCTTTAATGCTACACTCCTTTGGAAGAGCCCATCCAAGTTCTTCTTGGAGTGTCTGATTTGGTTCCCTAAATAAATTTGTTAAAACTATGTATCATTCAGAATAATTCTTACAAAATTACAAGAATCAATGTGGAAGAATTTTTACATAGTCACATAGTAAAAATGAGATATATTATATAATATGCTGATGCCAAGTAGTTATAATTTCAGTCATTGTTCATTCAGCCAGTTCTAGGTTGTTCAACTGAAGGAGAACTTTGAACGTACAGGCATTGAACTCACAATAACGAACAAGGACCAAATAGAATACAAATTGGCTGTGTAAGTCCATGTGTTATATTTAAATAATGATAACTTAATATCTCTTATTTGAAGTTTGTTCTAATATCTGAAGTTGTTATCTAAAGAATTTAAAGGGAATATAAAATACAATATCACCAAAATTTAATATAAAATCAAACAGTATCCCAAACAAAGAAAATTAAGTAAAAAATTTTACCAATATCATAACAAAAGATTTTGCAGGATGGTAATGGTACAGGATATAGTATAGACAAAATATATGAGCTACCTGAACAAAAATGTCCACATATTTCATTACTATATACAATGAATGTATGCCAATAAAACTTTTCATTGCTTTATACTTGCAATAATTTTGGAATAGAACAGTTCAAATGATCTGTACCAGACTTTTTGTTTGGGAAAACTAACCATCTCCCAAATCATAACACAGAGATTAACTATTAGTTATAAATTGCTGGAGCTAGCTTAAGCATGTATCTGGCTAGCACTTTTAACTAAAATTAACCTGTTTCTTCTTATTTACCTTTTGCCTCAGGGCTTATCTTTCTTACCTCTGTATATCTTATTTTCACTGCTTCTCTATGCCTGACTGGATGCCATCTGCCTGGCACCTTGCCCTGGACTTGTCTCTTTTCTTATTTTCTTGATTTCTCTAGCTTTTTAGTCTCCTAATTATTCTGTCTGCCTGCTAGACCTGCTTTTCTTTTTCTGCCTAGATATTGCCCACTCAACTTTTTATTAGACCAATGAGGTGACTTAGGCAGTCAAGGCGAATCAAAGACAACACATATTTTCAAAATTAAACAAATATAGCACAAATAAAAATAACATACCATTATATAGTTAACATAATATTTCACAGCATAAACAGATATAACACATCTTTGCCCATGTAAAATAATTCTCCACAATGATCCATAGTAAGTATATGTAGTCAATAACTATATTAGGCATGTGATTTTATTAGAGAAATGCTATAATATAATTGAAAATTATCATGTACTCTCAGAACTAAACTGTTATTTTATATATTCCCATACAATGTGTGTGTTATTTAGCAGAATAATAAGAGTTAAAATGATTGTATCTAATTTTTTCCAAGTAGTTTATTAAACTATGCAAAGTCAATTACATTTAATGCAGTTGTAATTAAAATCTAATTAGTTACTTAATTCATTATCTTACAATT
The DNA here is from genome assembly GCF_982192425.1 of Myodes glareolus. Taxonomy (NCBI): domain Eukaryota; kingdom Metazoa; phylum Chordata; class Mammalia; order Rodentia; family Cricetidae; genus Myodes; species Myodes glareolus. Next base: position 68,243,984 of record NC_142053.1, on the reverse strand, counting down.
GCAGTAAATTCACTTTGAAATGATTTTGTTAAATTGTGTTTAATGAGAATGTCATCTTGAGAATATTTGAAAAAAAAATACCAAAATTGAGTATATGTGGAGATATATTAGAGCAGAAAGACATTCACACAATAATTGTTTGAAAATTATTTAATGAATTCTCAGTTTTCATGATGTAACTTTTAAATAAGAAAAATATTTCTGAGCAATGCTGTTATATTTAATTAATTTAAACAAATAAAAACCACAGAAAAACAAAGGTTAAAAGCTTTTACTTCACTATAATTTTAGTTGTATTTGTCAACCTGGTTGGAAGATACTTGGAAGGTAAGGGGTATTCAATTTACAAGTGTATATTAAAATATATGAACTGAGTTTTCAGAGTGGTAAGTGTTTTCCCTTTGATAGCATGAAAAATCCAGGACTAACAGTTCTTATGGTATTTTGCTCAACTTCAATGCAATTGTGTATGTATTTTCCTTTCATGGTTGAATTTTTTAAGAAGTGTTTTATCTATAACCACATTTTCTTTAATTAAAGAATTAGACATATGAGAATTAATTATATTAGAAGCAAAAAAATTTTATTACAACTTTAATGCTATTATATCCCTACATATTGACAGAAATTTCCTGGGAAGAAGACAAAAATTATCTCATAAATATTTGTTATTGAATATTCTTTTGTGTCTATGGGAGAATCATTATTTTTTGACTATTATCAAAGAATACATGTAGTTTATTCTATTATTATTGGTGCTCTGAAAGCACATCATCAACCCTTCATCAAGGTTTTCTCTATGAACCTTGGTGTTGTAGGAGACCACTATTTTGTTCCCAGCTGCCCTGACTCAAAATAACCATACAGAAATTATATTATTTATGATATGTTTGGCCAATGGCTTAAGCATATTTTTGGCTAACTTATATCTTAAATTAACACATCTCCATTAATCTGTGTACCATTATGAGTCTGTGACTTACTAGATAAAGTCCTGGTATCTGTCCTTGGCATGGCTACATGGCTGCTACTGACTCTGCCTCCTTTCTCCCAGCATTCAGTTTTGTTTTCCCCACCTAGCTCTGTTCTGCCATATGCAGGCCCAAGACAGTTCCTTTATTCATTAACCAATAAAAGCAATACATATACAGAAAGACTTCCCACATCATCTCCCCTTTTCTGTCTAAATAAAAAGAAGGTTCAAACTGTAACATAGTAAAATTATATATAACAAAACAGGTATCAAGCAATAATTACAATTAATATTTATATCTACTTTATCTTCTTTGACTCCATCAAATACTCCTGAAGGATATAATATTACGTAAGTAAACAGGAAGTGCATTGTAAGCAACCTCCAAAGCTCTAGAATTAACAGAGACTTCTCTGTAAGAGGGTTAGTTAGTGACTGCTTAGCCCTGAAATAATTGCACAGAAACCATATTAATTAAATCACTTCTTGGCCCATTAGCTCTTGCTTCTTATTGGCTAAGACTTACCCATCTCCATTAATCTGTGAATCACCACATGGCTGTGGCTTACCAGGTAAAGTTTCCAGCATCTATCCAATGTCTCCTTGGCTTCTCTCTGACTCCACCTCCTTTCTCCCAGAATTCCATTTAGTTTTCCCCACCTAGCTCTGTTCGCCTATAGCTCTGCTATATGCCCAAAGCAATTCCTTTATTCACCAATAATATTCACAGCATACAGAGGGAAATCCCACATAACCTCCCCTTTTTTGTTTAAATAAAAATGAAGGTTTTAGTTTTAACACAGTAAAATTACATATAATAAAACAAGGTATTGTGCAATAATTACAGTTATAATATGTATATCTACTTTATCTTTTATCATTACTAAAGAAAACTATATCTATTTCTCAACTCCATCAAAGACTCCAGGAGAATATAATTTTACTTAAGTAAAAAGAAAGTGCATTGCAAGCAACTTCCAAAATTCTAGAATTGACAGAGACATCTCACTGCTTGGACGATCACCCAAAGTTCTTCTGTATCATTGTGGCATCCATCTTCAGCCTACAGGTACATAGTATCCAGGAGACTTTTCCATGAAGCAGGAAATTTCAAAGACAGTTTCACCAATATTGGCAGTTTGTCAGTCACTTTTTTCTCTATCATGCAGAATGTCTGGTAGACACTTTCATGAAGCAGGAACCCTGAAGGATGGTCTCAGCTTTGGGCAAGTTCAACAGTCATTTCTCTGTGGATTCTGCATGTCCAGTTCATATAGCATAACATCAAGCAGTGCAGGCAAGAGTAGTTTCTTGCCCAAATGACAAACAAACTCCATATGGAGCCTCTTCAATAGCCATATTCCTCTAAAAGTAATTGGTGCTGCCAGGAGCAAATGTGTCTCATTGCCATGAAAAGTCCCAAGATCTTAAAACATTTTAAATGCCATATTCTGAAGGTCTCTGAAAGATTTAATGAACACTTTTCTAGTAGAAATATATCTCTATATATCTAGAAAACCTAACTAACATGACTAGAACTTTGACTATTATAGATGACTCCCTATTAAACTATAGTTTTAATTATACATTGCATTTTGAAATGAGCTGCATAGACACAATACCTTAATCAAGAGCAGAAATATACATATAACCAAATTGATCTTATATTTGTATCAATAAACAAAGATTCCTATCAATGCTAATCTCTATATCATATCCCTCTTTAAATGTAACCAAACATTTATCAGCAATATTTGGGAATTTGGGTATAGTTCTCTTTAAACTGCTTTCTGCTTTTTGTTAGGCAAAGTAATTTTGGGAGGTGTTCATGGCAATCTTTTGCGGGATCTTGGTCTATCAATAACATTAGTCTGGATGAATTCCACAGGTTCTCATCCTCTGTAGAAATAAAAGAGAGACCTCCTTTTCAAAACAACATATCCTTAAGCAAGCCCAAATTTTGAAATCAAGACACCTTTATAATATATGTGTTGGTGTAGCTTAGCATCCTATACCATGAAATGCCACTCTGTACTCCTTCACAGTCAAAAAAAGTTAAAGAAAACACAATAACATATATAATCCAGACTCTTTGTGTATAGTCAATTTTCACATTGATTAATTCTCTTTACTCCGTTTAATCTATGACTGTCTGTTTTCTGTCTCTTTAAAAAACTTTAACTTTTTTTTAACCATTTACTTCTTTTTATAACTGTCTATATTCTTTCTCTTTTCTCTCCCAAGCTTATGTACATTTATCAAAAACTGTAACTCATTTAGTGGTCTTTTTCATCTTAATTTGTCTTTATTGTATATCTGTAATCCTTTTCTGACCACGACTGTTCTTAAAATGCTAAGCACTTCTTAAAAGCTTAAGTAGCAGCGTTGCTAGGGCAAAACGTGTCCTGCCTGTTGGCTCTGCTTAGACCAGCATGGCAGAGATGTTTGCTGCCTCTGAAAGCCATGTACATTACTCCAGTTTTGGGCACACAGGGGGTCTATGTTTCCGTTAAGCAAGTTGTAGCTCAAAGAATCCATTTAAATGCTCTGTAGCCTCATCTCCCAAAGAGTTAGAGTTCATGCTGGCCACACAGCCGAGAAAGCAGCTATTTCAAATCCATGTGATTTTTTTTTGTCTGCTACAGCTGAGTCAGGAAACCTTCTCTTAATAGAATCGTGCATCTGCTTGCTTTTAGTAAACAGAGCACACCTGAGAAAATACATATGTTTGTTTTGCATAAGTTCATGTTTTTTTTGTCTAGAATTACTTTTTAAGCTTTCTCAAGATTTATGTGGATTTAGTTGACCACATTGGCACATCAATTTGTTGTAGGAGACTGCTTGTTTGTTCCTGGATGCCAGAACTCAAAATAACCATACAGAAAATATATTTTTTCAATGCTGTTTGTCCAATAGCTTAAGTGTTATTCTTTCTAACTCATATCTTAAATTAACCTATCTCCATTAATCCTCTGCATAGCCATGAGGCTGTGGCTTACTGCATAAACTTCCGGCATCTGTCTTTGGTAGAGCAACATGTTTTTTCCTAGCTCTGCCTCCTTTCTCCCAGCATTCAGTTTTGTTTTCCCTGCCTAGCTCTGTTCTGCCATGTGCAGGCCCAAGACAATTTCTTTATTCATTTACCAATAAAAGTGACACATATACAGTAGGACTTCCCACATCACATTGGTATTAACTACTGTTTATATTCTATGTAATATAATCATTGTGTTAGGTGCAGACCATTTATTCACTGTTCTCCACAATCTCGAGTTTAAAACCTAGCTTCTTGTTGTAAAATAACAAATCAGCAGAATATGTTTTTCTTATTACTTATCTATCTAGACTTAAATAATTTTTAAAGTGCTACTATACAGTTATTTCCTAGCATAGATTCTAAGGATAAGGTTGCAAAAATTTTATCATGCCACTGACATCATATACAGAAATGTACAATTTGTGAATTTAGTTGGTCATTGTTCTTAAATTCCTCAGGTCCTCCAAAGGCAACATAGTCTTTACAAAACTTATGATAGCAGCTAAGATGGCACAATTTTTTCCTGCATAATGGAAATCCCCACCCTCTTTCTCATATATGTTAGGGCCCGATAAGAGAGGGGCAACTATGGGTTATTATTACACATATAGTTACCAACTTATTTCTCCTTCATGTAATGATATACTCTTTCCCTTAACATGGAATAACCAGACTTGGTAGTAATATTTAACATTCATTAATAGAATAATTTTGTTTCTGACTTCACATCACTCTACTTTACATCTCCATGAGCTGAGATATAAATACTACTAACAAAAATACATTTGAGACACAGTCATACTATGTAGTTCCAGGTATCCTAGAACTACTATACTATTCAGGCTGAGTTTGCACCTATGGAGATCTACATGACCTCTGCCTACCAAGTGCTGTGATTAAAGATATGCCATTATGCTTAGATCAAATGGATGATTTTTAAAAGATTATTTTTATTTTTAATCACAGGTGTCTGCATGTGGGTATGGATACTTGAGTATTAGTGTCCACAAAGGTTAGAGTTATCAGAACCCTGGAGTGGGAACTATAGTTTTGTTGTGAATCACATGAGATGAGTGCTGAGAATTGAACTCAGGTCCTCTGGAAGAGCAATGTGTGGTGTCAACTTCTGTACTATCTTTTCAACTCTCAAAATCATGCTTTTGAGACACAATTTTAGCATGACTCAGAACTCTTGAACAGATAGAGTCTTTCTGTCTCACCCTAGCAAGTATTTGCAAATATAGATATTCACCACTAATATCTAGTGAAGAGTTACAACCTTTCTCTTGTTAATTACAAGTGTAGGTTTAATATCCTGTATATTTTGACTTGGAGTTGGTGGCATATGGGTCATTGCTTAATTCTTATTAATTGACTGAACAAATACTACATAGAAATTCATGAACAATTAAAATAAAATCAATGTTTTCAAAAGTATAAAGAATTGTTTATCAAATTAATTTATTCCTTTAATAAGTTTCATTAACAATGATGAACAGAGGATCTACGCATCAATAATATCTAAAATTAGAAGTATAACATTTTCTGCAGAATTTAACTCTTCTTAAGTTTAAAAAATAACAGATGACTCTCCAATTGTCTCTAAAATTATCATTTTTGATTTACTCAATGCATTCCCTGTGAAACGAATATAACAAGCAGAAAAATCAACTCATCGATACCAGGCACTTTCAATTGATCCATAGTCAGCCTTCTTAGTTCAACAAAACTGTTTGAGCAGATGTGTGAATGAACAGTCAATTTTAATTCTGCTTTAAATAAGAGAAGCTACATATTTGAAAGTTCTGCCAGAAAGAAAGGAAAGAAAGTCACTTGTTTGTAATCATCACCCAAAGCACAGGCCATATTCTCCGGAAAGAGATTAATGCTCACACAAATAAGACTGACACATACATCTCCACCATGGTTAATGGAAATAACAAATCTATTGTGAATACAAAGAGTCCACCAAACTTTTACTTGGATTTACAGCGAAGGTCAGAGTAAAGTTAGAGAAAATCATATTAGAGGAGAGAGCTAATCTGAAATTTTGTTCTTTGATTTATATTCCCCACAAAAACATATATATTGCTGATGAAAATATCATCAACATTTGAATGTTTTGCCTATGCTAAGCTTTTACTTTACAATTCTCACAATAGTGCAAAGCAGGTAGTTTATACTTACAAGCAGGTAGAATACATACTTACTGTATGTATTCTAATGTAATCATTGCCTAGAATGAGGAAATAATTTAGCTTTGAGAGTCAACACTGACTCTGGCCCTTATTCTTAGCAAAATTTTAAGATGAAAAATAAGTAGAGGTGGAAAGATAACTCAGCAAATATGAAGTTAGGGGGACATGTCCCAGCAGATTACCTGGGTTTTGTTCTCAGCCCCAAAATGCCAGCTCCCAGCCATTTCTATCTATAACTCCTTTGATTCCAATGCTTCTTTGGGAACCATGCACACTTAGTGCACAGAAATACCTACAAGCAAAACACACCTATAAATGCGGGAAGCATATTATTTATTGTTGTAAGTTAAGTAAATTACTTTTTTAAATTTAGGATATTTATTTTTCGCCTTTGTCCTCATTTTTCATTTTATCTGAAATGCATGGATTTGAATCAGAGCTATTTTTCCTTATGTTGGACTACATTTTACTTAAGTGAAAAGAAAACATGGAGGGAAGTTACTAGTTTATCTCTTTCATGCTCAATGGAAGATAAATTTATTTATAGAATGACTAGAAATAATTTTCCAAATGAGTCCCACCTACTGTTTACTAAATTCTCTAGTGTTTATGTAAAATAAGGCATTTCTCCAAATAACTGGAGTAGATCTATTTTAAGCAATTTGGAAAAGTTTTATGTGATAACTTTACACACTTATTATTTTTGTTTTTATTAATATTATTCATGTTATAAGACAATTCTCTTGTATTATAAGTGCTGTGGTCAATGGTATGCTCTATCCCATGAAGCTGTTCCTCATTATTTTCTGAAGATATTAAAGGTATAAATAAAAATTTACCCTATACATTACAGAAAATATCAAAGTAAGACAAGACAATATAAAGCAATCCAAAAATTATGGAGTCAATTTTGTGTTGACCAACTTAATCCTGGCTACAGGGCCTCCCCTGTAGTGTATTTGATGCCCAAATATGTTCAAAGCATCCAAATTCAATGAGATGCTTTCTATATAAAAAGTAATAGGAAAATTGAACTAAATATTGAACTATTAAAATAAATAGATAAGAGACTGTTTTGTTGAATGCGTTGTTAGATGGAGAAAGGATAAATAAATAAGTCAATTAAGATAGATTTGAATCAATTTCCAGTAAATAATGATGCTTAATGAACAGTAATTTATTAATTAATTGTCTCAATAGACCATGAATATTTCATTGAAATGAATTTTATAGACTTTTGAAGAAAATCTTGTTTATATATTCTGCTGGAATGTTGAGTTAAAGCATCAATGAAGTGCACCAATATTCATATAGTTAGATATGCTTTAGAACTTTCTTGATACAGCATGCAGATATTTCATTAGGATAGCTTGGAAAACTCTTGAAGAAGAAAAATAAGATGGAAACAGAATCTTGGTGTGAAAATTTGAGAAAAAAATATCATCTGGTTTAAACATTTTTAATGTATTATGGACATTTAAGGTTTGATAACCAGATCTGATCTCACAATTTCCTCTTCCATATTGATAAGCTATTGAAGAAAATTGACATACATGTTTCTTTGAATTGATCAGGAAGTGCATAGAGGTTCAAACAATGGAGTACTCAGGCATATATGAAATATTTCTCCTTTCAGAGTAGGTCCTCTTAAGCAGTTATTATAGGTATTACTCAAGGAACTAATATTATTTATGCTGGTATTATTTATAGATATGTCAAATCTACTTAGTTTTAATATTGAACCAAATACTGGGTTATAGCCGGGCAGTGGTGGCACACACCTTTAATCCCAGCACTTGGGAGTCAGAGACTGGTGGATCTCTATGAGTCTGAGGTCAGCTTGGTCTACAAGAGCTAGTACCATGACAACCTCCAAAGCTGCAGTAAAACCTTTTCTCAAAAACAACAAACAAACAAAACCCAAAAAACAAATACTGAGATATTTTGCAAGAATGATGATATTTAATTTGTCAAGACCTTGTGACGTGGCAAATATCAGACCATTTGTTTAGGAAGACACTGAGTTTTCCTCGTATAATTTTTAAGTAATAGGTCCTGGAAGGATGACGTAGTATTTAAGAATACTTCTTCGTGTTCCCAGTAACTTAAGGACCCATATAGTTCCCAGTATATACACCTGGTGGTCCACAACTCTCTGCCACTCCTGCTCTAGTATATCCTACTTTCTCTTCTGTCCTCTGAGGAATCTTGAATACATGTGGTGAGCATACACACACACATGCAAACTTTCATATGCACACACTAACAATACACATAAATAGCAAAATAAACAAATAAATAAAAATAAATCATTAAAATCTTACAACCAATATGTGTACTAAAACATCCTCACACCAAAGCTTTTTACTTAGCAGTAAGACTAGAGCAATGGTTCTCAACGTTTCTAATATCGAGAATTTAACACAGTTCCTTTTGTGTGGTAACCCACAATCATAAAATTTTTTCAATTGATATTTGTAATGGAAATTTTTTTTACAGTTATGAATTATAATTATGGGATGTACAGGATATCATATATGTGACCACAAAAGGGTTGAGACCCACAGGTTGATAACTACTAGAATAGAGACATGTCTGTTTGCATAAATAATAAGTCTAAGTGCATATCTTAGGCAGTATAGTAATTTCACTTCTAAATGACCAGTTAAGAAAAATTGATCTAGAGATTTAAAAATAATTCAATGGAAGTTGGAAAACCAAAACAGGAACCATATTGTTGTTTAGGAGCCACATTGTTATTATGTTTCTATTTCTTACAAGAATAATTATGTTTCCTAAGCCTAATATATCCTGCAAACTTGTTTTTCAACCTATGCTGAACTTGTAACCCCATGATGTTTACCCAACTCCTTTGCTTTGCTAAATTCATGGACACCTATGATGACTCTGCTTCCACATGCACTTAATTACAACCAGAGATAGCCTGGAGCCCTGAGTCCTGCACACTTCTATTGAGGTGGTACAGACTAATCTATACTACTAGGGTGATGGGGAAGCTCAACCAATCACATCTGGTTAGGTTGTGGCTGCCTGGAGCCCAGGTAGAAAACTGGGGTAGGAAATTGAATGTTCTCTCTACATGGTGCTTGCCGGACCATTTTGAATTTTGGACCTCCTACCCTTGTAGTGTGAGTTCCCCCCCTTTTTTCAATTATTAAATTATATCTGTTGTTCTTGAGCTGGTCTGTTTATTTATCATACTGACTGAAAATGGAAACATGTACACCTGGCGCCCCGTGAGGCTTTTAGAGCCCTTTCTGGCTCTGGCCAGTTGGGGCCAAGCCTCATTCATTTGGGCATAGATACCCAAATATTTGCATGCCCCTGCTCCGCACTCCCCACCATTGCACACTTTGGCTCCCCTCTGGCCTGCATGCTTGCATCCAGCCCAGTCCCCCTCCCTCAACTGCAGAACACTTCCCAGATTCGCCGCTGCAGCTCCACTCCGGCTCCCTGCCGCACTGTGCCCCCTGTCACCACCACCACCGCCACCAGGCAAAGGCCATTTCTTTGTGCTTTCCCAGTTCTGCAGCCATTAAAGTGGGAGATCTGTCTAGTGTGGCTAAGAAATTCTCACAGCACACGGTCTGTGCTTTTAACTTCTTGATTTGAGAATTTCTTTCAGTATTTCATTTACGTTCAGCCTATCTGAAACCAAGCACGTGGATTCAGGTGCACCCCGCAACCTACTAACAGGCAACGGTTATTGCACCTACTCCTGCTGTTTGAACCACAGGTAAGATTTTTTTGAATTTAAAAAGGGCAATATTTCAGATAATCTTACCATCCAAGGTTTCTATAACCTTTTCACTTATACCATGCATTAGGTCTTACAAGACACATATGACATCCCTCTTACATGGCTATTTCTAGGATTCACCTTTTTTCTTGTATTATGTAGTTTTTTCATAATATGGTTTGACAATAAGAAAATGATGCGGTCTTTACAGACTGAATTCAGGATTCTTAGAAAAGATGTTGAAAATCTAAGGAAGGGCACAATCATCTTAACTGACAATTTTCAGTTGGCTAAGGTAATTTCAAAAACATTTCAGACTGATACCAACTTCCTCAAGAAAGAGATTGGAGTTCGCAAGGAGGAGACTAGATCTTTGTTTAATATAACTCGGTCAACTGAGTTAATTTTGGAAAAGGTACAGCCTAATAGTAATTCATTTAAGGAAAAATTCAGCGCTCTGGAGAAGGAAATGGCTGATTTGGCACATACAATCCAGTCCATGACAATGGGTCCTGAAACATTATTTGAAAGGATCCGCACTGTCAAATGTATTAATCGGCTTTTGTCAAAGGGGTATGACAGATCAACTGATAGAATGTCCCTCCAAGAAGGTAATATATATGCCATGAGGATTATGTCAAAGGATGAGATATTATCTCTAATGTACAGACTTTATACTTTAGAATCCTCAATGAGGACATTAGAGCAGAACACTGGACAGGAGATTCAGACCTTGCAGAAGGCAATGGTAAACAGATTTGAAAATATCGAGGAAATTATCGACTTTGATAACCAGGAGCAATAGGTAGGAAGGCAAACTTTAACTCTGTTAGTGTGTAAAACTCTCCGGGATAGCTTCCCCAGAGTCCTACCTGCCTTTCCAGTAATAACATCAGAAAAGATAGCTGGCTCCAAATACCCTAAGGTTATCAAGGAATATACATGGGAGCTGGTACATATGAGTGATTTGAAAGAAATTAAACAAGTGATTGTGAATTATGGACTACACTCATCCTTTGTTAGAGAGATGGTCAAAATCTGGGCTTTCAGTAACAAAGCCATACCTCATGATTGGGCTCAGTTAACCTCAGCTGTCTTAGAAAGTGGACCAAAATTACATTGGAGATGCCTTCTTAACGGGGAGGCTTGAATTTTAGAGCAACAGGAGAGAGCAAAAGGAACTAAGATTTTCCTAGATCAATTCTAGGTGATGGACTTTACTCTGATCCTCAGGATCAAGCCATTTATGATGACTACACCCTATCCATTTATGCCACAGCAGTTTTAATGACTTGGGATAGAATTCAGGACCCAGGACAGAGAGTGGGATTATATCTCAGGGTTAAATAGGGTCAGAGAGAACCCTTTAGTGACTTTTTGCAAAGACAAACTAGAGCCATACAAATAGGGATAACCAACCCAGAAGCTAGACATATAATAATTGAATCTTTAGCTTTTGAGAATGTCAACATAGAGTGCAAAAGGATTCTGGGGCATTTAAAGATCAGATCAGCACCCTTGGAGTAATGGGTCTTGCATACAATGAATGTCGAGACATTTGACTATGGCACTGAAGCGTGGGTAGGAGAAGCAATTTCCAAAGGTAAGAGGAGACATCAAGACACCAAATGTTTTAAGTGTGGTAGAATGGAACATATGAGAAGTGTTTGTAGAGAATGGATTTCCAGGTACAATGCCTCTTCTAAGAATAAAAGGAGCAGGAGGACTTAGCCCTCAGGTTTATGTAGGAGGTGTGGAAAAGACCAGCACTGGACCAATGAATGTAGGTCAATAAGAGATAGACAAGACAGCCTGATAACATTGGGAAATGCCGTGAGGGATCTCTCACAAGCTCCCATGATGAATGTAGTCCACTCATTTCCAGTTACTATGGATAATGTGTCTCATCTGGAAAATTAGAAGGTCCTATGCCAGCTGTCAAAAGCAATAATGGTCTTAATGATGAGATAAATGTGGATAATGAGTCAAGAAATCTGATGGGACAGAGGAAACATATATTCTGGCAGACATCTATAAATGAACAAAGACCAAAGCTAAGAGTGTATAAATGGCATTTTTATTGAAGGCTTATTGAACACAGGTGCAGATGTAAGTATCATTACTCCAGAATCTTGGCATCCAAATTGGCCTCTTCAGGAGGTATATATTCAGTTCATGGGAACTGGAACCCTATCTTGGGTAAGACAGAGCCTGAGATGGGTTGAATGTATAGGGCCAGAAGGGCAAATAGGAAATCTTAGGCCATATATATCCAATATTACAGTGAATTTATGGGGTTGTAACCTAGTGCAGCAGTGGAATACCCAGATTAACATTCCTGCTGCCTCTAAAGCTTATATTTCTGAGATAAATATTAGAAGATATTATAGACGACGAAAACCGGACATTTGGGCTGTACAAGAACATAAAGCAATTGATGACCCTTCAGATGTACCAAGAGCCCTGCCTCTAAAATGGTTGACTAATAAGCCAATATGGATCAAGCAATGGCTTTTAGCTTAGGAAAAGTTGCAGGCTTTAGAACAGCTGGTACAAGAACAATTAGATGCTCAACATATAGAAGAATCTATAAGCCCTTGAAATTCTCCTGTATTTGTTGTTAAGAAAAATTTGGAAAATGGAGAATGGTGACAGATCTTAGAGCTAAAAACAAGGTTATTTTAGCCCATGGGGCCCTCTGCAATCTTTAATTCCTTTGCCCTCTCTGTTAACAAAGGGATGGCCTCTCATCGTTATTGATTTAAAGGATTGTTTCTTTACTATACGTTTACAAGAAAAAGATAGAGAAAAGTTTGCCTTCACAGTGCCAACTTATAATAATTCTCAGCATACTAGTAGGTACCACTGGACTATTCTCCCACAGGGAATGCTCAATAGTCCCACCTTGTGTCAATATTTTGAAAATCAACCATTGGAAGTATTACGTAAGTGATTTCTTGAGTCTATAATTTACCATTACATTAATGATATTTTGCTATCTGGTTCAGACATAAATAACTTAGAAAGACTGATTGAAAAAAGTAAAGATAATTTCATCTAAATGGGGATTGCAGATTGCTCCTGAAAAAATACAGAGTGGAGATTCTGTTAATTGTCTAGGTTATAAAATAGGTTTACAAAAAATTAAGACACAAAAGGCACAAATTAGGAAACATTGGTTAGCTTAAATGGTGCACATCTTTTATAACATTCTGGCTGGACTTCAAACAAACAAACAAACAAACAGCAACAACAAAAAATGCTCAGAGACTATTTGCAATTTTAACAGACCAAATATAAATCTTGGAATTTAACTATCATCTACTTTCACAGAAAGAACGTTACCCCCATTACAGCTGGAAGCAATTTTAGAGGACAACATTCCCTCTCCCAGCAAAGTTTGCCCTTAGGTTTAGGTACATCATTTAGGGGTTGGTTATAATTGGTATATGGTTGAAGGATGGGGAGAAATTTTATAGGTTCAGGGGTGTTCCTGAAAACAAAGAGGGATAATTGGTGATGGGATAATAGATTGGTGTTCGTGGGTTATTGTTTTTAGACAATTATATAGGTATCAATTCTTGTATATTGATACAAAGTTAAATTATATTGAATATTGTATGTATGTATGCTTCTACCTCTGTTTGAAACATTGTTTATGTATTGACACATATATATATATTTACCATATTGCAGTGAACACTACTACCTCTGATCAAGATAATTATACATTGTTTACATTTGAAGGTCACTGTTCTTATTTATGGCACAGTTGTTTATTTTCTTAGTCTTTAAGTTAGATAGGTATTGAGATTTATAGATCAATAGTCATCTATGTTTGTCATATTTATAATAAGGATAATCAGGTTCTTTAGATACATAGAAATTAAATTCAGTATAGATAGTATAATCTTCAAACTCTTCAAAGAGCTGTAGAAAATGGCCTTTAATCTTACGTAGAGTTTCGTGGTAATGAGACACAATCACTTCTGGCAACACCAACCTATTCCCAAGAGAATGCTGAGCACCAAAGACACTCCACCTGGAGCCTTTCTTCGTGGCAGAACTGGCCTTTGGGCAAAGAAATGCCCATACCTCAACCACTGACAGAGATACAGAGTATCTATAAATGAGGAAAACAGGACTGCCATATCCTGCCAAGACAGGGTAAAATCGTTTTGAAAAGTTTCTTGCCTTTGAAAATGGTATGTCAGTTACATCAGGCCTTAGCCAAAGTTGGTTGCCTCAAAATTGTAAATGAGACTTTGGATGATTGCCCAGGTAGTCAGTTGTCTGTGTCATTTTTTTGCACATTTTGGAAGTTTCTCGATTGCACTTCCTGTTTACTCAAGTAATAGTACTTCCCTTCTCAGATCTTTGATGGACTTGAAGATTAGATAATTGTAGTTACCCTCCTCAGAATTTCACTAAACTTAATTTCAATATATTATTTAGACTCCTTGAAATAGTATACTTAGTAAAACTTTTGTTATGTGTTTCTTGCTTAATATTTTTCATTGCTTGTAATTTTATATTTGGCATCTGTTCCTATTGTACATAGTTGTATTAGGTTTGGATCAATCTTGTTTAGACAAAAGGGGGAGATGATGGGGACGCTCAACCAATCACATCTGGTTAGGGTGTGGCTGCCTGGATCCCAGGTAGAAAAACTAGGGTATGTAGGTGTACACTCTCTCAATGTGGTGCTCACTGGAACATATTGAATTTCGGACCTCCCACCCTTGTAGCATAAGTTCCCCCCTTTTTTCAATTATTAGATTATATCTGTTGTTCTTGACCTGGTCTGGTTATTTATTGTACCGACCGAATACGCCAACATGTACACTAGGGCTTGAGGCTTAATTTCCCCACTCTTCTGTTTAGGTGCTATTATCTCAACAGCTGTTTTTTTTTTGTAACATACATATCTACTTTAATATACATGTGCCACATGAAAAGAAATTATTATGCATATTTTACAGATGAAGAAATTAAAATTATGGAGACATTGAGTAACTCAACCAAATCATTTCCAACACATTTTCCTCAAACACCCTGAAGCAGTGATTTATTTCTGATTTCATGGGAATAGCTGATTTCTGAAGTAATATCCTTAGGAAAGCAAAGTCTTCATGGACATATATTTGTGCTCTCTCAGCCCCAGCTTGTCATGGAACAATCAACATCTCTTATTTATGTCATTACAACACATATTGTGTGACTGAGGGCCGAATGTTGGAGTGAAATACACCAAAACGCAAATTACTACCAACTAGTTGCCTCTCCAAGCTGAAGTCACACCATGTCCCATACACTTGAGCTTGCTAAGACCTCAGACCTTGCAAAGGCTCCCATATGGCATACAGTTATTATCTCGTAGCTAGGCTCCAGACATGAATATGAAAAATGGCCAGTAAGGACTGTAGAAAGCTACGACTCAGAAAGCACAGCTAATCACAGCTAACCCTGCTGAGTAACAGTGCGAGGAGATCTGGGGCTCAGGGCTTTGCTTTCTATTTTGAAGTCAGAAGTCTAAGCAGAGAGCCCCAGGTGCCTCTCAGTTCGCATTACTTGTCCACAGAGAAGCACGTAATGTGGACAACAGTGGCAGCCGAATGAATTGCTCTGGCTTATTGTGCCTTCCGCATCTGTCTCTGCCACCTGGACAGAGCTGCTTTAAAAACCCACTGTCATTATTAAAGGCATCTCAGCTGCAGGCTAGAAAGGTTGGTGTAATTGAGAACTTCCTGAGTGTCCAGGGCTTCCCGAGTCCCTGAGAGCCTCTTTACTGTTCTTTGACACTCGTGGCCCATGGTAGCTTAGAAGGAAATGTCCTGTCTTAAGTTGGTGATAACTGCCATTCTGCTCTGGGAAGTAATGATAACAACTCTATATTTTCATTGGAGGTTTTGCATTTATGTATGTACACATAGTGGTCACATTATAGAGTATACATATTTTGAGAAGTTTTCCAGTTGCCTTTGTGTCCAGTGACTCTTGTGTTTTGTTTTTTGAATAATGGGCATTCAAATAGGCATCCAAAAGAAACATTTAAAAGGAGTTTAGTTAATGATGAATTTGGTTTTTGTATTAGCTGTTTACAGTTTTTCAACTGGGTCTTTCTTTCATTTGGTATTTTGACTTGTGTACAGTGAAGAACCTACTACCTAAAAGAAATAAAGAAGCACATATGCTGGGTTTTGTTGAGTGAGAAAGCATCTGCAATAATAGTCGGGGCTATTTTTGTCTACATATTTTCTCAGCCTCTGTTTTTGTCCCTATAACCCTGGAGTACTTGTTAGCCACAGATCCTGGCTGCCACTGCTGTCCTACCTCCTCTTCCAGATTCACTAATTATCTTCTATTCTTCTAGGTGAGAACTTAGCTCCAACGTAGTCTCTCTTACGCCTTGTATCCTCAGACAAATTGATCATATCCACTGAAGAGACAGTCTTTTCTGTCACTTCTAGTCTTAGGTAAATAAGAAAGGTTGGGAGATGAAAGCTGAATTTTCCAGACTCAGCTCCGAGTAGTCAGCACATCCTGGAAATAAGGGGCAAACTTTGACTAGTGAGAGACAAGAGCAAGAGACAGAACGAGAGGCAGAGTGCGAATGTGAGCAAGTGTGTGTGTGTGTGTGTGTGTGTGTGTGAGAGAGAGAGAGAGAGAGAGAGAGAGAGAGAGAGAGAGAGAGAGAGAGAGAGAAAAGTAAGAAAGACAGAGAGGACAAGCTTGCAGATATTCAAATATTGTTTGTGTTCTCCCCATTCCTTCAGTTTGGCCAGAACTGCTTCCATACAGCCTAAAGGGAAGAAAGCCTCATAACCAGCGATGAAATAAGGCAAGAATCCATGGTGAAGCCATTAGGTGATTTGGCCATAAAAATAATTGGGGCAAGGAATAATCCAATATTCCTTAATATGAAAAAATGGAAATTAATAATTCACAGACCCACTATTATAATCTTTTAAAGCAGAGATACTCTATATATCTTTTATATAATCAGGACCTGGCTATGCTTTGATTTTCCACTTTTCTGCCTCATTTTGTTTTCTCCACTAGTACATCTCTCCACAGAGCACTGACATGTAGCTTTGGGCATTGTTTTCTATAGAACCTCACCAAAACAAGTGGGTTTGTACTATGTTGATTCTCCCAATCGAAGAGCACGGGAGGTCTTTCCATTTTCTAGTATCCTCCTCAATTTCTCTTTTCAAAGGTTTAAAGTTCTTGTCAAATAGGTCTTTCACATCCTTGGTTAGAGTAACCCCAAGATATTTTATGCTGTTTGTGGCTATTGTGAAAGGTGATGTTTCTCTGATTTCCCTCTCCGTTTCTTTATCCTTTGTGTATAGGAGTGCCACTGATTTTTTGGAGTTGATCTTGTATCCTGCCATGTTACTAAAGGTGTTTATCAGCTGTAGGAGTTCTTTGGTAGAGTTTTTGGGGTCTCTTATGTACACTATCATATCGTCAGCAAATAACGAAAGTTTAACTTCATCCTTTCCAATTTAAATCCCCTTGATCCCCTTATGTTGTCTTATTGCTATTGCTAGAACTTCAAGCACTATATTGAAGAGGTATGGAGAGAGTGGACAGCCTTGTCGTGTTCCTGATTTTAGTGGAAAGGCTTTGAGTTTCTCTCCATTCAATTTGATGTTAGCTGTCGGCTTGCTGTATATTGCTTTTATTATATTTAGGTATGATCCTTGTATCCCCAGTCTCTCCAACACCTTTATCATAAATGGGTGTTGAATTTTGTCAAATGCTTTTTCAGCATCCAATGAAATGATCATATGTTTTTTTTTTCTTTCAGTTTATTTATATGATGGATTACATTGATAGATTTGCGTATGTTGAACCATCCCTGCATCTCTGGGATGAAGCCTACTTGATCATAATGGATAATTTTTCTAATGTGTTCTTGGATTCGGTTTGCCAGTATTTTATTGAGAATTTTCGCATCGATGTTCATGAGTTAGATTGGCCTGTAATTCTCTTTCTTGGTTGTGTCTTTGTGTGGTTTTGGTATTAGGGTGACTGTAGCTTCATAAAAGGAGTTTGGCAGTGACTTTTCTTTTTCTATATTGTGGAATACATTAAGGAGTATAGGTATTAGCTCTTCCTGGAAGTTCTGGTAGAATTCTGCATTGAAACCATCTGGTCCTGGGCTTTTTTTGGTAGGGAGATTTTTGATAACAGCTTCTAGTTCTTCACGACTAACAGGTCTATTTAGATTGTTCACCTGGTCTTGGTTCAACTTTGGTATATGGTACTTATCTAAAAAAATGTCCATTTCTTTTACATTTTCCAACTTTGTGGCATATAAACTTTCATAGTAAGATCTAATGATTCTCTGAATTTCCTCTGTGTCTGTGGTTATGTCCCCCTTTTCATTTCTGATCCTATTAATTTGCAAGTTCTCTCTCCGCCATTTGATTAGTTTGGATAGGGGTTTGTCAATCTTGTTAATTTTCTCCAAGAACCAGCTTTTTGCTTCATTGATTCTTTGAATTGTTTTCTGTATTTCTATTTTGTTGATTTCAGCCCTAAGTTTGATTATTTCCAGTCTTCTACTTCTCCTCTGTAAATCAGCTTCTTTTTTTTCTAGAGATTTCAAGTGTGTTGTTAAGTCTCCAATGTGTGCTTTCTCCGTTTTCTTTAGGTGGGCACTTAGTGCTATGAACTTTCCTCTTAGCACTGCTTTCATTGTGTCCCATAGGTTTGAATACGTTGTGTCTTTGTTTTCACTATATTCAAGGAAGACTTCAATTTCTTTCTTTATTTCTTCCTTGACCCAGGGGTGATTTAGTAGTTGACTGTTCAACTTCCATGAGTTTGTTGGCTTCCTGGGGGTACCATTGTTGTTGAATTCTAATTTTAATCCATGGTGATCTGACAAGACACAGGTGGTTACTAATACTTTTTTGTATCTGTGGAAGTTTGCTTTGTTACCAAGTATGTGGTCAATTTTCGAGAAGGTTCCATGAGCTGCAGAGAAGAAGGTATACTTTTTCCTATTTGGGTGGAGTGTTCTATAGATGTCTGTTCAGTCCATTTGATTCAATACCTCCAATAAATCTCTTATTTCTCTGTTAGGTTTCTGTCTGATTGACCTGTCCATTGGTGAGAGAGGATTGTTGAAGTCTCCTACTATTAGTGTGTGTGGTTTGATGACTGCCTTGAGTTCTAGAAGAGTTTCTTTTACATATGTGGGTGCCTTTATATTAGGGGCATAGATATTCAAGATTGAGACTTCTTCCTGATGAATTGTTCCTGTTATGAGTATGAAATGTCCATCTCCATCTCTTCTGATTGATTTTAGTTTAAAGTCGATTTTGTTAGATATTAGAATGTCCATACCCGCTTGTTTCTTAGGTCAATTTGCTTGGAAAACCTTTTCCCAACCCTTTACTCTGAGTAGGTGTCTGTCTTTGTGGTTGAGGTGTGTTTCTTGTAAACAGCAGAATGTTGGATCCTGTTTTCGTATCCAATCTCTAAGTCTGTGCCTCTTTATAGGTGAGTTGAGTCCATTGATATTAAGTGATATTAATGACCAATGATCGATGACTCCGGTCATTTTTTTGGGTAGTAGAGTGTATGTGTTTTCCTTCTTTGAGTTGTGCTTGTGAAGGGTCGCTAGATATCTGAGTTAATGTAGGCAGTGTTGGGAATGTTGGATTCCTTGGGTTGTGATTTTCCTTCTAGTATTCTCTGTAAGGCTGGATTAGTAGCTACGTATTGTTTAAATTTGTTTTTATCCTGGAATATTTTGTTTTCTCCGTTGATAGTGAACAATAGCTTGGCTGGGTAAAGTAGTCTGGGCTTGCATCCATTGTCTCTTAGTTTCTGCAGTACCTCTATTCAGGACCTTCTGGCTTTCATGGTTTCCATCGAGAAGTCTGGTGTAAGTCTGATAGGTTTACCTTTATAATTTACTTGACCTTTTTCCTTTGCAGCTCTCAATATCCTTTCTTTAGTCTGAATGCTTTGTGTTTTGATTATTATATGACGAGGGGATGTTTTTTTCTGATCCAGTCTATTCGATGTTCTGTATGCTTCTTGAACCTTCATAGGAATATCGTTCTTTAGGATGGGAAAGTTTTCTTCTATAATTTTGTTGAGTATATTTTCTGGACCTTTGAAATGCAATTCTTCTCCTTCTTCTACTCCTATTATTCTTAGATTTGTTTTTTTTTTTATTGTGTCCCACAGTTCCTGAATGTTTTGTGATGAGAATTTGTTGGATTTGCTGTTTTCTTTGTTCAGAGTGTTTAATTTCTCTATGGTGTCCTCAGAGTCTGAGATTCTTTCTTCTATCTCTTGTATTCTATTGGTTAAGCTTGTTTCTGAAGTCTCTGTTTGTTTACCCAGATTTTCCATAGCCAACCAGCCCTCGGTTTGTGATTTCTTCATTGACTCCATTTCAGTTTTCAAGTCTTGAACTGTTTCTATTACCTTTTTGATTGTTTTTTCTTGGTTTCCCAGAATTTCATTTACGGATTTACTCATTTCTTCAAACTTTTTGGTATATTTCTCTTCCATTTCTTTACTCATTTCCTTAATTTTTTTTGTTATACTTATCTTCCAGTTCTTTACAGCAGATTTTCACCTCCTGTTTAATTTCCTCTATTATTTTCATAAAGAAGCGCTTAGAGTCGATTTCTTCTATTTCTTCTGGAGTAGGGTGTTCAATTCTTCTAGTTTCGAGCTTCCTGGATTCTGGCGATGTCATGTTGCCTTTCAGGTTGTTGGAGGAATTCTTGCATTGGCGCCTGCCCATCTCCTCCACTCTGGATGAAACTCCTCAGCACTTTCTGGGTAGAACTCCTCAGCACTCTCTGGGTAGGACTTCACAGCACTCTCTGGATAGAGCTCCTCAGCCCTCTCTGGGAAGAACTCCTCAGCAGTGCAACAGGGCTAGCTGGTCTTCCCAGGACCCGGGAGACAAAGGGCCCGCAGCAGTGGGGGGAGGGGAGGGGTCCCTTGGAACACCGAAGACCCTGCCGAAGAAGCTGAGGGGGGAAGGGCTGTGCTCCCTTCCCGGACAGGCAGGCAGGCTGCCCAGGCTAGCACCCACTCAGCTCTCTGGGAAGAGCGCCTCAGCAGTGCAACAGGGCTAGCTGGTCTTCCCAGGACCTGGGAGGCAAAGGGCCCGCAGCAGTGGGGGGGAAGGGAGGGGTCCCTTGGAACACCAAAGACCCTGCTGCAGAAGCTGGAGGGGGGGCTGTGCTCTCTTCTCGGGCAGGCAGGCTGCCCAGGTGAGCACCCACTCACCTCTCTGGGAAGAACTCCTAAGCAGTGCAACAGGGCTAGCTGGTCTTCCCAGGACCCAGGAGACAAAGGGCCTGCAGCAGTTTGGGGAGGGGAGGGGTCCCTTGGAACACCGAAGACCCTGCCGAAGAAGCTGAGGGGGGAAGGGCTGTGCTCCCTTCCCGGACAGGCAGGCAGGCTGCCCAGGCTAGCACCCACTCAGCTCTCTGGGAAGAGCGCCTCAGGAGTGCAACAGGGCTAGCTGGTCTTCCCAGAACCCGGGAGGCCCAGCTGTTTTTTTTAATCAACGTTGTAACTTGCTTTAATCAGATAGTTATGGAAATGATTTCTCCTCAAGTCAAAATTATAAAAATTATAAAAAATTTAAAAAAAATGATAAAAAATAACATTTGGAATGCTCTTAGTGTTACAATTTTAGTATTCCATTTTCAACAATTCCTCACTTGTACAGGGCTATTCTCTAGATATTTTATACATTGTGGTAAAACTAAAAATGTTTACTATAGAATTCAAAGCATGTGACTTTCTGTGCTATGACTTTAAAAGTGACTAAGATATAGTAAATGGTGATATTGAGGGATTTTGAAACTCTCCTCTATTGATAAAGTTGATTATAGCATTTCAATTAAATAACACGTCTTAAAAAAAAGAACAAACACAAACCTCCAATACTAAATATAGGTAGGAACATACACATTCCAACAGACAAACATAACATACTCTACAGTCTAAATTATAGATAAATTCAGGATTTAAGGTGAGATTTAAAGAGTCAGAAGTAATGGAATACGATTTGTATAACAAAGGGATAAAGAAAGGGTGAGGTACTCATGCTTAAGGCATCAAGTGATGTGCTTTTTGATCTTCAAAAATAAAAATAGAAATAGAGATTATGCATCATCGTCCTATCCAAAGGCTTTTATTAATAGTGAAAGACAGAATATCTTCAAAGCATAGGTTTGTATGTTTTTATTAACATAAAATAATGTTAAAAATAATGTCCATTATTTAATTCTCAAACTATTCTTCAATTCAAAATCTGTACAACAGAACAAGAGCTATTAAAACCTTTCTTTCAAATAGATAAACTTTAGTATAATCCTGTGAGACTATAAGGATAATTTTTTAAATATCTAGAATACAGCCTTTAATCTTATGGTTTGCATTTTCTGAATGTGGATTTCTAGAATACCTTTCACTTTGACATACATCCATTTATTTAGGTTTTTTAGAATTGTACAGATGAACAAATTCAAGGTCAGCACACTAATAAGCATTTTTTAGATTTGACAGAAAAGCAATTTTTACAGTTATTAAAAAATAAAAACACAATTTACATTCCTGTTTGCTTCACACTGCCATTTTTGATAAAGTGTTGAAGGAAGAAGTCAAGACAAATGTTTGGTGAATCCAAAATGTGTCAAAGTATAGGGACAAAAAGGGATGGAATTAAATACAAATGTGTAGATTATTTATTGCAGGAGCGAGAACCATGTCAATAAAAAAAGAGGAAAAGACAGATACTATCCTTTGCCAGGTGCAGTCCTCTTGTAGAGATAGAGACATTCTTCTTTTTTCTATTTTTTCTAAAAGTAATGTAAAAGGGCATTTTTCTTATGCATTGGCATGCATGTATCAACTTCTCTCCTTAATATAACTTTTTCCTTACTGCATATCAATGCTTAAATCAAAGCAAGACTCTGCCACTAAAGTGAATTCACTAGCGAATAGGACATAAACAATGTGTACTTAAAAACATATTTGATTACAATATTTATTTGTCGGAGCATAAACCAATGATTTGGAGATATTAATGATGACAAATATTAAAATTTGTGTATTAAATTGGTATACTGAAGTAGTTTAATTTAGACTAGTATATTAACATTTCAACAATGACTATTGATAGATTTGTATATATCTCATACAGTATTTAATTATCCAGCTTTAACTAAGTAATTGTTCCACTAGTTATGTTTAGATACTTTTTGAGTCTTTACTCATAATGTTGATAATTTTTGGTTTTTACTAAGATAGAATTCTAGACTCAGAAAAACTGACATTTCAAAAATAGAAAATGTGCCAGGCAGTTGGTGGCACATGAATTTGCGATTTTCTCTAGTTCAGAATTAGGAAGCCCAGTTATCATAGATATATCTCATAGTATAATAATGAATAGTACATGTAATTTAACTGATAAAAATGACAAGAATTACAACATGTTTATCTTCATTTACATGAACTATTTCATTAAAATACTACTTCATTGATGAACTTCATTGGTAAATTCATGTTATTGTTAGGACTGAATAGAATTGAGAAAGATAATTACAAGCATTTTATAATTTCAAATTTCATTATTAAATTTGTCAGTATTAGCATCTTTCAAAAATATTTTATACAACAATTATTGTATATTTGTAATATGACTTTCTTTTTTACATACCTATAAAATTAATCATAAGAAGCATAAAAGGGAATTTAACATTTTTATATAAAATATTTTCAAGAAATTTATCTTTCTGTCCATATCTCTCATAGATTCATAGAGGATTCCTGTATTTATCAAAACAGCAGAGTTGTTTGACATTTCCAGGATATAGAACATGGACATTGAATTTCATATTTAGTAGGTGAATGAATTAGTTAATTTTTAAAGTCAATATTATTTTATTGTACCATGTACATTATTTACTTTATATGCTTCCTTTTCTAACTAACCATATGCTTAGTGCTTTGAAATCATCACCACTCTGGATAGACACAAATGAATTACCATTATCACATATTTGTGTATATTTTTTCTTGGAGGATTCTTGTATTTGTTTAATATATAATCATTTTAGATACAACTGAATTGTACATTGACAAGCTAAGCATTTGTAAAATTTATCACAAACATCGAAATTTTAAGCATAAAATAAGTGTAAAATTTCATAGCTTTGAAATTACTGAGACAAAGTACTAGTAGAACCTCATAAAATGAGTGGTTTTTTATTGAATAATAAACTATCATATTATCTTTGCCCTCAATTGTCTATATGACATTCATTATTCTGCATTGCTCTTCATTTTTCTGCTTTCTATAAAAGAATCATTATAACTGAAATCAAGATATATTTAATCTTTCACCTTTGTACTTCCAATTATCCCTGTATTGTTTCATGCCAAACTATGTAACCTTATACTTTGCTTTAAATGTCTTACAGAAATTACACTGTCTAATAATATTATTGCTCATCTGAATCTTCCTATCTCAGGTCATTTTAATCTGAGTACTCATAAGCATGCCTAATGATTTCTTACTGTATGCTAAAGTCAGAATGCTTTAAAAAGAATGAGAACATTTAAGAAATTTTTATTTTAAAATCATGTATTTGTTCATTAAAACTAAAAGATAGAAAGGAGAAAAAAGGCTTTTGAAAACTATTGTCACAAATTTCTGAATCTTCTCTTTGTTTTTCAAAAATAATTACAAATTCAAACTCTATAAATAATAAAGTCTCAAAAGTACCAAAACTTGTAGAAGTAGATAGGGCTGTCTGCACCACTTGAAATTCCTTAATAAAATACTGCAGTGAATCTCCTGTTATCTTCCTCTTAAATTTTTCTGAAAACCTGTAGTCACAATGCAGAAGGAAGAGAGGTTGAAAGGATGCCAAAGAAAATAGCAGAGGGCAGTTGAGTTCTTCAGGCAGTCAGTATTAAATCACTCCCAGAAAAAGAAACCAAAACATTAAACCCAAAATTCTAAGTACCAGTCATGACTTGATTATTTTTAGACTTTGCTATAGAAAGGGGGATAAAACTGTGTGTGGTCACATGTGTAAATCCATGGAAGTACTTTATCTGGAGGAAAACCATTTGTATAGACATGACCAGTACTTAAAGGTGAAGGCAGCAGAGAGCAAGAATAGCTTAAACATAAGATGCAGTAGTTTCCTGACCTTCAGTCAATTTGTTCCGAAACACTTCAGCATTTGAAAGAAACTACAGATAACATGGGCCCATAAGTTTATATATATATATATATATATATATATATATATATATATATATGTGTGTGTGTGTGTGTGTGTGTGTGTGTGTGTGTGTGTATTTTATATACTTGACAAAATAATTAACTATTAGCAATAATAACTAATAGTAAGTTAGAAAAAAATAACAGTATAAAACAATAAAGTTATATAAATATAAGCTTTCCTAAAGCATATTTATGTCTTTTGATGGAGGTATGTTCTGAGAAGTAACTATGCAGTGTCATCATTATTTAACCACCATAATGTGCACTTGCACAAACCCCAAATGTATGTGTTCTGTATACCTAAGATACAGTGTAAATGCCTCACTGTACCTTGGATACACACTTATCCATTACTGTACACTAAATACTATAGCCAATTATAGCATGAAATTCAGTTCTGTGCTTATAAACATAGAAAAAGTATGCAAATATATGGTATAAAAATAATTAATAAAACTTCTATAGATAAATCTCAGTTGACATCACACAAAGTGCTGACACTCTCTCTAATACTACATAAATCAGATATGACAATCCATATTTGTAATCTTAGAACACAGGAGGAAGCAGGAGGACCAGATCATCCTTGGCTACATAGTGAGTCTGAGGTCAGGCTGGGATGCAAAAGACACTAGTTGAGGAAAAAAGGAGGTAGGTATAGAACTTAAAGAAGCTAGAGTGAGGAGTGGGGTTTAATTAAAATCAAAATATATTTTATGAAAATTTCAAAGAATTAATAAATCTATTTTTAAAATGACAGGAATTCTACAGAAGGAATAATTTTAAAATAAAGGTGATTGTACAACACTTCAACATGTAAAGAAAATATATGAATTCATGAAAGTTCTCCCCTCAAATAACAAGAGTACAACAGTGCCATTTTAACTGTATTAAATTTCATAAAACAAATATTTTATGGTAAGAAAATTATGAAAAATAGACAGACTGAAACTGGAATTTAGTTAAAAATCAATCAATATTTGCTGAGTTAAAAACACATTTAATATACTCATTAGAAATGAATGGTAATTTATTAAACAAGTAGTTTATAAAAGTACTTTTGAAAAGGAAGAAAGTTACTGAGATTGTAATGCTATTAGAGAAATAAAAGTCAGAGAAAAATTGGTAAATTCAAAATCATAAAAGAAAAGAAAGTCAAAGGAAAGAAAGTCAAATATTTATGTTATTTATTTCACTGAAGGAGAAAAATCAATTAAAGGCCAATTGAGGAGTAGTAAGGAAGCCTAATATAATAGAAAATTTTATATATACATACATATATATATATATATGTATATATATATATATATATATATATCTGTGTGTGTGTATGACGGTGTTCTAAATAAAAATACCAGTTAATGGGGGAGACAGAGCACCCAATTGTGCACCCCCTATCAACAAATCAAGATTTCAATCCTGGGATATGGTTACATCTATTTGAGTTACTGGCCATAGGGTTCCCATGGGAAAACTCAAACAAACCAAGTTGTTTCTAAGATTATAGACTGCTCCTCACAAATAACCATAATCTCCTTTATGGAAGATAACACCTACACAACTCATCAATGTGGAAAAGTAAAATTGGTGCCTATGTGGTACCTTCACCCTTATGTTCTAACATCTTTGGTACAGGAAAATACTCTTTCTCTGCTTGCTACAAAACAAACAAACAAACAAAAACAAGAAAACACAAAAACGCAAACATGAATCCATACAAAAATCTTTTGGTTGGCAATGGTGACCTGCCTGCAAGATATGCTAGGGCAATGGTGGCCAAAGCTTGTGGGAGTAACCAACTGGTACACGATGAGACTTAAGGTACACTCTATGAGATTGAACCCATACCTGACATACACCTCATGTGTGACCAGGGACCTACGGAAAAAAAAGTATCACTATCCTTCAGAAAATAATGTAGGAATAAAATGATACTTAATGATATTCTGCTATACTCACAGAATGCTTACCTTATCAAACAACCATCAGAGATGCTTCCTACTACAGCGGATGGGAAAAATACAGGCATCCACAGCCAAAAATTATACAGACACAGAGAGAAAGAGACCTTGGAACACTCAGAACTAAATGGGATGTCTCTATTAAATTTCTCCCCTCAAAGGACTCAGGGAACCATACAGAGGAGAAGGTAAAAATAGTGAAAGAGACAGAGAGGATAGAAGACACCATGTAAATAAAAATCTCTGAACAAGTGGGATCTAATTTCATATCAACTCAAAGAGACAGAAGAGAAATTCACAGGACCTGCATAGTTCTGTACATGGTTCTCTGAGAATATGTATATATTATGGCTTCCAATTTAGAGTTTTCATAAGATTCTGAAGTGTGTGAAATAGAGCGTCTTTGTTTCTTGTGCCTTCTCCTTGGTTCTTTTCTTGCTGTTTGTGTTGTTAAAGTCCATTGTCCTACTTTTGTTTGGTTTGATTTGATATCATTATTATCCTTATTCTTTAGAAGCCTGTTTCTTTTCTTTACTTTTCTTTTTCCATTTTTTGCTTTGTTTTGTTTTGAAGACAGGTTTCCTCTGTGAAACAATCCTCGCTGTTTTATTTTCTAATGAGAGATAGAACAGAATTAAGGAAAGGGAGGAGGAACTAGGAGAAGTATAGGGAGAAGAAACCATAATTAGGATATATTATGTGAGACAAAAATCTATTTTATTAAAGAGAAAATAATATAATTTAAAATATTTATAGTTGAATTTGTCTTCATGTAAAGCAGAACTGAACATACAAAGGCTCTCTGTATAACATCCCCAAGACTGATTCAATGTGATTTACTATGTGGTATATTTGAAAAAACAAAGCAAAACTGAAGATCCTTTAATGGTTAATAAACAAGAAGTACTCAGACCATTTATGTAGAATGTTGATGAAACTTAAAAAGCATAGTTATATTGTAAGTTTTTCAAAACTAGAAATGAGAAAAGGAAACAGTAACATATTGTATTTAAGAAAATTAAAGAAAGACAATGTTGAAAGTCCAAAGGACCATAAAATTTCAAAATAACATTTTGGAAAATTATTCATGTATGTAAAATAAAAATACATTGTAAAAGGCATATTATTGTCTCTTTACTTTCTTATAAACCCAAGGAAAAGGCAAAATTAAGGAAACATTGGTGAGTGAAGTAGATAATTATTAGTTCTGGTGGCTTTGAAATCTGACTGATTGCATAGGGTCTTAAATTTAATGTGCTCTGCTATTCTCTCTGTCAGAAAAATGGGATTTGGAGTTCTCCTTTAGAAGGGAAAGGGAGGTAAATATGGAAGAAGGGACAAGAGAGTAAAAGGGAATGGCAGGATACAAGTGATCTTATAGAGAACATGGGAGAAATCAGGAGGTTGTTTATGGAAGGGGGAGGAAGTTAAATAAGGAGAATCAGAAAGATGGATAAAATTACACTTTGGATATCTGAAAAAATCTACAAGGAATAACATAATTAACTATTTACCTAAAACATATAATGCACATAATACAGGATATAAATATACATAAACATTTTTAATGAACTTTTCTCATCTGTACTGACATTGTTCCCTCCAAAAGCCAAAGATCACATAACAAAGCCCAAATACCAGATCAAAAAAAAAGTACACTTTTGAGTTCTTATGCAGAGTTGTCTTTATCCCTCATGAAGGAACTTTTTCTCAGCAACACACAGAGACTGCTTTAGAAAAGCAAAATCCATCAAAATGCAGAGTTGTCATGCCTAGTCAAAGTGGATACATATCTATCACATACTTCCACACTGCAGCCATAGGGAACACTCAGACTCACTGGCTATGAGAGGCAGAGAATCAGGGAGTTTTCTGTGAGATTGTGTCTGCTAGTATCATCAGTAGTTACACCTGTAAAGTCTTCTCAACACAACAACACAACAGCCCAAATGTGAGCTGACTAAAGAAGATAAAAACAAAGTGAAAGGGGAAAAGTCAACAAGGCCTCAACCCTACACAAATGAAAATGAAAAAGTTGGTCTTCCCCAGAGCATAACAACTGGCAGTCCAGAGCCAAATGATCAACCCTAAAATAGGAATATATGTAACATATGTGCTCAACAGGTTATATTTAGGAATGTTTATGAATATACATGAACATGTAGGTTTGTATGTGTGTATGTGTACAGATATATGCAAATTAATGAAAGATATGGTCATGAATTTGAAAAAGAATGGGGCGGGGTATATGGGAGCATTAGGAGGGCATAGAAAAACGAAGAAGTGTTTCAAATAAATTAAAGACTAAAAAATATACAAAATAAAAAATATATTTAATGTAAAGATATTGTTCATTCTACTGCTGAAATGGTGGACACATGAATAACAAAACTTATAAAACTCACAGGTAGAAAATATGTACTTTAATTTGTACAAAATTAAATATTTTTGGAGATAGTCATGTTCTACAATAGGAGACATAGCCAAAATGTGTATTAAATTATTTTAAAGAAGTTTATATCATTTCATTGAAGTGAGAAGGTAAAAATATATGCCCAATTAATTTCATTTTTCTACTTTGAATGAAAATAATAATGTGGATATTAATTTCCTATAATATGATACAGCATTAATTGAAGTTCTGAATAAAATTTGAGGATAGTTTTAACTTTCCTTAGAATGATTGTCTTTGATATTATATGTGAGTTATATTAATGTCAATAAAATTCATAGTAGATTTTTATGCTTTTATTTATGTTTTGAGAATGTTATAAAATATATTTGTTTACATTATTTCACTTCCCACAACTCCTCCTGTGTTCTCATTTTCCCAACTTCATATTCTAAACTAAGACAAAATAAAATGGAGTTCAATTTGTTTTAGACAGCCACTCATGAGCTTAAGGCCTACTGAAATAATCCGCAAGATCAACAATCTATTTCATATCCCTACAGGTATCAGAAACAGAGAATAATGAGTAAAATGGAGAGATAGCAACAATATATGAAATGATATATCTTTGGAGATTTTAATGCACAGTCTAGTGGCTGTTCTCTTTTATGACATGATGTAAGATAGGTGTTTTTCCTCAGGCTATTGAGATAGCTCAGCAATTAAAAATGCATCATCATATTATTCTAGAATACAAAGTTGGGAACTCAACTCCCAGATCAGTCTTCTCAAAATTGCCTGCATATGCTCAATCTCAAATATCTCTCTCTCTCTCTCTCTCTCTCTCTCTCTCTCTCTCTCTCCCTCTCACTCTCTCTCTCTCCTCTTTCTTCATAATAAAAAAATTTAAAAAAACCTTTTTCTACTGCTTTCATTACCTGTAGAGGACCGCAACCACATTCGCCATTGCAAGATGGCACTGACATCCGGTTCCCCTGCCCGGTGAACAGGATAATGCGCATGTGTTGGCAAATTTCCAACGATGTAGTCCCTGCCTCTCCCGAGGCGTCATCTGGGATGATGGGCAGCTGACCAATCTGAGAGTTGCACGTCCGAGGCGGGGACTGTTTCCTATAAAAGGGCTGGGTTCGCCTCGCTCTGGGTCTCCGCCATGTCGGCTTATGCTCTCGCTCTCAAGATGCATTAAAAGGCTGTTCTGCAGAAGGATCCTACGTGCCCTGCGTCGTTCTTGCTGGCGAGACAGTAGCGCGGGACATCTGGTGCCGAATCCCTTGGGACGCTGAGGGACCCTGACAACTGCTCGCACCGCCGGAGACCCCTTGGACACAAGGAGGATTCAGAACTGCAGGTCTGTATACTCAGAGAGATATGGCTTTTCCTGGATTTTTCGGTTTGGGGCTTGACTTGTTTCCACATTGGGAAGGTTTCGTAGGGGCCTTGCTACCTCTTTTAGTAGTCCTCTTATTTTTCGCCAAAGACTGCTTAAAAGACGAATCCTGCCAGGCGGTTGCTGCAACAGAGGAAGTCCAGGATAGCATTTCAGAAACTGAGTACAGTGAGAGGTTAGGTGCGCGCACAGTCTCAAATAAGGAAAAAGGACCCTCCAGTGGTTTTAAGAAAATAAGAATGGGGGAGAGGACTGACTTACAAGGTCGAAAGATTTCTGGAACCAACAATAAGAAAAAAGGAAAGGACAGTAGTTTATATCCTCTGCAGGAGCTTGAAGCTCTGCAAATTGAAAGTGACCATGAAAGTGAGCATGGAAGTTCTGGCTCAGGAGAAGAGGCAGAAGAACTAGGTACAGAGGAGGAGGCAGAATTAACCAGTGGTAGGGCCATGAGGTCATCCCAAAGGGCCCATCCGCCTCCTTACGAGCTGCGCCCTCACCCGACTGCCCCTTCGGCGCCTCCTTATGAGGAACACCTTGGGCCAAAGACTTTTTCATTTATCCCTGACAAGGTCAAGAGAAAGCTGCACCTGGCCTTCCCCGTTTACGAAGGGGAAAATGGACGGGTGTATGCGCCTGTGGAGTACAACCAAATAAAAGAATTAGCAGAGTCAGTTAGAAAATATGGAGTGACCGCTAATTTCACATTAGCCCAATTGGACAGATTAGCCTTGAGTGCCATGACTCCGGCAGACTGGGAGACAGTTGCAAAAGCGTCGCTTGTCAGCATGGGTCAATATTTGGAGTGGAAAGCTCTGTGACATGAGGTGGCCCAGGAACAGGCCAGAGCTAACGCTCAAGCCTTAATTCCAGAACAACAACAATGGACTTTTGACCTCCTGACCGGGCAAGGGCGCTTCACCGCTGCCCAGATAGACTACCCTTATGACACCTACCGCCAGATAGCCAATACAGCTATAAGAGCATGGAAAGCTTTGTCTAAAAAGGGAGAAGGAAGCACCCCGCTCACCAAGATTATACAAGGGACTCAGGAGCCTTTTTCAGATTTTGTGGCTAGAATGACTGAGGCAGCAGGACGCATTTTTGGCGACACTGATATGGCCACGCCACTCATAGAGCAGCTCATTTTTGAGCAAGCTACGCAGGAGTGCCGTGCGGCCATAGCCCCCAGGAAAAATAAAGGGTTACAGGACTGGCTCAGGGTCTGTAGAGAACTAGGAGGACCCCTGACGAATACGGGTTTGGCTGCAGCCATCATGCAGTCACAAAAACACCCTTTTAAAGGGCCAGACAGAAGAGTTTGCTTTAAATGTGGGAAGCCAGGACATTTAAAAAAGGATTGTAGGTCATCAGAAAAGGAGAGAGCGCCCCCTACCCTCTGCTCACGCTGTGGCAAAGGTTATCATAGGGCTGAGCTCTGCCGCTCCGTTAGGGATGTCCATGGCAAGATCCTCCCACCATTAGGAAACCCACAGACTGATCCAAAAAACGGGGTGATGGGCCCTCGGTCCCAGGGCCCTCAGAAATATGGGAACAAGTTCGTCAGGGCAACGACCGAGGAACCTTCGGAGGCAGAACAAGAATGGACTTGTGTGCCTCCACCGACTTCCTATTGATGCCCCAAATGGGGGTGCAGCCTGTCCCTGTGCAGCTGCCTGAGCCTCTACCCCCTGGAAGCGTGGGCCTGCTTTTAGGGCGTGGCTCGCTTACCCTGCAGGGACTGATTGTCCACCCAGGTCTTGTTGATAGTCAGCACACTGCTGAGATACAAGCCCTGTGCTCTTGTCCTAGTGGAGTTTTTTCCATCAGTAAAGGAGACAGGATAGCTCAGTTACTGTTTCTTCCTGCAGACACTCACCAGAGGCCGGGGAGTAAATTAATGGGGTCAACAGAACAGGATTCGGCCTACCTGGTTGTTAGCCTTCAAGATCGACCCAAACTGCCCCTTTGGGTGAATGGTAAATGCTTCGAAGGCATTTTGGACACTGGCGCGGACAAAAGTATTATCTCATCGCGCTGGTGGCCACAGTCCTGGCCTGTTACTGAGTCGTCTCATGCCCTACAGGGCTTGGGCTATAGTGCAAACCCCACCATTAGCTCCACCAGATTAACCTGGGAAACAGATGAAGGGCAGTCAGGATATTTTACACCATATGTCCTTCCCCTGCCAGTCAACTTATGGGGTAGAGATGTAATGCAGGGTGTGGGATTGACCTTATCTAATGCATATTCATCTCAGGCCCAAGATATAATGTTAAGAATGGGCCATAGGCCAGGAAAGGGCTTGGGTCGCTCCGAGCAAGGAATACGGGAGTCAGTAAATCCTAAACCTAATATCAATAAACAGGGTCTGGGTTTTTCCTAGGCGCCACTGGGGCAGCACGGCCCATACCATGGAAAACAGAGACCCCAGTATGGGTTCCTCAGTGGCCACTTACCTCTGAAAAACTGGAAGCAGTGAATCAGCTAGTTAATGAGCAATTCGTTTTGGGGCACATAGAACCATCCACCTCTCCGTGGAATACACCCACTTTTGTCATTAAAAAAAAATCAGGAAGATGGCGCTTGTTGCATGACTTGAGAGCCATTAATGAACAAATGCATCTTTTTGGGCCTGTGCAGCGAGGACTCCCAGTGCTTTCAGCTTTACCCAAAAATTGGAGTCTGGTAATAATAGATATTAAGGATTGTTTTTTTTCTATTCCATTGCATCCTGCTGATAGGCCTCGCTTTGCTTTTACTGTTCCTTCAATTAATCATATAGAGCCTGATAAACGCTTTCAATGGAGAGTTTTGCCTCAGAGTATGGCCAATAGTCCAACAATTTGTCAGATGTTTGTGCAGGAGGCTCTTGACCCGCTTCGTGAACGTTTACCACGTTTGCTTGTGATTCATTACATGAATGATGTACTCATGTGTCATGAGGACTTACAGGTTCTAAGAGAAGCCTACCCATTGCTCATTAAGAGTTTACAGCTATGGGGTCTTCAAATAGCTGCTGAGAAGGTCCAGATTACAGACACTGGCCAATTCTTAGGTTCTGTTATTCTTCCTGAAAAGATTCTACCACAAAAAATAAAAATTTATAGGGACGATTTGCGAACATTAAATGATTTCCAAAAGTTGTTAGGAGATATTAATTGGCTGCGACCGTTTTTAAAAATCCCCTCTGCTGATTTGAAGCCATTGTTTGATATCTTGGAAGGGGATACTCATATTACCTCCCCTCGGGCCTTGACGCCGGCAGCAGAAGCAGCCTTATTACTAGTGGAGGAATCCATCAAGGAGGCACAGCTGTGCCGTATTGATGAAACTCAACCATTTGTTCTATGTGTGTTTAAAACAAGAAAGCTACCCACTGCTGTGTTATGGCAGGATGGACCGTTACTGTGGATCCATCCGCATGCTTCTCCTAACAAAAGTATTGATTGGTATCCAGCTGCTATAGCTCAAATTGCCCTTAAAGGCCTTAAAATGTCTGTTAGTCATTTTGGTAAGCATCCAGCGGTTATGATAGTTCCCTATACCTCCTTTCAGATACAAACTTTGGCCGCCACCTCTGACGATTGGGCAATTTTGGTTACCACCTTTTCAGGAAAAATTGATAATCATTATCCCAAACACCCTCTGCTGCAGTTTGCTGCATGTCATCCCATTGTGTTTCCCTGAGTTACGTCTTCTGCCCCACTAAAAGACGGGGTGATGGTGTATACAGATGGCTCCAAAAATGGTGTGGGAGCCTATGTTGTGGATTCTAAAATATATACAAAGAACTTTTCTGCCACCTCACCCCAGGTGGTGGAATGTATGGTGGTTTTAGAGGTTCTTCAAAAATTTCATTGTCCTCTTAATATTGTTTCTGATTCTGCCTATGTGGTTAATGCTGTTAAATTATTAGAGACCGCTGGAATTATAAAACCTACTAGTACAGTGGTAGCTCTTTTCCAGAGGATACAGGACTGTTTACTAAATAGGAGAGCTCCATTTTTTATCACACACATAAGAGCACATTCGGGGCTCCCGGGCCCCATGAGTTTAGGTAATGATCTGGCTGATCGTGCTACGCAGCTTGCTGCGGTAGCTCTTGCCTCCCCGTTACAGACCGCTAAAACCTTTCATGATAATTTTCATGTTACAGCTGAAACCCTGCGTAAACGTTTTTCTCTTACCAGAAAGGAGGCTCGTGATAGTGCAACCCAATGTCACAATTGTTGCCAGTTTCTCCCTGTCAGACACACTGGCGTAAACCCCAGAGGGATTGCGCCTTTGCAAATATGGCAGATGGATGTGACTCATATCACTGCCTTTGGAAAACTTCAGTATGTGCATGTGTCAATTGACACATGCTCTGGCGTTATTCATGCCACACCACTTACAGGAGAAAAAACCTCTTATGTCATTCAGCATTGTCTTGAGGCATGCAGTGCTTGGGGCAAGCCCACATCTTTAAAGACGGATAATGGGCCTGCCTATACTTCTCAAAAGTTTAAACAATTATGTGCACAGATGCAAGTCACACACATTACAGGCCTGCCTTATAACCCCCAGGGGCAAGATATTGTAGAGCGAGCACATCGCACACTCAAATCTTATCTACTTAAACAAAAAGGGGGAATATTGAAGGAATTACCCCCGACACCAAGAGTAGCCATTGCCATGGCTCTGTTCACTATAAATTTTTTAAATCTGTACGATAATGGCCAGAATGCTGCAACACGACATAGTTCGGATCCACAGCGGCCCAAGAATTTGGTTATATGGAAAGATGTGTTTTCTAATGGATGGAAAGGCCCGGATCCCATCCTATTGAGATCCAGGGGAGCTGTTTGTGTGTTCCCACAGGACCAGGAAAATCCATTCTGGGTGCCAGAAAGACTGACCCGAACGGTGAGGGGTGACCCACAACACGCGGACTCGCCTGAAGATTTGGCTTCTGTTCCTCCTACCATTTTGCGTATGGATGACAACGGTTACAAAGGAGCAGCGATGGGGGATACTCTCAGCCTTCCTGAAGCCGACACCAGTCAGCCATAGAGTGTCAGTGTTTCCTCGTCTTTTTTTTTTTATTTTACAACCAATAAGACTCTGGGGCTCCCCTACCTTCTATTTATAAGCTTATTGGGTGGGGGTGGGAATGTTTGGAACAGCCCTATGCTGAGGATCAGTGTTTCTCCTCTGGATGGTCTGCTGACTCAAATCCCAAAGTTGTAGGGACAAAGTGTGGTTATTGCACAAGCGCTGGCTGCCCTGGAACAGGGAACCTCTACTGATGTGGTTATCTATGCTGAAGCAGTAATGTTTATGCCTACCAGCTCCTGCACCCCTAGGACACCTCTGTCCATTGTACAGGGTGGAGTGCTTGGCTTAGCTAGCCCTGAAGGTTGTCGAGCTAAAGAGCATCTCACAGAGAATGGCCCTCTCTGGGAGATATGTCGCCCTGCATAAGGGTTTCCTGCCGTATATTCCCTTTCCCAGAAAGATGGCAGAGGGCAGGCCGGATAAGTTCCAGGTGTCATGAACCTAGGGGCAGATTCCATGCAAGCCCATTATAATGTTTTCCACTTTGGGAAGTGCGACCTCTATCTCTGCCTTCTGAGGGAGTTGCCTTTCTGCAAAGAAGTAAAAAAAGGGGGAGATGTAGAGGACCGCAACCACATTCGCCATTGCAAGATGGCACTGACATCCGGTTCCCCCGCCCGGTGAACAGGATAATGCGCATGTGTTGGCAAATTTCCAACACTGTAGTCCCTGCCTCTCCCGAGGCGTCATCTGGGATGATGGGCAGCTGACCAATCTGAGAGTGACACGTCCGAGGCGGGGACTGTTTCCTATAAAAGGGCTGGGTTCACCTCGCTCTGGGTCTCCGCCATGTCGACTTATGCTCTCGCTCTCAAGATGCATTAAAAGGCTATTCTGCAGAAGGATACTACGTGCCCTGCGTCGTTCTTGCTGGCGAGACAGTAGCGCGGGACAATTACCCTCTGATTTTTTTATGTTTTTTTGTTTTATTCTCTCTAGGAGGTAAGAAACACAGTCCTTTTTTGGTTTGCAATTTCATTTATTTAGTCACTAGTTATCTTAGGTATCTTTATATGGGATTATTGTACGTTTTGTGTAGTATCTGCCCATACATTCACAATAGGTTGTAGTTTAAACATATCTATTTTTATTTTATATGTATCGGTATTTGTGTGTGAGCATGTGAACTGTAGAAGAAAGAGGACACTGTATTCCTTGGGAATAGAGCTGCAGATGTTTGTGAGCTGTGAACATGTGGGAGCTGTGAACAAGTTATAGATTCTCTGTAATAGAAGCAATGACTTTTAACCACTGACCCATCTCTCCATCACCAGTTATCTTCTGAAAAATATTTGTGGTGTTTTGGCATACTATGTATATAAAACTTTTCACAGTTTATATGCTTTGTCAATATTTCATCACTTATGATTCTTTATGTTTTCATTTTCTTAATGGTGAATTTTGAAATTTGTTTATTCTGAATTTTCATGAAATTGAATTTTCTTCTGTATGTTTATGCAATACTTTAGTGCTATAGTTTTTAAAAGTTTATTCCAATTCTATGTTTTAAAGATCACCTCCTAATGTCACGAGTAATTTGAACTAAATGTATATTTGCAAATATCCAACTATCCCAATACCTTTCAAAGAAAATCTGAATTTTTAATCTTCTAAACTCTTCTTGGATGACCAACATAATGCTTACTTATCCAATTATGTTTCTTTCTTGGTCAAACATACTGAAAAGATGAACAGTTGAAAAAGTGAAAATATCACTGTTGAAATAAAATTTATAACTCTCATGTTTTGACTATAATGCCATTGTTCAGTATAAGCAGCTGGAAAACATCAGTAAAAAGGAATAATTGTAAGACTTGGGCATTATAGATACAAAGTAGATGAAAGCATTATTATACCCTAGATAGTAAAAGAACTAATAAATGATAAACACATATTTATAGGATATAATTGTTGGGCCAAAATTATCTCAGGGCCTGTACCTTGAGGCCTGTAGGACAGAGAAAAGCCTGACTCAAGTTTGAGGGAACTGAGTGAGGATGAGAAAGCAAAATCAAGGTAGACACTCCTCCAGGCAGAGGGAGGGCTTGACTGTCTCTCATTGACTACAGGTACACCCACATCACACTATGCCACTTAACCTATATAAGTTGATACTTACAATAATAAACTGAATTACTGTTTTGACTTGACTACCTATCCAGCATAATGGGGCTGCATCACGGGCTGATACAACTCACATTTCCCTTGGGAATAAGGAGGCTAAGGAGGCCTAGCAACTGGTGCCCAACACGGGGCAACTAATCCAAAGGCAAAGTGGTCTTCATGGAATCCTACAATGGGTAATGACTTCACATAAAAATGATGCAGCACTTTAAGTATCCAAGTATTAGGGCCCTTAAAGCATGTTTTCACCCCACTGCTCTGCCTCCTCCAATGTCATGTAAGGAAAAGGTCAAAAGCTGGCAGAGGTATAAAGAATCTGAAAATAATCAACTGGCTAGGAGATCAGGGGAGGAGACAGGCAAGGAGCAGGAAAATGTCAAAGATCAGGAGAGGTCTGAAGAATCCAAAAGTAACCAATTAACCAAAAGAATGGAAGAAA
This sequence comes from Myodes glareolus, assembly GCF_982192425.1. Classification (NCBI taxonomy): domain Eukaryota; kingdom Metazoa; phylum Chordata; class Mammalia; order Rodentia; family Cricetidae; genus Myodes; species Myodes glareolus. Next base: position 68,205,294 of record NC_142053.1, on the reverse strand, counting down.
AGGAGACAGACAAAAGGAAAGATCAAAAATAGGAGCAATTTACTGAAAAACAATCCCTGGCAGAAGTAATAAGGCAGGCAGAGGCAACGATTTAAAGTAAATTAGATTTTGTCTGTGACGAAGGGTGGCTGCCTCCTTATATACCCAGCCACCCTGACAAGGATAAAATGGGAGAAGGAAATGGGACAAATAAGGGGGCTCCACCATTGCCAGGGAAAAATGAATATACACTTGGGTAGGGCCGGACGGTAACAAAGAAAAGCTCAGGCTTTTGATCCTCCTGAGGTTGTTTGCAAACCTTCTGGGATAAGACTTATTAGGACAAATGGATGGCATTATTACCACTGACCACTTAGCCTTTTATGATGATAAAACTGAGCAAGATGTCATCAGGCAGACCCCTGACACCTGCATTGTCCCCCAAAAGTAGAGGTCACAGGCCTCAGGGTCCTCCCCATTAGGTAGGCACCTGGTAAGCTGGTGTGGGTGGAACTGTGGTTATTACCTGAACTTAAAATTAAGATGTTTAAAGAAATCACTAGAACTCTGCTTAAAGAAGGCTGGATAAGACCTTCTATGAGTCCCTAGAACAGTCCTGTGTTTGTGATATGTCAGCCTGGAGAATGTTAGAGGACCAACAGGCAGGCAATGCTCATATGAAGCTAGTAGGGGCCCCTTTAAGGGACTTACCCTGGGCCCCAGCAATCTCTTCCCAGTTTTACCTCACTGTAATTGATCTAAAGGACTGCTACTTCTCAATTTGTCTTAATGAGGAGGATTATGTAAAGTTTGCCTTCTCCATTCCTACAGTTACTGCCTCTTGATCTGACGAGAGAAATGAATGGACTATATACCCACAGGGGATGGCCAATAATCTGACCTTTTGCCAACAATATTTTTCTGGTATTCTCTCTCCTTATTTTGACACAGATACTACCTTCCTATATGTTTACATGAATGATCTAATAATTGGGCATTTGGAGAAATCAGGGCTAGCTCTCTGGGTAAGCAATATTATTGATATCCTCCAACAACATGGCTTTAAAATAGCCCCAAACAAAATATAGAGGTTACTCCCACTTCATAAGTTGGGATTCCAGTTAACACTCTCTCAAGGTAAAGTGAATGGGCCCCAGTTAATACTGGTGAACTTCTCACTTTATTGGGGTTTCAAAAGATATTGGGAGAAATGAACTGGGTGGGTTTGACCTTGGTTGCCTGTAGAGCCTGGGAGACTAGACATGTTATTTGATTTCCTAAAAGGGAGGCAACCTTATGGGATCATTCCCATGTCCCCTGAGGGCGATCAGGCACTCACTGAATTAATCAATGAGCTCCATCAGGCTCCTTTGGCACTATATAATCCTAACATTCCAATCCTAGGCTGGATATTATTAGGAAAAAGACCTTGCTGACTGACTTTGTTCAGCAGTCACAAACACTAGAATGGGTACACACCAAATTTGGGGGCATTGCCAGAGTTTATTCTGTAATCGATCAAACAATTGATATGATTATAAAAATCAGGTACATGTCCCTCCAACATTATGGAAAAGATCCCTCTAAATTAATAATTCCATTCAAAATTAAGGACATAGAATGGGCGGCCAGAATTGTTCTTAACTGAGCATTCCTGTGGAGGGATTTCTGTGGACTCTGGACACCCACTATGAGGAATCCTGGTTAGTGAAACTAACTGGTGAGTTCCCTTAGTCTTTTCTTCTAGGACCCTGGCCCAAACTTTCACTGTTTGCACAGATGGTGGGAAAAATGAGACTGCCTTTGTAGTTTTCCCTGCAGGGTAACCAAGACAAAGATTAACAAAATTCTCCCTTGTGGGAGATCCACTCAATATAAGAAGATGATGGCCATATATATTGTCCTACAAGAGGTCCCAGATCCCTGCAACTTTAATTCAGACAGCTCTTATGTGGTGAACCTACTGCCACACTTACCCTACGCCTATATCAGACTAAATGCTAATTCTATTTCTGCCTTGATAGAACATGGATTGCTCTTAGAAGGTAGAAAAAACCATATATATTCAACATCTCAAAAGACACACAAACCTTCCTGGCCTCATTTCCCAAGGAAATGATGCTGCAGATGCTGTAGCTTTAGGGGCCTATCTCATAGAGGTCTCAAATATGTCAATACAGAATGCTACCCAAATGCATGACTTAACTCATGTCAACTGGAGAGTACTCAAATACCTATACCCTCAGATTGCTGCAACAGAATTAAAGATAATTGTCCATACATGTAAGACCTACCAACAATTTCTTCATACCCACTTATTATAAGGGCCAGAGGTGAACCCAAGAGGGTTAGGACTCAATATCATCTGCCAAATTGATGTAACATTACCCTCCATTTGGCAAATTAAAATATATGTTTGTGACCATAGACATGTACTCTAAGGCATCCTGGGCTACCAACCACTCAGGGGAAAAGGGAACCTATTCCAAAAGACACTTTTTAAATATTTCACTATGTTAGGACTACCACAACTGGTAATGACCCCTGTTTTATAAGTAGAACATTAAAAGAATTCTTCCAGGGATGGAATATATCTTATTCGACCATGATCTCACACAATCCTCAGGGTCAGCCAGTTGTTGAAAGATATCACCAATATCTCAAAGTTGTCCTGATAAAAAAAAGGGAGAGGAGTCTCCCACAATCTACAACCACAAAAGGTGTTGTTAACCATCAATATTTTAAATTTTCAAAAATAAGATGAATGGAATATATTCCAGAAACATTTGGTATCCCTACCAATGAAGCCCTGCCTAAAGCTTAGGTGAAAGATCCTCTCACTCACCAGTGGAGGGGCCCTGATCCCTTCTTGATACAGGGCCAAGGATATGGATGTATCCTCCCAAACAGAGGGGAAATGCCTATATGGCTACCCGTTTATAACTTAAAGTTTCTCCCCTCCCCTCTTGAATACTTTCTTTCATATGTTTGCATTTTCAAGGAATTTGCTGATTTCTTCCAATTTTTTGTTTGTCTTTTCCTCCATATATTTGAGAGATTTATCATTCCCTCTTTAAGAGTTTCAAACATTCTCTTGAAGTTATTTTTAGGTCCTTTTCTTCTGCTTCATCTATATTTGGTTGTTCAAGTCTTGCTGTTGTAGGGTCTTTAGGTTTTACTGGTATTGTGTTGCTCTTCATGGTGTTGCATGTGTTCTTACCTTTTCTACTCATCTTTTCCTCTAATAGGTGTGGTTGGTGCTGTCTAAGATTCTGTTGATTAATCTTCTAGGTGCCAGTGAATTTCAAGCTAAGATGCTTGTTCTTTCTGGTAGAGTCAGTGCCAAAGTTCTAATTACCCCATTGGTTTACTCTGCATTCCTGGAGATAGCTCAGCTCTCCTGGCCTTTGTTCTGCTCCCTTGAAAATTTGGTGACTCAGGCCTACTTTGGCCTAGGTTACTAGCTTTGACCTGTTTATTTTAAATCATGGTCTAGATCCCCTCCTGCAGAATTCCCTGGATTGGAGTTGGTCCTGCAAAAGTCTCTGGTTCCAGTCAACTGCCTTGGAGTTCTTAGGTTCAGGTGTACCCAGAACTGCAGAGGACCTGGCTCAGGCTTATTCCATCAGAGGTCACAGACTCATGCTCTGACCCGCAGAAGTTTCAGGTTCCTGCATATTCCCTTTGATGTCCCAGACCAATGGCCGGCCCCACAGTGGTTCCTTCTTAGGCCTACTCCCTCTGGGGTCCCAGACTCATGCCTGGCCACACAGAGATCTCTGGTTCCTGCCTACTCCTTTGGATGTCCCAGATTCATGTCCAGACTGGCAGAGATCCTGACTCAAGCCTAGTTCCTAGGAGGTCCTAGGATCACGCCCAGACCCTCAGGGGTCCTGACTTATATCTACTCCCTTGAAGGTCCCAGATTCACATAAGTACCCTCAGTAGTCTCTTGTTCTGGCTCACTGGCTCAGTGGTTACTCCACTGTGCCTGTTCTGGAGGAGTTTCTTTTATCTCAGGTCTGCTCTGTACCAGGTCAGTGGCTCAGTCCTGGTCTCCCAGTATCCCAGGACTCTATTGGCTCCCAGCTCACCCTCCCATGTATCTTTCTTCCTCAGGCCCACTGTGGCCAAGGTGACTGGTTCAGTCCCATTCCTGTGGAATTTTTTCTAACTCTCTAGTCTTTAGATTTTGGTACCTGCATACAGTAAAGTGTAGCACTCTGGCCATGTCATATGACCACATGATCTTGTTCCACAATTACAAGACAGAATGAGCTAACTGATAATGGTGTAGGTTTTGGATACCTGAAAGTTTATCACCAGTGATCCCTCTTCCAAATCAACATCTCCTAAATCTGCCAGTTTTACCAACTTGAGACTGAGTATTGAGGCATATGAAGCTATGGAGGCCATTTTCATTCAAACCACCACATTCTTCTTCCTGTTTCTCTAGGCTTGAGGCCTAAAAATAATGCAAACTGCGTTGAGTCCTACTTCAAAAGTCCCCATAATGTTTCATAGTCTCAGCACAGTTTACAAGTCAAAAATCAAGTTGTTTCTGAGACTCAAATCAATCTCTCAACTGCATCCTCCCTAAAACCAAAAGCAAGAGAAAATTGCTTATTTCTATTGTATAATAGCACAAAATATACATTACCATTCCAAAGGAGATGAAAGATTCTAAGTATTGAAGAAATATTGGACCAAACAAAATTGATATCAAGGAGGGCAAATTCCAAATTCTGTAACTGCATGTCTGATGTCCAAAGATTTAGATTGCTCTATCCTGTCAGTTTTGCTGACTGCAATGGACTGTACATTCTTTTACAAATTCTTCTTGACAGATAGATAGCCTACAGCTGTGACACCTTCAACATTCTGGCCTATTCATCACAATTTAAGGTTCACTTTTCTAGTATAATGAAATGGTCTTTCATGACCTTCATGGTAGTAGTTCCTATCACACGGCCCTCTGCATCTCTCCTTAACCAAGAAAGAGGAATATAAAACCCTTTACTACTGTATCTTTTATAACTCCATATACAGAACCACATGGCCTATGAACCCATTGTCAGCTTCCAGATAGTTTTGGAGCCTTTTCATTTACTAGAATTACAATTGAATAAGATTTAATTTTTAAAAAAAAAACATGGCAAATTGATATCTATTCTCTAGGAGAATTTCCATTTTGTTCAAATAATATAATATGGAAATTGCAGTTCTAAAATTCAAGAAAAATGTCTGTCATAAGAATCTAAGCAATCTTAGAAAATAACACTTGTCTTGTGGTAAGCTAACAGAATCACTTTGTCAAATCTATAAACCCTGGAATAATTTGGGACTTTCAAGATGGGAGACATTTACTTCAGCACTATAAGCAGAAAACCACATTTACAAAGTGCCTAAATGGTTATTTCTACTTGTACTTTATGGGAATATTCAAATCATTCAAACTATGACAGAAATTTATATTTAGAAATGAATTGGATATTCTAAAAATATAATTGTTAAAATTGGAGTAGTTCTCAAAAAACAGAAATTTGTTTTAGAATAATACTATATTAATCCATCACTAGATTTTGGTCTACTTTGTATTTCTGGAGATTTTATCATTTATTTGCACTTAGACTGAATTCTAAATTATTTTCTGCCTGTCAACCTAATATTTTAAAATTTTCTCCTGCTTCTGATTTTTACTCACTAAAATTAAAACTCTTTTTCTAAGAACTCTACCATCTCCAGGAGGAATATTAATTAATGGCTTCAATGAAATCACCAAAAACTACAATTTGGGGGAAATCTGTTGGTCTATACTTCTTAACTTGATGCTAATGGAAGATACTATCATTCAAAACTAGAAATGTTTTACACTTTTTCTTCAGGCTCAGAGACTAGTTTTTAGATTGTTGGAAGGATTAATATTTTTCTTTTCTTCCTTTTTTTATACACATGGCTCTTAGGAAAATATTTTTGTGAATCAAGACACAAGTCTCTCGTTGGATTGAGCTATCACCCACAATTGGAAGGTTGATTTGTTCACAACATTTTCTACTTAGCTACTAAATTTATTTTTATCCTCCATAGCTGCTATCTCAGCTTGGTGTATATGAAACATTTAACCACCAGGAAGGTACATATATGTAATACCTTGTGCTTACTTAGCATTGTAGGTTATGGTTAGTTTCCATTCATTTAAATGAATGTGAAGACTTTTCCAAAGTTTTTTTTTCCTGATTTAGAAGGAGCTCTTCAGAGAGTTACAAGAAATCTACTCAAGTCACTGAGACAATCTAACTCACCTCTTTTAAATTATCTCAAGTAAACATTTTCCACTATATTTTCCATTCAGGGAAATCGCTATGTAGCATTTTAAGGATGTAGGATGTGTTTTAGAGTTGGAAAACCTGAAGAATATACTCACCTTTGTGAGATATTTGAACATATGAGAACAGCAGACATTTCCAAGCTCTTTCTGTGTTTAACATAATAATATTGAATCCTGGAAAATCAGTGGTCACCAGAGTCAGGAACTTATTGATTCATGATCCCAACAACTGGAAAAGGCCCATACTAATATTTGAAGATAAAGTAAGTAGACGTATACATAAAGGAATATATTATTTTTTTTTAAATTGTAGCCCTGTTTTCAAAAATATATAGAAAACTAAATATAAAATGTATAAAGGCAAAAATACTCTGGAAATGCACTGGAATAAGTCATTTTTGTCTGCTTAACAATAGTAGATGGGGAACTAAAGGCATAAGCAACACAAGAAAACATATGTGCTTTATGTACCATTAAATATATCAATTATTTTTTTTAAGTTTCACAAGATTTAAAACCCAGAAATTTGAAAATTCAGGCAGGATTACCATGAATTCCAAATAATTTTGGTTTACAAAACAAATTTAAAGCAAGTCTAGGTTATATAGTAAAATCTTAAATGCAAAAAAAATGCATGACACTAAATTACACACTTAATTACAAATTTGTAAAATTAAAAAGTCTTCTGTAAAATATGAATGTATGCTTGATAGAATTGTTAATAAAAATAATAAACAAATTTCAGAATCTCAAATTATGATGGCTATGTGGGCTTTTCCACTGTTTTTGTTATATTAAGTTACTCTGATTATGTGATTCTTCAACATATTCTTTTGTATTTACCTCACTAAATTAAAGTTCATATGTAGAGAACTTCTAAACATATGCTGTTAAGTGAAAGAAACTCATTTTCAAAGGTGATAAAATGTAGGATTCCAATTATTTTATATTCAGATAATAAAAGTACAATCATATTTTTAAATATCACTGACATACAGGATTTTGAAGTATAGAGAATGGATAAATCAGTTAATATTTTGTAGTTTTATACTGGTAAACCTTTTCAGTTTGATAGTTATAAACATCAATCACACTTCTTTAAACAAGGAAAGGAAATATTATTTTCAGGTTAATAGGATTATCACAGATTACTGCAATGGGGCCTTACAATCAATGAGAAAAGAGAAGGGCCTCAAATTCAAATACATCATGAATAAGAAGATATTATAGACAAGGAGCAATGTGAAGGTTAGTTGATGAAGCATTAGAAGAAAGGTTAGGGATAAAGGGATATTCTTTAGAAACTATACTAATATGGTTATGAAGACAAACTAGAGTGATCAGACATCACCAGGATGATTGAAATTATGAAGCCTTGTGAAATACCAAGAGTGATTTGATATCAAGGATATTGGACAATTCTGGCTAAACTTACTGAGAAACAGAAAATAATGTTAATCAGCAACTACATGGATGGATCTTTGGTAATTTTTTAAAGCCTGACTAAAATATTTCCAATCATAAGATTTATAATGTTGCACAATTATAGTTCTTTACAAAATGTATGAAACATCACAACATGAAGTTATTTAATAGATAAATATTTTTTAAAAATTTAGTAAAATATTTCTAAGAATAAATGGTGGATATGATGAAAGAATCTAGCTTGTCTAAAACATAAAACAATATCATGGAAGATTCAGAGATAATTCTCATTTTGGCAAAGCTTAGAAATGAGTGGAAATATAGGCAAAAGAACTGTACATAAGAAATGTACTGTCTTGAAAAAGTTAAGTCCACAAATGTTAAAAGTTAACAATGCTTTCTGCCCTTAGACATTCTGGAATATCACAACTATAGAATTGGATAGCAGATGGTAGAGGCCTAGAGTCTCATTTGTAATGTGGGAATTTACAGATAAGTAAGGAAATACCTAACATGGCCTGTGTATCAATATATTTGCACTGAAAATATGAGCAATAATTCATGTTTAATTTAAATGTAGACAAATTAAATATATATTTTTCATGAGTTAATACTCAAATATTTATTTCATGATTATTTTAGCACAGATATATAGGGAAAGCCATACTCTCAGTAGATAGGAGCTGTCAAATATTTATCTTCTCTACCACTGTTTAAGTACCCACAATATAAAGAAGAAATATGAGCAACTTTTAAATTTTTTCTTTCTTCTTTTGAGACTGGTGTCAATGTACAGTCCAAGCTGATCTTAATCATTCACTCCTCCTGATTCATTTACAAATGCTGGGATTATAGGTGTGTTCTACTATGCATGGTGGATATGGCAGATTCTAGTGTTCTCAAAAGAAATAGATCCTAAACCATTTTTTATGGCTTTCCATAATTTTTAACATATACAGATACAGGGATAGTGATTGCAAAAGCAATGATAACAGACAACTTTTATATACTCTACTTTTGTCCTATCAAGTTCAGAAAGCATTATAGATTATGTATATATTCATAATAGAATGTTGTAAAAGTTTCCCTTTATTTCAATATTCTTCCTGCTCCAAATCTATAATTCCTTTCTACTTATGATAAAACAACTCAAACAAACTCCAATAGAGAGAATAAATCTAATCACTGATCCTCAAAACTATCAAAGCCACAGTGAGTATAGTGGCTCATGACAACAATTACAGTACTGAAGTGTTGAGACAGGAGAATCATGAGTTTTAAGCAAGTCTGCCTACATAATAAAACAGTGTCTCATACATAAATTGTTTAAATAGAGTTATGTCACATGGGAGTAATGATTTAACCAGAGTCATAAGGTGTTACGCAAAAGGCCTGGTGCCAGGTATACAATACCCCTCTTCTTATTGTAGATCAGTTCAGGGAAGTGTCCCAGTGAGTAACCCTCACACAAGCATTACAGGCAATTAACATTGCTTTTGGTTGCCTATTATATGTAATATCCCACTGCTGAAAATACCAAACACTTTGAACATAGAGCTTGAAGAAATCATGCAGGTATTGATATTTAAGTTTTCTTCCTGCTAAACTGATTTCAAGAGATTATTAAGACTGGTAGTGGAGAGTAGCATTCTTACCCAATTGTGAATTCTGTAAACTCTATAATGACCGCCTGGCAAGATATGCCCTTGGGAAAAATAGTGGCATGAATATTATGGGTATTACCAACATCTTTCTTTCTGGATTTAAAGCCCTCTCCATGGAAGAAAATTCATGTCCAGTACTGTAAATCTGGTCAAGAAGCATTAACTGTATAGCTTATAGTCCCTATGGGAAAATCTATTGCTACAGTTTTGTTAGATAGGCATACTATAAAGTTGCCTTATAAACACTTACCTTTATACCCACAGATAAGTTCAGTTCTCAGTTGTCATTAGAGAATCTTCTTTTTGCAGTGAATAGTTCTTAGTGGAGGGACTTAATTGGTCAGAGTATTGAGAGTGTCTGTGGAATGCTTAAACCTAAATGAGACATCAAGAGCATATCCCCACATAAGACTAAGGGAACATTATAAGAAAGGGGGAAAAATGTATCAGAATATGGGGAAGAGTACTGTTAAAAAGTGTGCTGGGATATGACAAGGCTTTGCCCTCCAATGAACTCAAGGCAGTTTTGGTCACCTTTATTAGCCCTGCACAAGACCAACCCAGTCAACATTCTAGCATGAGGAATGTGGTAGTTTGAATGAAAATGGCCCCATAGACTCATGTATTTGAATTCACAGTCATGGAGAGCAGCATTTGGCTTCTGTAATTTGATGAACACACTGGCTATCTTGGCATACAGAATAGCCAAGAAAGGATTTAGCTTGATGACATCAGAGAACAAGACAATTGCTTTCTGCAGCTCACCATCATTTAGGACTTCAATGGCAGCCCCCTTCTTTTCATTTGCTTGATCCATCATCTCCTCAGTTATCTCTGCATTTTCATCTCCCATCTGTAACACGAGGGCCGGCCCTCGTGTTACACCCATCTCTTGAGGGGCATCAATGTCTGGCTCAATTACACCTTCATTGTCAATTTCTAGATCACTTTCCTCACTTGATGGTTCATCCATCTTTATGCTTTCCTCTGTCTTATTATCTCTTTTTTCTTCCTTGATATTTTCTTCTGATTTAGCTTTGTGAGTAGCTGGTGGTACTTTACTTCCCATGCTCTCCACCCACTCCCTCAGGAATCGCATTTCATCAGTGTGCAGGACACTCGGATCCTGCTTACACATCTTCACGAAGGCCTGAAGCTTGCTCACTTTGTGGGGATCCATGGTCGGGATGCGGGAGGCTAGTGAAGGCCTTGGAGGCCCGGGCGTGACTCAACAGGGCATAGAGAAAGGGAGCAGCTGCCTTGGGGCAAAACAGACTAGAACCTCACCAATCACTGGCTCTCCGCCCCCCAATGGCCTCGTGATCCCTCTTTTTAAAATTTCTAACAATGCTTGTGGTTAAACTCAGGGCCTTACACATGAAAAGTATGTACTTTATCAATGGCCTTCTTATTTATGCATTTAATCATTAAATTCACATTCTAGTTTTCTTTTTAAAGCAGAATTATTGAGAAATAATTCAAGTAGCAGGCAATTTACCATTGAAAAATTGTCGTTCAATTGTATTAGTTTATTCACAGATTTGTACAGCACTCAGCACAGAGTTTTCAGACTATATTCGTTTTACCAAGTGGCTTCACAGATTCTATACACTTTAGCAGTCATTATACAAATTCTCTAATATCCCCCACTCTAAGGAATTAGTAATCTAATTACTGAAAAGAATTGTTAGTTATAAACATATGATATTAATAGATATATACTATTTGTGTCATTTTATGCCAGTTTATTTCCCCTTCGAGTGAGGTTTGGATGAACTCTGCAATGTATTGTAATGCAGAACTCTGTTTTATTTCACTTACAGTTGTTAGACATTTTAATATAGAATGTTCCTCAATGTTGAGAAATTTCAGACTGCTATTTCTCTTTATACATAAACTGTGTGTGTGTGTGTGTGTGTGTGTGTGTGTGTGTGTGTGTATACTCATTCAGGAGTTACTTTTCTTTTCTCTTTCTGGTAGTCCTATTGTACCTATCTTTGTAAATTTATATATGCCCCCTCATTTTCTGAAACACATTCATTTTTTTTAAAAAAATTATTTGTTTTCATAGGCCATAAAATGCAAATTGTTTGCCTATACTTGACCCACACTTGTTTATTAATTTAAAAATTGTTGAAAACTTGAGAAATCGCCACACTGATTTTCACAGTGGCTGCACAAAGTTTGCATTCCCACCAACAATGGATGAGAGTTCCCCTCTCTCCACATCCTCTCCAGCATAGGCTATCATTGGTGTTTTTGACTTTAGCTAATCTGACTGGTGTAAAATAGTATCTCATAGTTGTTTTGATTTGCATTTCCCTGATCGCTAAGGATGTTGAGCATGACATTAAGTGTCTTTTGGCCATTCGAAGTTCTTCTGTTGAGAATTCTCTGTTCAGATCAGCACCCCATTTTTTAATTGGGTTAATTAGAGTTTTAGTGTCTAGTTTCTTGAGTTCTTTGTATATTTTGGAGATCAGGCCTTTATATGATGAGGGGTTGGTGAAGATCTTCTCCCAGTCAGAAGGTAGCCTTTTTGTCTTACTCACGGTGTCCTTTGCTTTACAGAAACTTCTCAGTTTCAGGAGGTCCCATTTATTCATTGATTCTCTTATTGTCTGTGCTACTGGGGTTCTACCTAGGAAGTGGTCTCCTGTGCCTATGTCTTGTAGACTACTTTCCACTTTCTCTTCTATCTGGTTCAAAGTGGTCAGATTAATGTTGAGGTCTTTAATCCATTTGGACTTGATTTTTGTGCATGGTGATAGAAATGAATCTACTTTCATTCTTCTACAGGTTGACATCCAGTTATACCAGCACCATTTGTTAAAGATGCTTTCCTTCTTCAATTGCATACCTTTAGCCCCCTTGTCGAAAATCAAGTGTTCATAGGTTTGTGGGGAGTCAACCTCCCTCAAGACTCAGCAATTTCACTCTTGGGAATATACCCAAGAGATGCCTTATCATACCACAAAAGCATTTGTTCAACTATGTTCATAGCAGCACTATTTGTAATAGCCAGAACCTGGAAACAACCTAGGTGCCCCTCAATAGAAGAATGGTTAAAGAAGTTGTGGAACATATATACATTAGAGTTTCACTTAGCGGTAAAAAACAATGACATCTTGAATTGTGCATGCAAATGGATGGACATAGAAAACGCTTTACTAAGTGAGGTAAGCCAGACCCAAAAAGAGGAATATGGTATGTATTCACTCAAAAGTGGATTCTAGCCATAATGAAGGGTCTTTGAGCCTATTAATCGTGATCCTAGAGAAGCTAAATAAGAAGGTGAACCTGAAGAAAATCATGTAGTTATCCTCCTGGAGATTGGAAATAGACAAGAGTCCCAAGTAACCTCGGGTGCATGGGGGTGGGTGGGAGGGTTGTTGGAAGGGGAGAGGGTTAGAGAGTAAGGAGTAGGGGAGGAATGGGAAAAGCTCGAGGGACTGGGATTGGGGGGAGGGAGGAAGGATGGATATGGGATCAGGGAAGAATATATCTCAACTAAGGGAGTCATTTTAGGGTTTGCAAGAGACTTGTTTATAAATGGGATCCCAGGTCCAAAGAGAGATTCCCAGATTGTTCTCTCGAGAGAGGAGAGGGTGCCTAAACCGTCCTTGGCCCATAACCATACTGATTAATATTTTGCTTATCACCATAGAACCTTCATCTGGCGATGGATGGAGATAGAGACAGAGACCCACATTGGAACACTGGACTTAACTCCCTAGGTCCAAATGAGAAGCAGAAGGAAAGAGAACGTGAGCAAAGAAGGCAAAACCAGAGGGAACCTTCATTCGACGATGGATGGCGATACAGACAGAGACCCATATTGGAGCACCAGACTGAGCCCCGCAAGGTCCAAATGAGGAGCAGAAGGAGGAAGAACATGAAAAAGGAAATCAGGACCGCGAGGGGTGCGATCACCCACTGATACAAGGGGACTGATCTAATGAGAGTTTACCAGGGCCAGTTGAACTGGGACTGAACAGGCACGTGATCCAACCAGATTCTCTGAATGTGGCCAGATTCTCTGAATGTGGCTGGCCTGGAGTCTTTCTGAACAGCAATTGACAATGACACTGGGACTTGTTTCCTCTGCATATACTGGATTTTGGGGATTCAGTCTGTCTAGATACTCACCTTCCTGGACCTGGAGGGAGGGGGGAGGAACTTGAACTTCCAACAGGGCAGGAAACCCTGACTGCTCTTAGGGATGGAGAGGGAGGAGGAGAGGGAGTGGGGGGAGTGGGAGGGTGTTGGGAGGTGGGGCAGAAATTGAAACTTTTATAATTTAATAAACTTTGGAAAAAAAGAATAAAGTGGTAATAACTCATAAAAAATTGTTGAAAACTTGTTCTAAACCATATATTATAACACTTTTCTCTACATATTCCCCTTGATTTTTTGAACTTATTAGTTTTTGTTCAGCATCAAAGGATTGAAAACTTGCCACTAATCTTTTTAGTATGCCTCTAGTTGTAGGAAAGATTCTTCTTTGAGTAAGATGAATAAAGACCATTTGGGCTCTAATATCCTCATTGTGTTGTAAAGAGATTGTATGAACTGTTAGAGGGTGCTGATTTGAAAGAAGGAGTTGTTGGACTTTCACTCACTGCATTTATCTGAAATTTCATTCATAGGAAACTGTTGAAGTATGAGATATTGTGGTTGCTGGAAACATGCTTTTATTAAGTGTGAAATGAGGAAGTAGGACAGCCATTTATGAAGTAACTGCAACTTTGTGTCACCTTGTCTCACTATAATATTACTCTGATTTAAATAAAGTTTTGAGACTTCTTTCAATGGAAGTTAATGACAATGGCAAATGTTGGAAAATTTAATTCATATTGAAGTGGTAGGCATACCATTTGCTTGTTCCAATATGAGAATGAAATAAAAGCTTTAGTTTTGTAGTCATATGTTGTGTAGATTTTATACATTTACATTTTTCTATATTATATATACTTTAATGGTGTTTTGTCTAATTTTGATATAGAAAAATTGAAAATATTTTCTTTCAGACTTTGCACTTCAATTCTTTGATATTTGTCAGATGCTATACATTTAATTCATTTCCTTCTATGTCAGTACTGATAAAATTTTGGTCTGCCACAGGTTAAAAGAGTAATCATTTAGCAATGAAATAAAATCCATGGTTTGTAATAAACATCATTATATTAATAGGAATAACTGATACTTTTACTGTATTGTATATTTAAATTGCCAATTGACACACCTTCAATAATTGCACTGTAGCATGAAAGCTTTTCATTTACTCTACTGTTTAGAGTACTGAAATTCTTGCTTTTGGAGTTTCATATAGGTCTCTCTTTCCTCTGAAGTTTTCTCCTCTTTCCTTATCTGATAATTTTTTAGCAAGTTTCTAATAAACTATTTTTTCCCAGGCAATCATATTGGAAATCATTTGGGAGAAACTTACTAAGGATTGTATTTTCTGCATTTGAATAACTCATAAACTTTGTTTCATCTTAGAAATAGTAAATACTTTCTAGAAATCAAACAATTTTAATTTAAACAATCATATTACTTATTAAGCAAAGTCTTTTTTAATTATGAAATGAATTTGTGACTCTTATCTTCTACAAAAACTTGTTCTCCTCAAATTTTTGTTAAACTGCTTGATCTACATTTCTGTATTGATATAGATAGAGAGGCATATAACAATAGACATGTTGATATATGCAGTTTTTTCAAATTCATAAATTGCAATAGAGTTTACATACAGAAAAGAATAAAACTTTTTGCCATAGTATTTTATAACTGCAGAAATTAAACTAAAACACATGAAGACTATGCAGAAAATAGTTGCCATCAACACTTTTATATCACTGTGCAGTGCTAACACATACTTTTAATCCTGGCTCTTGGAAAGAAAATGTAGACTCTTCTATTGAGGCCAGCCTAGTCTACAGAGTTTCTTTCAGTACAACTAGGGAAGTTATACAGAGAAAACCAGTCTCAAAAAAACAAACCAAAACAAAAAAATCAAAACTTCTAGGTATTCTACCAGCTTCTATTATTTGTTTTGTCTCATTAGACATTGAAAAAGCTACCATTATTATATGGACTTATCCCTTAGAAATAACATTCTGGGCCAGACAGTGATGTCACATGCCTTTAATCCCAGCACTCAGGAGGCAGATGCAGGAGAATCTCTGTTAGTTCGAAGCAGCATAGAGAAACTCTGTCTTGAAAAACCAAAAAAGAAAAGAAAAGAAATAACATTCTGCCACTTTGTGATAAATTTATTAAATTCAGAATTAATGAACTTGATAATTGCCATTTAACAGTGACTATTGATAAATATCATTGGTAAAGACTGTCTTTTGTTGATCTAAAGTCTGAGACATATTGTCTACTTTTCTTTTTTGAGACAATTTTTGAAAAGTTGCTCAGGCTGTCCGTTAAGAGTTTCTAAATTTTGAGTGCTGGAAATGAGAGTTATAGCACAATTTCTAGCTTAAGGAATCTATGAAAAAGATTAATTTATTTTAATACAAAATTTTCATTTATCTTTATCAGTATACTTTTCTTAAGTTTATCCAATCACTATCCTCTCTTTTTCCCACCTCCCTCCACATTGATTCCATTCATTTTTAAAAGTTAGGATGAATGTTTCTGACCTTGATTCTGATGCAGTCAGTTTGCAGTTAGAGTTTAGCAACCCAGACCATGCTCACATCAAGAGTCACAGAAAGAACACACCTCTTTTCAAATAAAAAAAAAAACCACACAGCTCTATCCTTGCAGTTCTTCTTTGGTAATTTGTAGTTAAACACAACCTAGAGTACATTCTTGACCATAGAAAAGTGAACCCATCCTGAATGTATTAGGTATTTACAGAACAAGGCAAAATCTGTCTTCAGAAAGAACTTTTAGATAAAATTCCCAATTTCTTACCCTATGTTTATTTATTGGTCATTCATATGGGAAAAATCAAATTTGCCATGGGAGAAGATATACCGTCTGCAAAGACATTCATAATTCAAGCTTGCCCATCAAAACAAAATACTCATGCTTTATCCTTAATAACAAAATCTCTTTGCCAAATATTTATAGCAAGAATCCCAATTTGTTCTAAATATTCTACTCATTTTCAGTGTACTCTGTACTCTCATTTAAAAATGAAAGCCTTGTTACTCTGTTATTTGACTGTTTTCTGTTTTACTGTGTGTTTGTGTGCCTCTGTGTGTGTGCTTCTCTCTCTCCATCCCTTTCTCTCTCTCGCTGTGTGTGTGTTATTTTTTTCAGTTCTATTTTTTATTTTCTTTTTTTTTAATAATTTATAAAAGTTTCCACTTCCGCCCCTCCTCCCAATACTCTCCCATACCCCCCACTCCCTCTCCTCCTCCCTCTCCAGCCCTAAGAACAGTCAGTGTTTCCTGCCCTGTGGGAAGTTCAAGTTCTTCCCCCCTCCCTCCAGGTCTAGGAAAGTGATCATCCAAACTGACTAGGATCCCAAAAATCCAGAACATGCAGAGGAAACAAGTCCCAGTGCCATTATCAATGTCTTCTAAGACTCTAAGACAGTCCCCATGCCAGCCACATTCAGAGAATCCGGCCACATTCAGAGAATCCGGTTTGATCACATGCTCCTTCAGACCCAGTCCAGCTGGCCTTGGTGAGCTCTCATTACATTGTATCAGTGGGTGAACGCACTCCTCACAGTCCTGCCATTCTTGTTCATGTTCTCCCTCCTTCTTCTCCTCATTTGGACCTTGGGGGCTCAGTCCAGTGCTCCAATGTGGGTCTCTGTCTCATTCTCCATTCATCATCGGGTATAGATTCCCTCTGATCCTGCCTTCCTTGCTCACCTTCTCCATCCTTCTGCTTCTCTTTGGACCTAGGGAGTTAAGTCCAGTGTTCCAATGTGGGTCTCTGTCTCTATCTCCATCCATCGCCAGATGAAGGTTCTATGGTGATATGTAAAATATCCATCAGTATGGTTATGGGCCAAGGCCGGTTCAGGCACCCTCTCCTCTGCTGCCCAGGGAACAATCTGGGGATCTCTCCTTGGACCTGGGAACCCCTCTAGAATCAAGTCTCTTGTAAACCCTAAAATGGCTCCCTTAGTTTAGATATATACTTCCCTGCTCCCATATCCATCCTTCCTCCCTCCCCCCATCCCAATCCCCCAAGCTTTCCCCAATCCTCCCCTTCTCCCTTCTCTCTAACCCTCTCCCCTTCCATCCACTCCCATCCCCGTGCACCCAATGTTGCCTGGCACTCCTGTCTACTTCCAATATCCAGGAGGAAAATTACATGTTTTTCTTCAGGTTCATCTTCTTATTTAGCTTCTCTAGGATCACAAATAATAGGTGCAAAGACCTTTAATTATGGCTAGAATCCACTTATGAGTGAGTACATACCATATTCCTCTTTTTGAGTCTGGGTTACCTCACTCAGTAAAGCGTTTTCTATTTCCATCCATTTGCATGCAAAATTAAAGATGACATTGTTTTTTACTGCTGAGTAAAACTCTAATGTATATATGTTCCACACCTTCTTTAACCATTCTTCTATTGAGGGGCACCGAGATTGTTTCCAGGTTCTGGCTATTAAAAAAAAGGCTACCTTCCGACTGGGAGAAGATCTTCACCAACCCCTCATCAGACAAAGGTCTGATCTCCAAAATATACAAAGAACTCAAGAAAATAGACACTAAAACTCTAACTAACCCAATTAAAAATGGGGTACTGATCTGAACAGAGAATTCACAACAGAAGAACTTCGAATGGCCAAAAGACACTTAAGGTCATGCTCAACATCCATAGCGATCAGGGAAACGCAAATCAAAACAACTATGAGATCCCATTTTACACCGGTCAGATTAGCTAAAGTCAAAAACACCAATGATAGCCTACGCTGGAGAGGATGTGGAGTGAGGGGAACACTCACCCATTGTTGGTGGGAATGCAAACTTGTGCAGCCACTGTGGAAATCAGTGTGGCGGTTTCTCAGGAAACTGGAAGTCAACCTTCCTCAGGAACCAGCAATTCCACTCTTGGAAGTATACCCAAGAGATGCCCTATCATACTACAAAAACATTTGTTCAACTATGTTCATAACAGCACTATTTGTAATAGCCAGAACCTTTTTTGTCAGTTCTTGAATGAGATTCATGGATGCAACCAATCTGGACAAAAACTCTCAGTAGCAATTCTATATATTGAATTTTTACCTGAAAGATTGAAAGCAGATGTCTTCAAAATGCCATTTCAATAATTCTTAAAATGTGTACTGTTGATGGAGGGAGGGCCTGCTTTTTGTCCTGGCTGCCTGGCTAGCTTACACCCAAAATAATCACACAGAAACTGTATTAATTAGAACACTGCTTGGCCATTAGCTCAAGCCTCCTGTTGGCTAGCTCTCACATCTTGATTTAATTTCAACTAATCTGTGTTCACCATGAGGTCATGGCTTATCGGTAATGATTAAGCATATCAGATGTGGCATCTCCATGGCAGCTCTCTCTCTCTGACTCTGCTTTCTTTCTCCCAGAATTAAGCTTTGTCTTCTCCACCTACCTAAGTTCTGCCCTATCAGACCAAGCAATTTCTTTATTGATTAGCCAATAAAAACAACGCATAAACTAAAGGACCTCCTACTTCAGTGTACCTTATTTTGGGGGTTTCTAAATTAATAGCCAATATGTTAATTTCATATATGCACACTGTATTCTAAAAATATTTTTAGGTAAAGACTTAATTCTAAATGTAGCTGTTTTCATTTATGATATAAAGATAATCATTTGTTCTGGATAAGTTGTTCTGTACCCTTAAAGATATATTTCTCTCATTGTGAATTAAAAGTTGATTAGCCGATCACAAGGAAGGATTTACAGGGCATAGAAATTGCTGAAGAAAAGAAGGGGTATATGGGAAAATGGCAAAAGACACAGACCAAGCAGGATAGGAAGTATGTAGATAAGGTAAATGAGCCTTAGGGCAACACATATATTAAAAGAAATGGATTAATTTTAATTATAAGAGCTAGCTAAAACAAGCCTAAGATATTGGCCAAGCACTTGTAATTAATATTAAGTCTCTATGTGGTTATTTGGTAATGGCTGACAGGACTGATACGATAGGTAGTCTAGATGGAAATCTCATACTTCAAACAGTGGTCCATGATTGGTCAATGTGGCTCTATATAAAACCTGAGAAATCTTTTATAAAGGTTTTAAACACACAAAATTGGAGTGAAATATGACTTCCTAGTCTCACAGTCTCACACCAGCTGCATTACAGTGATGTGTCACCTAGCAGCTAGAAGAAAAATGGAGCCAGGTGCCAATACCCATATTCTACCACAATGCACTAAGCTGAGCAGTAATGACACCTGACACAGCAGTTTAAGATTTGTCTTATGCAATCAACAAATAATATAGATGCTCAGAAAAGATCGATCCAGTGGGGGTAAAACCTCTGAATACGTTACAGTGTATTTAAAAATTTACATAGACTTGGGAGTGAAATGAGAAAGGATATATACATACAGTAATAGACTAATTTTAAAAAAAATAGTAAAGCCTTTAGAATGAATAAAATAATAAAAATATAGAATAAGCCACATAATGATGGGAAATACACAGGGAGTTTGGATTATGAATGCTGTGTTATCTTTGAATTTTTTGATTGTTTGTGAATTATCCATAACTGCTAAGACATATTGGATTATGAGGACTGCTGTAATAAACCAATATCTCTCTCTCTCACACACATATATGTGTGTGTATACATATATGTGTATATATATATATATATATATATATATATATATATATATATATTGTCTTGACTTTAAAATTGAGGTCTATTGATAACTGTGTTTTGGGAAGAATTTGAGTATTTGTTGTCACAGAAAGCAAAAGGCTATGGATTCATTCAAGGGTATAGATAATCAGGTTTGATTGAAGAATAAACCTTAAAAGTGCTCATTACACACATAAATAAATAAACCTAAAAGAACTTATAAGATATATGATGTATATTTTACCTGTTCAAACATAAAAAAATATCTTTGACTGACTTGTGTACAATCCACTCTCTCTATTTGTGTTAAATCAGATATGTATGTTAACTTTAAAAGTTTATGTGTTCTCAGAGCAAGAAAACCAGACACCAAGAAAAATGGATGGCCCAGGTGATCAAGAATTAAGAACATCTTCAAAGCTGCAGGCAGGGATGATCCAACCTTACAAAATATTCCAGGCAAGACAACAATTTATATTTTTTTCAGTGTTCCCCAAAAGATACCAGTTTCCCAAGTCAACAGAAAGCAGTCTAGAAACAAAAGTATTCCCACATTCCCCCAAAATGGGTTATGTATGTTTGTTATCATCTAAAAGTGGTCAGTTACAAGATGTTATTTGTCATAGCCAGGTATAAAAGCTAGAGAAAATATTTAAAACCAAAAATCCCTTTCTAAAGGAAAAAAGGGGGAATGTGATATAGAAATGATGAGATAAAAGGGTAGATTATTGAATCTACTTAAATAAAAAACAGCTATTAATCTCAAGGTATTTTAAATTGATGTGGATTTTGGTATATTGATGCAAGTTTAAAGTTATTTTTGCTATAGTATATGCATGTTACTACTCTTGTTTGAGGTAATGGGCTTATGTAACTCATTAAAATATGTAATGTATAATTAAAATCACAGGTTAATATTCATCTATAATAAACAAACTTTTAGTCATATAAGTTCTCAAGATTAAAGAATATATATCTAGGTAGACAGATTATATCTTCAGTTACTTCACAAAGTAGTATATCATATGGTATTTAATATGTTTAATAACCAAAAAAAATTATGACAGTGAGACATGTCTGTTACTGTCAGCACCAATCTTCAATTTTGATGATGCTCATCAAAATACCTCTATATGGAGTTTGCTTTCTTTGTGGTATTAGCTAGTCTTTTGGTCAAAGAAACTGTGTTTGCCTCAATAGCTGACTATCATAATATCTAATTACATAATAATATACTATATCAATATATTCCCCAAATTAGACCAATAGGATGCAAAAGAGAGCAACTGTCAAACTGACAAGACAAGTTGCCATAGTCCATCAATTTTCCATGATTTTCAAAATTATATCTCAGCTATAATAGGCCTATAGACCGAAGTTAGAAAATCCAATATTTAAGAAGAGCTTTGAATGACTCTCCAAGCAGCAAGATGTCACTGTTGTTAGGAAATATTATAAATTTCTGGAGTCTGTGATGGAGTTAAGGACTAAATAAGTAGAGTTAATTTTTCCTTAGTTATGATAAAAGGTAAGTTAGATATAAATTTTAGGTTCCAAAAATAAGATAATAGAATATTATCTCTAATTTTTGTCAAAACCAATTGGACTAGATTTTATAGCTGTAATTCTTACTTGATACTTCTTTTTGTTGTATATAACTTTACTATGTTAAAGTTAACTTCCTTTTTATTTAGACAAGAACCTGGAAATGCTATGGAATAATTCTTCTGTTAGTGAGAAGATATGATGCTCTCCTTGCTAATAAAAATTAATTTCTGATGGCAAGGCAGGTGGAAAGTACAAAGATAAAGTTGGTGTTGGAGTGTCTTATTTCTATGTGTTGCTTTCATTTGTTGAATAAAGAAAACTGCCTTGGAAGTTTGATAGGACAGCCCTTAGATGGGCATGATAAACAGAACAGAATGCTGGGAGAAATAAGTCAGTGTGGCAGACACCATGGCTGTCTTCTCCTCTCTGAGATGGATGCTGGTTAGACTCATGCAGGTAAGCCACAGTCAAGTGGTGATACACATTATTGGAGATGGGTTAAAGAAATATGTAAGAGTTAATCAATAAGAGGTTAGAACTAATGGGCAAGAGAGTATCTAAATGAATAGAGTTTTTTTTGTAATTATTTCGGATATAAGCTAGCTGGGCTGCCAAATGCAGCCTGCCATGCTCTTACAACATGAGGCAAATGAACCATAGGTCAGAACATAGATGAATAAAAATGGGGTAATTTAAGTAATAAGAGATAGTTAAAAGCAAGACTATGATAAAAGCTGTTAGTTTGTACCTAATATTGTTGTGAGGGGCTGCGGGCAGGCCTGCTTTTCATCCTGCCCGGCTTCCGCACGGCTATCTTAGCCCCGAAAATAACAACACACAAATTGTATTCATTTAAGCACTGCCTGGCCCATTATCTCTAGAGAGTTAGTTACTGACTAACTCTCACATCTTGATATTAACCCATTTCTAATAATCTGTATCACACCACGAGGTGTGGCTTACAGGGAAAGATTCAGCATGTCTGATCTGGTGGCTGGCTCCATGGCGTCTGCCTCATAGCCCTCTTCCCAGTATTCTGTTCTGTTTTCTCCGCCTACCTAATTTTCTGTCCTATCAAGGGGCCAAGGCAGTCTCTTTATTGACCAATGAAAATAACACAATAGACAGATAACCCTCATCCATCATAATATTAAGACTCTGTGTGATTATTTGGGGAACAGTTACTGGGTCAGAACTGATTGGTGGTTTAGACAGAAAACTCTGCTTACAGCTTTTAATTGATAACTTGATACAATTTAGAATACCTGGGCATGCCTGTGATCTTGTCTATGGAAGATTGTCTTAATTAAACAAATTGATGTGGAAAAATGAAACATACTGGGACTAGCACTGTTTCCTAGTTAAGGCTGTTCTGAACTATATATCAATGGAGAAATCAAGCTGAGATCAAGCAAGGATGGTGTAGGAGGTTCTTCTTTCTATACACAGAGATATTTCCAGGCCATGACTCTAAATGAGTCATAATGTTAGATAAATGTATGTAGGCTTGGAAGAGAGAATAAAAAGGTTAGAGAGTTATAAAATAAAGCCAATGCTTAAAAGCATTAAAGTCATTAAAGAGACAGAGTACAGATAATCACAGATAAAAAGGAGTAAAAAATAAGCCACATAAAGATGGAGAATATTCAGTGAGTCTGGATTATACATATTATTGTGTTTTTGTTAAATTTTTTGGCTGCGAATGAGCTAAGTACTGAGAGGCATTCCATTGTATGGGCTGCTAAGCTAGACCAACATGTGTATTATAAAGTTATCTTGACCTCAGAATTTGGGTCTAAAATGTGTTGCTTGGGGAAGAGGTTTCTCTTTTGTTTTCACAGAAGATGAGAATCTGTGGATTGCATCAAGGCAAATATCATTTCATGGACCACTGCCCCTGAAATCTTGCCATGAGCACCTTCAAAAAATTACTTCACCCAACTGCTGACTGAGATGAACCTAGAACACAGGATACACCATGAAAGATATAATTAACTGCACCTCCAAAGAGCAAGAAGCAATATGGACAAAGCTGCATGCATATTCCCAAATATTGTTTAAAAATGTTCCTTTACATTTAAAGGGGGATATGCTATAGAGATGAAAAATTTGCTTTGGTGTAGATCTTGGTTTATTGATACAAATTTAAGGTCTATTTTTTATATGTATATGTATTTCTGATCTTGATTAAGGTATTGTGTTTGTGAAGCTCATTTTTAAATGTAATATATAACTAAGAAATATAGGTTAATAGACAATTATCAAGCTTGTAATCATGTTAGATTTTCTAGATATATTTCAGTTATTTAGGGATATTAGGTATTCTTCAAATCTTTCTGAGACCTTCAGAATATAACATTTAAAATGTTTAAGAACTTAAGACTTTTCCTGGCAGTGAGACACATCTTATCCTGGCAGTACAAGCTACTTCAAGAAGAAGATGGACATTAAAGAGGCTCTTTATGGAGCTGGTTAGCCATTTGAAGAAGAAACTGCTCTTGCCTGGACAGCATAACTGGACATGCAGGACCTATAGTGAAATAACTACTAAACTTGCCTAAAGGTGAGATGATCCTTCAGGGTTCCTGCTTCATGAAAGAGTCTGCTAGACATTCTGCAGGATACAAAAGAAAGTGACTGAAACATCTCTGAAATTTCCTACTTCATGAAAAAGTCTGCTGGATAAAATGGGCCTGTAGACTGAAGATGGATGCCCCAATGGTACCGAAGAACTTTGGGTGACTATCCAGGCAGTGAGATGTCTCTGTCAATTCAGAATTTTGGAAATTGTTTATAATGTATTTCTTTATTACTTAAGTAATATTATATCCTTCTTTTAGAATTTAATGGAGTTGAAGAATTTATAGTTATAGTTATAGTCTTCCTTTGTCATAATAAATGATAAAGTAGATATAAATATAACAACTCTAATTCCTGCTAGAATTTTATTAAGTTAAAGCCTTCCTTTTTGTTTAAACAGAAAAGGGAAAATGGTGTAGGAGGTCCTTCTATCTATGTGTTGCTTGCATTGGCTAATGAATAAAGAAACAGCCTTGGCCTCATTGGACAGAACTAAGGTAGACTGAGAAGATGGAACCGAATTATGGGATGAAGAAAGCAGAGCCAGGGGATGTCATAGATCAGCTACCAGACATAGACATGCTTTGTCAGTAAGCCACTGCCACGTGACAATTCACAGATTAATAGAAATGAGTTAAATTAAGATACAAGATTTAGAAAATAAGAATCTAGAGCTAGTGGGCCAAGCAGTGTTTTAATTAATACAATTTCTGTGTGGTTATTTCAGGGCTAAGCTAGCCAGGCAGTCAGGAAAAATAAGCAGGACCTTCACCAACACAAGGAAGTGTTTGTCTATTCATTTCTTGTTTTAAGAGGCCCCTTGTTTGTTAATGGTTATTCAGCTCTGAAATAATAACACAGAAACCACGTTATTTGAAGTACTGTTTGGCAAGTAACTTAAGCATATTTCTGGCTAACTTATACATATAAGATATACACACACACATTTATATCTTAAATTAACCCATCTCCATTAATCTGTGTATCAACATGAAGCAATATGGCTTACTGGGTCTAGTTGTGGCATCTGTCTCTGGCAGTTCTACATGGCTTTTTCTGACTTTTCCTTCTTTCTCCCAGCATTCAGTTTTGTTTTCCCCACCTAGCTAAGTACTGTCTTGGTATAGGACAAAGTCGTTTCTTTATTCAATCGCTAATGGTATTCAAAGCATACAGAGGGGAATCCCACATCACCAATGTGTGCTAGCTAAATCCACATAAAACCTAAGACGTCCTGAGAAGAATTCTGGACACTAAAAAACAAAGTTTACCTGCATTTATTTCCTGGATGGTCTCTACTTTCAGGCAGCATGTTGCAGCTACATTAAGAGAAATTTTTCTGATTCAGTGGTAACAGAAAAAAAGCCAGATTTTTTTTGAAACAGTGGCTTTCTGACCATGCTGCCAGCACAAACTGTGACTCACACAAATCAGCCTTAGTTCTAGCGATGATAATTAGCATTTTAAGAAGCACTACTGGACAGAAAATAATTTCAGATACACATAGGACAAATTCAGACATAAAAGACCCCTAAACAAGACAATATGTATTTTAAACATGTTTGTAAGCTTGGTAGAGGGAAGAAAAGGTGTATAGAGAGATAAAAATAAGTAAATTGTTTCTTTTAAATAAAGTACTTAAATAGACAGAGTACAGAGAGTCGGATTAAAGGAATAAAGAAAAATAAACCACATAAAGATGGAAAATACATAGAAAACCTCGATTATATATATTATGGTTTTTCCTTTGAATTTTTCTTTTACTTTTTCATTCAAAAAGTTCCACTCCCTCACTCTTTCCACTCCCCTCCTGATCCACCACTCCCCCTCCACTCTCTCTCCTCCAGTCTTAAGAGAGAGCAGGGTACCCTGCCCTGTGGAAATTCCAAGTCCACTCCACCTATATCCAGGTTTAGGAAGGTGTGCATCCAAACAGACTAGGGTCCAAAAAAGCCAGTATATGCAGTAAAAAAAAGTCCTAGTGCCATTATCAATGGTTTCTCAGTCAGCCCCATTGTCAGCCACATTCAGAGTTTAGTTTGATCACATGCTTGTTCATTCCCAGTCCATCTGGATTTGGTGAGTTCCTATTAGATTAGCCACATTGTCTTAATCGGTGGACCAACACCTCATAGTCGTCCTGACTTCCTTGTTCATCTTCTCCCTCCTTCTTCTCTTCAACTGGACATTGGGAGCTCAGTCCAGAGCTCTGATGTGGATCTCTGTCTCTGTCTCCATCCATCACTGGACAAAGGTTCTATGGTGATACTTGAAATATTTATCAGTGTGACTATGGGACAAGGCCAGTTCAGGCACCCTTTTCTCTGCTGCCCAAGGACCTAGCTAGGGACATCGCCGTGGACACTTGTGATCCCTTCAAGAGCTACGTCTCTTGCAAACCCTAAAATGGCTCCCTTAATTAAACTCTCTTCTTCCCTGCTCCTATATATGCCCTTCCTCCATCTCAACCCTCCCACTCTCCCAAGCTCTCCCCAAACCTTCCCTTCTTCCTTCTTTCTCCTCCTCTCCCCTTCCTCAACCCCCACACTCCCATGCTCCCAACTTTTGCCCAGCAATCTTGTCTGTTTCCAATTTCCAGGATGATCTATTTATGTTTTTCTTTGTGGTTCTCTAGGTCTGTAAACTATAGGCTCAATGTTCTTTGTTTATGGCTAGAGTCCACTAGTGAGTAAGTACATAACATATTTGCTTTTGGGGGAGGGTGTTCTGGTTTATCTCATTCAGTATAGTGTTTTCTGTTTCCATCCATTTGCATGCAAATGTCAAATTGTTACTGATTTTTATCACTGAGTAGTACTCTAATGTGTATATTGCCACATATTCTTTATCAATTCTTCCATTGAGAGGCAGATAGTTTGTTTCCAGGTTCTGGCTATTATAAACAATGCTGCTATCAACATAGTTGAACAAAAGCTTTTTAGTATGATTGGGCATCTCTTGGGTATATTCACAAGAGTGGTATTGCTGAATCCTGTGGTATGTTGACTCCCAATTTTCTGAGAAACTGCCACATTGATTTCCAAAGTGGTTGCACAAGTTTTCATTCCCACCAGCAATGGATGTGTGTTCCCCTTAATCCACATCCTATCTAGAATAGGTTATCATTGTTATTTCTGATTTTAGCCATTCTTACTGGAGTAAGATGATATCTCAGAGTTGTTTTGATTTGCATTTCCCTGATAGCCAGTATTGTAAAAGGTTGCAGCGGCCCCCATCCCGTCACCTGGATGGTTTATGCCTGAAATAATTGCACAGAAACTGTATTCATTTAAACACTGTCTGGCCCATTACTTCTAGCCACTTCTTGGCTAACTCTCACATATTAATTAACCCATTTCTAATAATCAATATATATCACCACCAGGTCGTGGCTTACCAGGATGATTCTAACCCACATCCATCTTGGGCAGGAGAAGTATGGCATCTGCTTTACTCTACTTCTTTCTCCCAGCATCCTGTTCTTTCTACTCCACCTATCTTAACTGCTCTCCTATCAATAGACAAAGCAGTTTCTTTATTAACCAATGAAAGTAACACATAGATAGGTGACCCTCCAACATCCAGCCAGGGAAGTTGAACATGTCCTTAAGTATCTTTTGGCAATTTGAAATTTTTCTGTTGAGAATTCTATGTTTAGTTCAGTACATCACTTTTTAATTGGGTTATTTAGAATTTTAATCTCTAATATCTTGAGTTCTTTATATATTTTGGAGCTCAGTCCTTTGTTTGATGTGGGATGAGTGAAGTTTTTTTTTCCATTTAGTAGGTTGCTTTTTTGTCTTATTGACTGTGTCCTTTGCTTTACAGAATCCCCAACAGTACTTTGGGTGACTGTCTAGGCAGCAAAATATCTCTGTCAATTCTACAGCTTTGGAAATTGCTTACAATGCACTTTCTGTTTATGTAGGTAATATTATATCCTTCTGGTGTCTTTGATGGAATATTTAATCCTTCTGGAGTCTTTGGTGGAATATTATATCCTTCTGGAGTCTTTGATAGAATTAAAAAATAGGTATAATTATAGTCCTCCTCAGTTATGATAAAAGATAATGTATATATAAATATTATAACTTTAATTCTTACTTGATACCTGTTTTATTATATGTAACTCCTATGTTAAAGTTAAAACCTTTTTTATTTAAACAGAAAATAGGAGGTGATGAAGGAAGTCCTTCTGTATATGTAGTATTTCTATTGGTTAATGAGTAGAGAAACTGTCTTTTTGTCCTGCATATGGCAGAACAGAGAAGTGGGGTAAACTAAACTCTATGCTGTGAATACCATTGGTTATTAAATAAAGAAACTGTTTTGTCCTATAGCAAGGCAGAATTTAGCTATGCAGAGAAAACTAAACTGAATTCTGGGAGAATGAAGGCTGACACAGGAGAAGCCATGTAGCTCTACAAGAGACAGACATCGGAACATTAGCTTGTAAGCCTCAACCATTTAAGCTTCAATACACAAATTAATGGAGGTGGGTTAACTTAAGGTATGAGTTGGCCAGATATACGTTTAAGCTATTGGTCAAAAAGAATTGTGAATAATATGGTTTCTGTGCAAATATTTTGGGGCTGAGCAGCTGGGAACAAACAAGCAGCATCTTAAAACAATTTCTCTCTGCTCTTGACTGCTGGTATGATGTGACTAGATATTTAAAGTTTCTGCCTGATTTCCCCACATTAGTGGACTTTATCTAACCTGGAATAATAAACTAAAAAAATAAAATCCTCTTCCCACTTTGTTTTTTGTGATGATATTTTATAACAACAACAGAAATTAAACTAAAACACATGAGGACTATGTAGAAAGCATCTTCCATCACTTCTTTTACATGGCAACGGTGTCTAATAGATTCAATTAAGTAACTCAGAATATTTTCACCGAGATTTTATATTCCATCTGCTAATGATGATGATAATTAGGCCATTTTTCTTATCTCTTACCATTAAAGTTCTGTTATTTAGTATCAAAAACTTATCACCAAAGTGTTAGCTATTGAGAACAGAAATTAGTAAATTACAGACTAACGGTCAGTTTTGATTTGCTCTCTCTTCTTGTAAATAAGATTTTATTGGAATGCAATCACACCCATTTATTTTCCTACTGGATTTCATACTACAAAAGCAAACTTATGTTGATGTTGAAGAGCTGTATGACTTGCAAGATGAAGTGTATTAAGTATCTGACATTACACAGTAAATTTTTCATAAATCCTGGAGACTAACACCACAAAATTTGCTCTATAATTTAAGATCCATTAAGAGGTGGTAAAATGTTTATAAATTATTAATTATTAATTGTGTTTAATAATTTTTGAATTGACATTATATTCACATAATACAAATCTGATATTACATATATATATATATATAAATATATTTGAAATCTTACTCACTTTCAGTCTTTCACTGTCATTGAAGTTATAAAGCCATATGACTGTCATACTGAAGCCATGAATCCTTGTTGTTTGCTTAACCCTAATGAGAAAAATTTAAATAATCTATAAAAATAAATGAATATCTATGTATGTGTATATATACTTATATATATGCATATACATATACATAAATACATAGTGTGTTTGTGTCTCTGCGTGTATTAGTCAAAAGTTGTAGCACCTTCCTTCTTCCTAATTGCTTCCTGAGATGTGGCTTATATCAGTTACCTACATTATTTCTGCCCTCTGAATAACTACCCTCTAGGCTCTGATGAAGCCAAAGAATGTCAAAAAAGGCACCAACAACATGTCAGAATTATATATTAAAATTAAACATAACTTTCAGACTCCCAGAGATATCAACAACCAGCTACAGAGAGGATTCAATGGCTAAATTCCAATGTTCAACATCTCTTACAGGGGTAAATGCTCATTTTTGGCATGCTGGGTAGTGATTTCAAAGATCTGGGTATGTACATCAAGGAACTGGACATTCTGTTGATGTGCAACTATCTTAATGTGGTGAGATGGCTCACAAAGATTCCTCCAAGAATGACAAAACCATCATAGAAAGAGCAGCGCAGCTCATCACCAGAGTCTTTATTCCAAATGCTATGTGTGCAATAAAGAAAAGGAACAGATGGTTCATGTACATGTTTTGCTTGTGGTTAAATGTTAATTCAGAAACTAAAAAAAAAAAAATTAGGAGAGATTAAAAGTCCTTGTCCATAGCAGTTCAAAAGCATAGGAAAAAGTGCATGAATATCCAAGGTATATGTAGATGAAGAAAATCTTTCTGCTAGTAAATGTGTTTCCCTTGCTCATTGATTTTTCTTTTTGATGGTCCAACTTTACTCATATAATGGAACTGTTTGCAGGATTACTAATTTTCTATGATTACTTTTACATCTCCATCTTAGTATTTCACATTGCAATATGTAGCTGTTTTAATTAGTTTTACATCCCTGCTTCTTCTCTATGTAAATTTAAGTCGATGAAAGTATGTGTACATTTGTATTTTCTAGGATTGTCATATCCTTTATACAATAGGAAAATTAGCATAATATAATAATCAACACCATTTTCATTAAAATGTGCTGTTTGGCTATTTATATTATGACAGAAATGCCTTTTATTATTTTTCCTCCTGATTACTTAGCATTTTATTAAGTGCTACTATTATGTATTAAGTATTATGGTATATTTCATTTACCTCTAACTGCTTGCCACAGTAAATTCTCTGTAAATACACTGGCATTCCTAAAACAACTTAGTTTTACTTTATTTGTCCAGCCAGTTGTTTTTTTAATATGTAAGCATTATACTTCTATAACTTAACTTATATATTAAAGAAGTGAGCATGCTGCAAAACTGATGTTGAAAGAGACTGGTGTTAAAGAAGTAGGGAAATTTAATAGTGTGTAAGTAAAATGAAAATGTTGGGAGAACTAGAAAATAGGAGATAGATATGAGAGGTAGATACAATGGCCAGATGTACTACAATTCAAAAATAAACTCTGTAACAGTATTATTTTTCTTTCACCTTCAGAAAGAAGGGCACCTTCATACATGGTACATAAATGATTCACTTTGAAAAGACATGGATTTATAAAAATTTCCTATGGACTAAAAGTATACAAGACTTGAAAATATATCTGGAGAATCAACATGAACAAGTGATGGGATTTTTATATTTACGGCCCAGTGACAAAAGCATACTTTAGTAAATAAAGAAAGCGAGTAAGTCAATAACATCTGCAATTTCAGCAAAATTATAAGGCAGAAAGTTAGCCAACCTTAAATGACATGGAATTTCAGAGTTGATTTGATTTGTGTTTCTCTGATGGCTAAGAATGTTGATCATTTAACATGAATTGTTTCAATTATGTATTTTTACTTGTATAAATTCTCTGATTCAATATAAGAAGTAAAAGAAAATGGTGAAAAACACAATACTTTTTCCTAAATATAGAAAACTCTACAATACAATTTGGTCTTTTGAAGATACTTCGCTGTATATAAAAGTAAACTACAGCTGTATATTTACTTATAGTAGTTTGAAATCCATTTCTCACCTTCCTTGATTTTTACTTTACACAGAACATTAGTTTTGTCATATTAAGTTACATGACACATGTGATCCAAAAAAATCTTCAATGTACTAATAAAATGAATTGCAAATCAATATGTCAGTACATGAAACCCCCATACTGTCTGTGTCAATACATCATCATGTGTTATCTAGGTTTAAGTAAATTTAGACTGTTTATTATTTTTTCTACACATTTAGTGATATACTGCCTTTATAGTTTTAGTTTTGTTGAAATGTCATTATTTTTCCCCATCTCCTATACTCTTATCTACTTGGTCAAGAGCATCTCAAATGGTAATCTTTTATGAGCCTTCCTCCATTGAAAATTAGAAACCTATCTTTTAGCTCCCTTATAGTTCTTGATGAATCTTTTTACAATACTTGACACTTGAATATAAGAAAAATATTTCCTGTTTGGATGTCATCTCTCCGAGGTTAAATGTAATAGGCAATTTTTATTTGTGTGCACCAAAATATATTTGTTACCATACAAGATTATATTATTATCAGGACATTGAATTAAGCAAACTGAGGAAAACCTTTCATTTGTCTCTCTTTATTAACATAATTTTCTAAATATGACTCTGAAGGGGGAGAACTGAGATAAAAAGGTAAACAATTGAATTGATAGAAAAAGAGACTCATATGTTTTTCTATGCCTCCAACAACTGCCATTTCTAGTTTCCTGTTCTTTTACTAGAAAGCTTAAAGCTGTGAAAACAATGTGTTTTCAGACCATTCCACCTCTCTATTTTTAAATTAAAGACAATCTCTAATTTTCTCAGGATTTTTTTATTGAAAACTAAAAATCAGTTAATCCTAAATTATGTAGTAAATTTTGTTAAAATTTATATTTGATTGATTATGTTATACTTCAATTTAAGCAACACCAAGAATAAGATACTCCTACTTAAATCTATTCTCAAAATATAATCAGCATATTATATGATCTTCATGAATAAAATATTAGATTTTTAAAGAAGGTATATCTTTATTTAATCATAAGTATGTGTTCATGTGTCTCTTTGTGAGTATATTCACATGATTTCAGAAAACCTCAGAGGCCAGAAGGTAGATCCTATAATCAGTTGCAGGTCACCTATCATGGCTTTTGGAAACTGAATTCAGGTCCTCTGCAAAAGCAGTATGTGCTCTAAACAAATGTGTCACCTCTCTGTTCTGAGATATGTTAAATTGGATCAAATATCTTCATTATTCATTTAAATAAGAACAGCATATTTATAATGTGTATGTATATATATATATATATATATAATGTCATATACAAAAATCATTGGTTCAAAATAATGATGACTAGAAAAACTGATAAAGACTTTGCTAGATAGATATTTTGCAATGTAATGTGTGAATTCTTCTGAAAGAGAAAATTTTATGTTATAATTGTGTTATCACAGTATGCTATAATATTTTTTATGAAGCTTTTATTAGAAAATTCTATGAAATCTTACATTGCCTAAGAAATTACACTACCACAGATCAGTATATCATCTAATGGAATTATTAACCATACGAATTTTATAGACCTTA
This sequence comes from Myodes glareolus, assembly GCF_982192425.1. NCBI lineage: Eukaryota > Metazoa > Chordata > Mammalia > Rodentia > Cricetidae > Myodes > Myodes glareolus. The sequence goes on along the minus strand of NC_142053.1, from coordinate 68,171,888 downwards.
ATGTTTCCCATCAGATTTTGTTTTGACATAATGCCAGAGAAGAAATATTAGTATGAGAACTATGCTGCTATTTTTATATTTAACCACCAGTATTGGTAACTTTTAAATTTTAACATTGGAACTTCTAAATACACTCTGCTTTTAATATTGCTGTAAGTAGATTCATTCACTACATAAATTTTTCATTCATACTAAACATATTTTTCTTATAAACATCTTTTTTTTTCATCCTGGCATTCCCTTCTTTGGAGTTTATGAAAATGAGATCTATGGGAATCATAACTGTAAAAGGTGGCTTTTGTGACAATCAACTTAAATTATACTGAATATGATGCAGCAGTAAAATGGTCTCTGTTGTCCAATAACTTTAACCATATTGTATAAATATGGGAAGTTATGCCTTAATCTTGCATAAGTTTTTAGGGAATACATACTGATTAATTCAATATTGGACTTTAATTTCATTTGGAGCACACCTCTCATATAAAATACTGCCTGTCAGGGCCTAGAGAAATATTAAAGTAGTTAATGTGTCATCTGTTTTACAGAAGACTGAGATTCTGCATGCACCTTTTGCAATTAAATAAATGTAGACAGACACATATGCATGAAGAACAAAAAAATTTTAAAATGTGGTTGGAAAGCTTTCTCAGCAGCCAATTTTCTTGCAGAAAACAAGATTCAGTTCTCAGCATCAACATGGTAGTACATAAATATTTGTAAATTCAATTTCATGAAATTTGATGCTATAGTCAAGTCGCTATGGGTACTATAAATTTATGTGGTGCACATATATTCAGGAAGATCATTCATATGCATAAAATAAGAATAAACAAAATCTTAAAAAATTAATAAATAACACAAACTTTAAAAAATTCATTGACAAATAGGTGAACTTGATATAAATGCATTTTATAATCATCTTGATTCTGTATTCTTGTTTTTGCTCAAAGTGTTATTGCATTCTTGTTGTTGTTCAAATAAAGGTTTCTTTTACGACTAATGTATTTAAATGTTTGGTTGACAATTAGTAAATATTTAGGAAAGATTAGGAGGTATGGCCTTTTAGAAATGGTATATCACTGAGGGTGGTCTTTAAGACAAAAGTTTATACCATTCTTTTATCACTCTCCTTCTGCCTCCAACTTGTGGACAAGATGGGAACAATCAGCTAAGAATGCTCTCGGCATTGCACCTATCTGCTGGCTGCCATAATAACCATGACCATTTTGAGAGGCTCATTCTCAGAAACTACAATTAAGACCCAAATTAAATTGTTTCTTTTATGAGTTGCCTTGGTTATGGTGTATCTTCACAGCAATAGAAAAGTAACTAACAGCACACACTATTTCCATTTTGCCTGTCAAGATCATTCAGCATTAATATGATAGTTCACGTTGAGGTGCAATTACAAATCTATTATATAGGAACTAATACAATTCAGATGTTTTTCTCATTATTCTTGTTTTAATGAGTGTCAAAATTCTGTGGTAAATTTTTGTTAAGATGTTTCCAATAAAAAGTACTGATTTTGAAAACAAATAACTTAAAACTGCCACACACAGACAAAAGTAGGTCCAAAAACATTCTCCTATTCTTAAATGTTTTACAATGCATTTTTATCATTAACCAGTCTTTTACTATTAAACTTAAATGGCCAATTGAGAGAAACAGTTCTGAGATCATTCTTCCAACCACTGGTTAAGACTGGCATGACAGGTAATAGGGATATTATACATTTAACTTTCTGAGCTTTTTGGTCAGAATTGGTGATTTTGCCAGCTCCACAAGACTTCTTGTCCACAGCTTTGATGGCACTTGTCTGTCTCCTGTCACAAACAGCAAAATGACCCAGTGGATGATAGTCAAAAAAGCTCTAAACATACATAGGCTTGACAGGAATAATATCAATAATGGCTGCATAACCAGATTTCAAAATTTAGGGCCATATTTCAGCTTCTTGCCAGAATAACAATCAATCTTTTCTTTAAGCTCAGCAAACTTGTTTGCTATGTGAGCTGTGTGACAATCTAGTACAGGAGCATAGCCAATACTAATTTGGCCTGGATTTTTCAGGATAATCACCTGAGCATTGAAGTCAGCACCTTCCATTGGTGGGTCATTTATGCTGTCACTAGCAAGTTTGCCACCTCTAACATCTTTGACAGACACATGCTTTACAATGAAGCCCACATTGTCCCCAGAAAGTGCTTCACTCAAGGGTTCATGGTCCATTTCAACAGACTTTACTTCTTTTATGACATTGACTGGAGTAAAGGTAACCACCATTCCAGGTTTTAAACCACCTATCCCCATTTGGCCCACAGAGACAGTTCCAATACCACCAATTTTATAGACACCCTGGAGGGGCAGTCACAGAGACTTGTCAGTTGGACAGATTAGTGGCAGGATACAATCCAAAACTTCCAGCAGGGTGGACCCACTGGCATTGCTATCTTTGCTGCTCATTACTCTCCATCCATTGAATGAACTCATATTAGCTCTTGGCTCCAGTATGTTGTCATCATTGCAAACAGAAAATGTCACAAATGCTGCAGTGTCCAGGCTGTAGCCAATTTTCTTAATGTAGGTGCTAACTTCCTACCAATTTCCTCATATCTCTTCTGTTGTGGGGTGCCTCAGTGGAATCCATTCTGTTGACATGAACAATTAGTTGTTTCACACCAAAGGTATAAGTCAGAAAGGCATGCTCAGGGGTCAACCTGTTTTGAATATACCTAGCAACAATCAGGACAGAATAGTCACCTGAGATGTGCTTGCAACCATGCTTTTGATAAATCTCTGTGTCCTCGAGCATCAATGATAGTGACATAGTATTTGCTGGTCTCAAATTTACACAGGGAGATGTCAATAGTGATACCATGCTCACACTCAGCTTTAGTGTGGAAGAATTGTCTGTATTCTGTCAATCATGGTTTAAATAAATGCTGATTGGCTAGGCAGGCAGCATGGATGGGTCAACCAGACAGGAAGAAGAAGTGGGGCAATGAGAACAGGAGTATTCTGGGAAGAAGGAAGCTCTCTCCTCATTCCTGCCCAGATCACCGAAGAAGCAGGATGTGATCTGCCCCACTGAAAAAGGTACCAAGTCATGTAGCTAATATAGATAAGAATAATGGTTTAAGAAGAAGCCTGAGCTAATGGGACAATCAGTTTTATAACATATGGAGATCTCTCTCTGACTTTTTGGGGGCTTACTGGCTGTTGGAACTAAGCAGGGCAGAAACCCCAAACAGCAGGCTTTCATGCTATAAGCTGTAATTTGTCCAAGACCCAGATATACTTGAAGGAGCCTTTACCCATCTTGGCAGCCTTCTATTCAAATTTTTCAAATGTTCAGTTGTTGATAACAACACATTTGTAGATCAGGTGGCCAGTTGTGATGGACTTGTCCGAATCTATATGTTTAATGATGAAGATATTGATATGAATCTTTTCCTTCCCCATTTTGGCTTTGAATTAGTGGTGGTTTTCAGAGGGGTAGTTACTTTAAAAATAAAGAGGCAAATTTGAGAAATAAATTCAGCTGATTATTTCTATTTCAAAGACAATGTATTTCTGCTCTTATGAAAGAAGAAATCAAATAGGTGGCTATTTGTACCAGTCAGTTTTCTATACATCTCAAAACCTGCATGGTCAATTTGGAGGGACCAAATCAAAACACATAAAAAGGTAGTACACGCTTAAAACAACAATGATTTCAGGCTCAAAAGTAAATTACAAGAAAAGTTTCAAAATGTTATAACAGAAATTGGGAAAATATTTTCTTGTAAGAAGTCAAGAACTTGACAAGAGTATAACACATAAAATAAATTTTCTGCAGGCATAAGTGTGGAGAAGAGAAATAACACTTAAAATAAAGCATCTGATGAAATCTTTAGTGAGTCTCCCATTGTGCACTCAAGCACACATAAATGAAGAATCAGTTTTCTCATTGCCGTTGTCTTAAGAAAAAAATAGTATGACTTGCATTTAAAGAACATATAAATTAAACATGAAATGGCTGTAGAACTTAGATTTCTGCTTTCTGTGTTTGTAGGATAAATGTAAACAAAGTTATCAAATACTTGTTAGGAAGTCTTTCTCACTAGATATTAACTCAACATTATTGGAAAGAAATCGAACATATTTCAATTAAAAAGAAACTGAAGAAGATATAGTTGATTACAAGCAGCAAGCTATTTTTTATGACCTATCACAAGCTACTAATTAAAGGACACTTGTAGTACTAGAACAATTACTTTTTACCATTATATAATTACCTTTCTAAATAATTGGTTACCATTTTTCCACATATATGTGTAACTCAATTTTAAGTAGTTGTTGCAGAAGAGAGCAAAATGAACTTGTTGATGCACATAGTTGTTTATTACAATAACCATAGAATATACCTATATTTTTACTGATTCTGCATATAAATATTGCCTTTTCAAAAATATTTAGATATATAAAGGTAATTTTTAGGACTACCTACAAGCAATATTTTATTCATGCTTTTAAGATATAGTTATATGAGACAAAATATTCCTTTAAATCCAATTTGGTGCCCTGCTCTCTCACATTAGTAATTTCAGAGATAGTTGGATTTTCCATAATCTAAAGCTATATTTTCATATTTCTTCATTACCAAAAAGTAAGAGTGAAGAAAGTTTTCGTTTATTATATGTCCATTAAAGAAATTCCATTCATTTTTTTAAAAATTATACTGTTTTATACACTATAAAAGGCTAAATAGCTCTTTCAGTCAACAAATATCCTTGAATGAACAATATATGTAAATAACAAAATGATAATGTTATCAACTAGTGCTTAAAACATCCTTCAGGTTCTTAACTAGTGTTTCCTTTCTTTGCAACTAAGTTTTAAAGAAATTCAATGACGATCAAGAGGAAATAATGATAATTGGGATTAAATTTTATAGCAGGATGACTGATATTTATAGGTAAAATAATAATATTATCTTCATTTTCCTGTTTCTGTGTCTGTTTTTCTGTTTATTGAGAATATTTTATATCCTCAGAATTTCTCCATCTTCAAAATTACTAATACATACAAAAATTTTAAGAATTTCTTTAATATAATTTTTTCTAATTTTATATAACTATTTCCATTCTCATTCCCTCTACTCCACCTGCTTCATCTTTCCCTCTACCCCACCCCTCATTCACTTCTCAGAAAGTGTATAGCTTCCCATGGGGAGTCTGCAATGTCTGCCACTTCACTTTGAGGCAAGACTAAGAATTTCTTCCCATATATAGGTTGAGCAATATATCCCTCCAAAAACAATGTGATCCTAGAATCCAGTTAAAGCACTAGGGATAAATCTTGGTCGCACTGTCATTGGCCCCACAGATATCACAAGCATTACAACTGTCCCCCACATTTAGTGGGCCTATTTTTGTCCTGTGCAGGTTCTCCTACTATCAATACAGAGTCTTTGAGATCTCTCTAGCTCAATTCAGCTGTTTCTATGAGTATCATTATATTTATCTTGATCCCTTTGCTCATATTATTGTTCCTCCCTCTCTTGGGTTGGTCTACAGTAACTTTGCCCAATGCTTCTCTGTATATCTCTGTATCTGATTCCATCACTTGCTGGTTGAAGATTTTATAATAAAAATTTATGTGGGATCAAAGAAACCATGAAGCCGAGCAGCTACCATCATCCTGTTTAGGAAGACAAGGGCCGGGATTCCTGAGGAGACCTCATTGCAGTCTGTGATTTGAAGTGGAAAGTCATGGAACTTGAGCTTTTGTACCTTCACGTTTCCTTTTCCCATCTCTAAAATACTGAACTAAAGTTTTTATGGGAGGAGACAAAGAACAGGGCATGGAAGGCAAGGACAAGATAGACGAGACATTAAAAATGCTTTAGAGCCATTAACTCCTTTTACCTAAGTAGGCAGAAATGGCCTCATCTGTGAGTATCTGACATGGACCAGCAGCAGCACCTAGAATCTTCTAAACAAAAGGTGATGGTTAGCACCTGGTCCTAAGTCAAAACCAGTATTCGTACCTATCTCCCCTCTTGAAAATTTATGAAATGTTATAGAGGAAAAAATTATAAATTATTGATTTATGCATCCCAATTTCATTAAATGACTTTTAAAAATTATACTGTTTTGTACACTATAAAAGGCTAAATTATTCTTCCAGTCAACAAATATCCTTGAATGAATAATACATGTAAATAACAAAATGATAATGATATCAACTAGTGCTTGGAACATCCCTCAGGTTCTTCACTAGAGAGTCCTTTCTTTGAAACTAAGTTTTAAAGAAATCCCATGAGGAAGAAGAGGAAATAATGATAATTGGACTTAAATTTTATAGCAGAATGACTAATATTTATAGGTAAAAGTAATAATATTATCCTCATCTTCCTGTATCAATGTCTCTTTTTTTCAGTTTATTGAGAATATTCGACATCCTCAGTATTTCTATATCCTCAAAATTACTAATATATACAAAATTTTTGCATAATCTTAAATCCCTCCAGTTATAATAATATTGGCTAATGAGATTCTTTCTCAAATAACTAAATCAAGGAGTGAATAGATGCTAAGACGACAGAGAATTTTGTCAGAATGTTTATGTGGTATAATAATTAATCTATAAGAACTTAATATCTAAAAATAAAATACATAAAAAGATCTTTCCATTTTAAATGGCATAAAAGTATATATCAATTCTCTCTGTCATTAAAATTATACAGTAGATTATACATTGGAATGTTAAGATAGAATAAATTTCTTCACACAGTATGTTATCAACTTAAAGACAAACACATAAGAGAGGAGAGAGGGGAGAGAGAGAAAGAGAAATATATAGAGAGAATTTGTACTGTCTCAGTTGGCTGTGACTGACCTACTCTAGACTATAGCACAGATATGTAGTGGCATTTAAAAATTCCAATGAATGTATAATAATTCAGGATGGAAAATTCAGAATGTAGATGAATTCAAGAAAATTATTTACTAAGTAGAATTGAGGTATAAAATAGTCTAGCTAAATTGTTTTACCTCTGACTTTATACTTTATTTGGCTCACACCAATCATTATGGTACAGAGGTTGACCACATAATTTGATTTTCATTGTAGATAATTATGAACACAAAGAAATATTGTTTTCCATTGTTTTCTATGGTAGAATGGTATTAGTAACAAATAAATAGAATGGAGACACATAATTTAGAAAAATAAACAGCTTAATTGCCAAATCATTGGATATGCTAAAATAAAGATTCATAAAAATCAATAAATTGTGATAACTACCCATGAATTTTTTAAGGAAGAATATAGAATATGCAAGTATTTGTGACTTTCAGTCCAATTCATCCTAGTTTAAAGCTCAATTTGGCATTTCTTATTTCAAATAAGGAAAAGATCTAATGTGTGCTGTGTAATGTCTCTATGACTGACCTATATCTCAAGCCCTTATTCAAAAATAAAAAAAACAATATTTTAAGATGGGATATTAGAAAAGATTTTCATTTCCAAAACTTTTACCAACATTTTTTACTCTTTCAAATAGGTATTTTAAAGAAAATAACTTAAACTCCTCATTAATAGACAGCAGTGTTTAGGTATATTTATCACATATATCAATATATCTGATTAAGAGAAACCATATTCAAACATATGTCATGTGGTCTGATGTGGCGTACGATGCACATCTGTTCTCTAAGAGCCACCATACATTTTGTGAACAGGGCAAGGGATTGGAGATTGAAACACACCAAGATTCACACAGACAGCACAGACAGAGGCACACCTCTAATCACTGGTAAAAGAAGCCATTTATTGAATTTCACCATGGAGGCTTACATGCCCACCACAGTCAGGTAGGCAAACAGGTGCAAACCTCATTCCCTGATCCTCAAAGAAGGCCAAGGCAACACGTGCTCAGGAAGCAGAGCTGGACACAGCTTTCAGTAGCTCAAATCAGAAGGCCAAGTAAAAGCCACTAGTGGGGGAAAGAAGCTGGAGGCCAGGACTCCAAATAGTCCCAAAAGTCTAATACTTATACTCTATAATATGTTGCTAAATTGATTGTATCTATCCTCAAAAATTTCTAGAATTTCTTTAAGGCTATTTTTATTTTAAAATTTATAATATAAATACATCAGTTTTCTCTTTCTTTTCCTCCATTAAATCCCTCAAGAAATTTTTCTTTCTGAGAGGAAAAGACTATTACAAAAAAACACAAATGTTATAAATTCAGAGAACAACTGATTATGTGGTGATCACGTTCAGTGGATACATCTATAACATGACACATGCATCTATTGCTTAAGGAGCATTATAGAAGAATAAGAGAAAAGAGTATACGTTTCAAAAGATTAGAAAATTTCCTGAGAAATTGTTTCTCCTAGAAATGATGGAAAATCTTCACCAGTGAAACCTTAACAATGTGATTGCATAAAGAGGTCGTGATTAAGAAAAGCCCACAAATACATGCTAATAATAGCTACTAAAATATTGAGTCGTGATGATCAATTAAGTAAAAAAGTAAATAAATATTTATTTTAAAAGAACAAACTGATAAGCAGTATTTTAATGTAAATTAAAATTTATAATTAGGCCAATTTTTTTCTTTTACCTTTTGAAAATTCATGCTTTTTCTCTGCAGAAATGCCTGATCAAATAATTAGCCAATGTTAAATGTGACCATTAAATGTTTAATTTTAATTTCTCAAATATCTTAAAATAATCTCCTTGTCATACTTTCTTCTAGGAGCTTGACAGATTTTATTTTATATTATGGTGATGTGTTTATTTCCTTTAGAGTTGGTTTTTATGTATGTATAAGCCAACACAATATTCTCTTCTTTTATGCAAATATTTACTTTCCTAACCTTTTTTTGCTGAGATTATGTAAATTTTATGTTGACTATTCTCCACAAGCTAGGCAGAGATACTCTGACCATCTTGAGTACACTTATTTCTGGATTTCCTACTTGCTATCAGCATTTTATACATCTGTCTTTATGTCATTAACCTACTATACTGATTACTATAACTTTTTAATGTATTTTAAATTCATTAAGCAGAATGTTTTCAGCATTTTTCTTTCCTTAAATTTGTATTGACTAGTCAGGGTCTATTGTAGTACTGTGCAAAATTTGAAAAGTAGTTCTTCATTTATTTAATAAATTTTAATTGCTATGGATAGAATAATAACAATTCTTCCAACGCATATACAAGAATTAGTTTTCCATTTATTTGTGAATTTTTATTTTAATTAATTTATAGTTTTCAATTCAAACAAATTTTGCCTACAGGGTTAAATATACTATTAGTATTGTCTTAATGTTATTGTAATTGGTATTAACTGCCTAATTTCTCTTTAAGATCATTTTTTTAATTTTAATTTTTTTTATTAAAAATTTCTACCTCCTCTCACTTCCCTCCCCTTTCCTCCCCCACTTCTTCTCCAGGCCAAAGAAAAGTCAGGGTTCCCTACCCTATGGGAAGTCCAAGGTCCTCCCCATTTCCCCCAGGTCCAGGAAGGTGAGCACCCAAACAGATAAGGCTCCCACAAAGCCCTTCCATGCAATAGAATCAAAGTCCAGCGCCATTGTCCTTGGCTTTTCAGTCAGTCTCCACCGTCAGCCACATTCAGAGAGTCCGGTTTGATCACATGCTCCATCAGTCCCATTCCAACTGGCCTTGGTGATCTCCCATTAGATCTGTCCTATCGTCTCAGTGGGTGCACGCACCCCTCACGGTCCTGATTTCCTTGCTCATGTTCTCCCTCCTTCAATTCGGTATAGTTACAGGCTGAAAAATGCGAAAAAGTTTCCAGAATTTACTTTTTTGCATTTTTCAACCTGTAACTATACCGAATTGATTGATTCTATCAGTTCTGTCATTTTTAGTGTTTTCTTTCATTTATGCCATTTGCAAACATCAACAATTTCATTTCCTTTTCAATTTGGATGCATATCACAATATTATCAAGGATTTTAACACTGTGTTTTTCCTCTTATTTCATCTTAATCTTCCCAAATAAGGTTAGTATTTTTCCATTACTTAATATTTCATTCTTTATTCCTTATTTTTTCTATTTACAAGCATCCTTGATGCTTAGTGAAGCATCTAAGAAAACACACTGCTCTTTACTCAAATTTTCTTTCTCCATCTGTCTTATTTACTTTATCTTCTTTTTTTCTTCCTCCTGAAACCACCTGCACCTTAGTACTACTTACATGTAACTGATGTTCAAGTATTTCCATGTCTTTGTGCACATTGTTTTCTTTTCTGTTTGTACATGATTGTTCTTCTTTTAACTAATCACTCGTTAATAGATATCCTCAATGGATTATAACACAAACAGTCCAGTGAGAATAAAAATATAAATGAAAGAAATATAATAAAACCTTAGTACAATCTAATAGAGAAAAACATGAGAGAGAAAGAGTGGCAGAGACAGAGACAGTGAGACACTGGTAGAGAACATTTGCAGCATCATGTGACTGAGTTACTCCAAATATAGGTTGCTGGCATAGACTGAAGAAGCCAATTAAACATTGCACATCCTGAACATACAGATTGCAGAACATTCAAGAAAAACATCTCATACCTGCCATTGAGACCTGTGACATATTTCTCTAACTCAAATGTTTTACCTCTAACTGTTAAAACTATCTAACTTTTCTGATCCTTATCTTTTATTCTTTTCTTTTTTAGTGTTTCTTCTCTAGATTCTTAATCTAAAGCAAAAGTTTTTATATTTATTAATATTTTATGTACATTGGTATTTTCCTGCACATATATCTGTGTGAGGATATCAGGAACCCTGGAACTGAAGTTACAGACATGAGTGAGCTCCTATATTGGTTCAGGGAAATAAATCCTGGTACAACATAAGAGCGGTAAGGGGTCTCATAGAGACATCCCTCCAGACCCTAAACTACACATTTTATCCTTTATATATTTTCAATACATGTTCATCTCTTCTGTTTTGTGTGAATGTCTGACTGACCAAAAGAGGATGTGACTTGGAATACTTCAGTGTAAACACAGGTATACAAAAGGAAGACAAAATACACAAAGTGAATAAAATAGGTAGGGGAAAGCATAAAACGTACAATTTAGAGAAGAAATATCTACAAGTTGAAAAATATAATATATATTGAACACAATCATTGATGGAAAGTATTCTTGATATTGGAGGTGCCATTTGTGCTGAGGTCATGATTCACTTAGATGAATCCCACAATATAACTAAGGATATTATTTTATAATCTGTTTGAGGACATTTATCAATAAACATTTAAAAGATTAATCAAAAGAATTTGTCTTCATAGTAGAAAACAAAAATATAGAAATGAATAAAATTTGTGATGATAGAATTACTATTTTATGAATTGGTCCATATTGTTTGTGATATTTTCAGCTACAGAATAACAATTTAATTTCAAAAGTTGTTAATTAGTATAAAGCTGAAATTAAACAAAAATTAAGCCATCAGCAAACTTTTATTGATGATACTTAAAATTGTATTAATTATGCTAAGACAATTATAATGACCATAAATGAGGAATTTGAATAGTATTCTCAATGGATTGTTAAAGTTTAAGCTATATTTAAAATTATGTAGTTTATGAGTATGAGAATGTTTATATGTTTTATTAGAATATATATTATTTTTTGACAAAATTACTTCATTTATATCATAAATTGTTTGAAATGAATTCAAATTTGTAACTTTTTCTTTTAATCATCTCATTTGATCAATGAAGTTGCTTATAATACAATAAATATGATTAATAGTATTGTTACAGAATTCAGACTTATAGCATCTGTAATGAAGATCTCTGATGATCAATTTGGTCTTAATAAGCTTCCATGTAAAAATTTGTCTGTAAGGTAATTTACATATGTAATTAATAAGGGAAATCACTGCAGAATGCTAGTTTTTATTTATCAGGAAAAAGTGAACCAGAGTAGTCATGAGTCTAACTTTATAAAATTCCCTGACACAAAATTTTACATTGTCCATGAACTTGTTTTTCCTTGCTAAAATGAAAATAAGTTACCCTCATTTTGTAGAACATTGGAGTACTAAAAATACAACATATTAGCACAATGCCTGAAATATATACAGTAAGTACACAAAATGTATTATATTAAATCGAGTAGAATTAAATAATTGATTATATGAGTGGAACTAATAGATTTCAAAGACAGTGTGTCTGTACAACCTTAAAAGTTACATTTACAATAATGTCTCATTGTAATAATTTTTACTTCAGATCAATATAGAAGAAAATGTATCAAAATGTATTTTACATAATGTTGAAAAAGTATTAAACTAAAAACTTGCATTATAATTTTAACTAAAGGTTATTCTATTATAGATTTGTGTAACTTTCATTACATTAAGACATGTATAAGTATTTGCTAAAAATTCTTTTATGTTGCAGTTCGATAGTCCTGCCTTTCTTTTATTTTGATCATTTATTCCAATGAATGATTTTTTTTCACTCTATGTTTGTCTTTTGAAAGATGTATTGTATATGGAATCTAAAAATAAGTGTAGATAAGGGTAAAATATTTTCTTTCATGAGGCCAGCTTAGTAATCAAATTTTTCCAGGTTTTATGAATCTGAATTTTCTATCATTCTCAACTATATGTGACTTTAATATTGACCAACAATGTTATTTTTTGTATGTAGCTTATTTTCCTGTGCTAAAATATTACACTCATTTCCATATATCTCAGTTTATTCGCTTGTTGAATGTTATTGGAATAGTCCTACAGTTCGCAAATTGACAGTAGTCTTTCAGTAAAGATTACAATACCATTCAATTTTGTGTTAACAAAAATATTCCAGAGCTTCAGTAGTTAACTCATTTGACACACATATTTTTTAGCAACCTTTTCAAAGTGTTTTTTAGAATGAATATACAAGTTTTACTTTATTTCAACAACGTAAAAGGGTAAATAGTACTAATAGTACTAGCTTCCTTTTTCTTAAAACATTTCATTGGAAATACACAGTGATTTTTTTTTTCAAGTTGCATTTGGTTAGTTCATTACAACAATGGGTATAATTTATAGGTACCTCTATAAGTATATTTTCATTGTGGACATTTCTGTTAAATATTTGACCCTGTAATTAACAATTTACCAACATGATGTAGGATATCCTTCTGTATATGTATTGCTTTTATTTGTTAATGAATAAAGATGTTTTGGCCAATGTCTTAGCAAAGTAAAACCATGTGAGAAATCTGAACAGAGATATATATAGAGAAAAAGGTAGAATCAGGTCAGATACCAGTTAGCTGCCTAGGAAACAAGAATTGTAGAAAGTGTTTTAATGCGAAGGCTATGTGGAAGTATATTGGTGAATAGAAATGGGTTAATGTAAGGTATAAGAGAAATTTTGCTAGAAATGTTGCTAGAAATATTCCTGAGACATTTCCAAACATTTTTATAATTAATATAGTTAATTTGTGATTATTTGTGTCTGAAATACTGGAAAGAAAATGTACAGTCTCTGTTTATAAAAAAAAAAGTGGGCACTGAAGAAACCCATTATGAAGTTTGCCTTCAATGTGACATGACTAACATGAAGGCTGGCTTGTTGGGGTTTCTGTCCCTCCCAGTACCCCACAGCTGGCAAGTCCCAAATGAAATCACACAGAGGACTCCATAAGATTATAATTAGCTCAGGCTTCTTGTTAACTCTTGTAGTTTATATTAACCCATTATTCTGATCTATATTAGCTATATGGCTTGGTACCTTTTTCAGTGTCAGCTCACATGTTGCTTCTTTGGTGGTTTGGGCAGGAATGGCGGAGGGAGCTTCCTGCTTCCAAGAATATTTCTGTTCCCATCGCCCCACCTATACTTCCTGCCTGGCCAATCAGCGTTTATTTAAAACATGATTGACAGAATACAGACAATTCTCCCGCACCACATGACCAGCCATTTGTGCAAGAAAATATTTTTGTCTGTAATATTTGATGGTATGTTCTGTAAATGAGACATGTAAAATCCACAAGAAATGACTGTCTAACTTGTCAAAAGAAGATAAGACAGTCATTCATGGTTTCTGTTTCATGAAAGAAACTTTCAGATATTCTGAAGGACATAGAAAAAAATGACAGAAAAACAGAAAATATAGAAAAAACAGTCTTTTAAATGTCCTGCTTCATGGAAAACTCTGTCAGATGCTATGGGCTTGTCGGCTGAAGGGGAATTATCCAAAGTTACAAAAGAACTTTTGGTGACCATTCAGGCAATACACTCTTTCTGTCAATTTTAGAATTTTGGAAGTTGCTTACAATGCTCTTCCAGTTTATTTAGGTAATATTATATCCTTCTGGAATCTGTGATAGAGTTGAAGACAGTTATAGTTTTCTTAGTTTTGACTAAAGATAAATTAAATATGAAATTTTTGACTCACAATGATATAGCAAATGATAATGTATTTTCTTTAACTTGCCAAATGTAAATAACTAAATATTGAATAAACTATAATTTTGCTTAATAACTGTATTGTTTATGATATTTTACTATATTAAAATTAAAGCCTTCCTTTTTAAATTAGATAGAAAAGAGAAGTTGATGTGGGATATCATTCTGTATATCTGTTGCTTTTATTGGTTGACAAATGAAGCTGTTTTGGCTAATGGCTTAGCAGAGTAAATCCAGACAGAAAATTCAAACAGAGACATATATAGAGAGAATAGGCAGATTGGAGGAAACACCATGTAGTTGCTGAAGGAGAAAGATGCGAGAACATTATCGGTATGCCACAGTCTTGTGACAATACACAGATTGATATAAATGGGTTAATTTAAGATGTAAGAGTTAGTTAGGAGTATACCTAAGCCATTGGCCAAACAGGGCTGCAATTAATGTAGCTTTTGTGTTATTATTTGGGTCTGAGAAGCCAGGAAATGAAAGTGCAGTCTCTGTCTTCAAACATATTGTTTAACTGTAAGAAACTTTGTGTAAATTTAAGATGTAATTTTACATCATATATAATTTACAATTACCATATTCTATGGATTGTCTTTCTATTCATTCAGTAGTCCACAGAGCAAAGTTTTCTTTTTAATTTGAAGAAATATTCTTAACCCACATTTATATCTCTTATTCTGTGGTATTTTTCTAAGAAAACTGCTTATTTAACTCAAGATCATAAATAGCCTGTAATTTTTTTTGCATTATTATTTAAAATTTTATTTAACTTACTTTCTAAAATTTCCATTTATCATAGCAATAAGTCCTGAATTCATAATATCAGCAATTTTTTCTTTGTACTTCAAAATGATTGGGGTTTTTTTGCTTGTTTTGTGTGTGCATATATTTGTCTTTGTGCTTATGTAAACTTATCAATGTGCTCCCTAAAGCCTTTGCTTGGAGATCTCAGTGTTAAGCATTCCATGCCCTTGTAAGAACTTTCACAGCATACCAAAAGGGCACACTAAGTATTAGATTATTATAACAGAGAATAAGAAGAGGTTACAAATGGAAAAGTCCAGAAAAACCCCCTGTATTAACTTCTGCCACACTATTCATTTTCATAGGACCATGTCAAAGGGCAAACAAAGTTATTGGTGATTAGTTCCCATGTTTGACAAGTACAGGGCGAGGAGCCATGTCCACAAAAGCTCACCTAAGTAAAATGATAACCCCATGTTCATTATGCTAACTTTTGCACATGATAATGTCTTGACTCAGGAGCTAAAATATAAAGCTAGTTCAATAGCCTGTAATTTTTTAAACAAAGTTTCATTTTATATTCAGCTTTATGTTTTCAATATTTTTAGATTATTACATATATTTAACATTTCAACATTTTGAGATGTGCCTGTACTGTTTCCCAAAGATTGTTTATGCTTCGGTTTTACAAAGAGGTACTATTTCTACACTTATCATTTTCTCCATTTTCAAAGAAGTCTTTACAAACTAAAAAGCAACTACTAAATTGATAATGTTATGGGTAGGTATAGTTTCTACGATTAGAGTAAGTCAGCAAACATTTTTGAGTGCATTTTTATTGTTTTACTAACAATTAGATTCATTTCTCATTGAATTTCGATAAAGCCTTCATGTGATCAAGATTTTAATATATTAGAAAATGCCCTAAACTATTTTGAATCAATGGATTGTTTGCAACGTGGCAAGCAGTAGTTGAGGACTGAGATGTATAGGAACTGATACAATGATCTCATTGCCTTTCTTCCATTTCTGTATGTATAGTACAACTTGGATGCATATTGAATGGATTCACAAAATGAAGATACATAAATACTTTATTCTGATGCTGAAGGTCATTTTTTATTTTTATTAAAAATTTCCACCTCCTCCCATTTCCATCCCCCACCCCCCACTCATCCTCCCTTCTTCCCTCCAAAGAGCAGTCAGGGTTCTCTGCCCTGTGTGAAATCCAAGATCCTCCCCCATCCATCCAGGTCTAGGAAAGTGAGCATCCAAACAGACTAGACTCCCACAAAGTCAGGACATGCAGTATAATCAAAACCTAGTACCATTGTCCTTGGCTTCTCAGTCAGTCGTCATTGTCAGCCACATTCAGAGAGTCCAGTTTGTCCCAGTCCAGCTGGCCTTGGTGAGCTCCCATTAGATCAGCCCCACCATCTCAGTGGGTGGGCAGACCCCTCGTGGTCCTGACTTCCTTGCTCATGTACTCCCTCCTACTGCTTATTATTTGGACCTTGGGAGCTCAGTCCAGGTCTTCAATGTGGGTCTCTATCTCTATCTCCATTCATCGCCAGATGAAGGTTCTATGGTTATATGCAAGATATTCATCAGTGTGGCTGGCTATAGGACAAGGCCAGTTCAGGCATACTTTCCTCTGCTGCTCAAAGAACAAGCTGGGAACATCTCCTTGGATACCTGGGAACCCCTCTAGAGTCAAGTCTCTTGCAAACCATAAAATGGCTCCCCAAATTAAGATATCCATTTTGGTGCTCCCATATCCAACCTTCCTCCATCCCAAACATCCTATTCCCACAAGCTCTCCCCATCCTCTGATTCTCCCCTCTCTATCCCAATCTCCACTTACCCTCAGCCCACACACACCCCCAATCTCCCAATTTTTGCCTGGCAATCTTGCCTACTTCCAGGATCCAGGAGGATAACTGGATGTTTTTCTTTGGGTTCACCTTCTTATTTAGCTTCTCTAAGATCCTGAATTATAAGCTCAATGTCCTTTATTTATGGCTAGAATCCACTTATGAATGAGTACATACTATATTCATCTTTTTGGGTCTGGGTTATCTCACTCAGGATAGTGTTTTCTATTTCCATCCATTTGCATGCAAAATTCAAGATTTCATTGTTTTTACTGCTGAGTAGTACTCTAATGCATATATATAGTCCACACTTTCTTTATCCATTCTTCCAGTGAGGGGCATCTAGGTTGTTTCCAGGTTCTGGCTATTACTAATAATGCTTCTATGAATATAGATGAACAAATGCTTTTGTAGTATGATAGGGCATCTCTTGGGTATATTCCCTAGAGTGGTATTGCTGGATCCTGGGGTAGGTTGATCTCAAATTTCCTGAGAAACCGCCACACTGATTTCCAAAGAGGTTGCACAAGTTTGCATTCCCACTAGCAATGGATGAGTGTTCCTTTTACTCCACATCCTCTCCAGCATAGGCTATCATTGGTGTGTTTGATTTTTAGCTATTCTGACAGGTATAAGATGGTATCTCAGAGTTGCTTTGATTTGCATTTCCCTGATCGCTAAGGAGGTTGAGCATGACCTTAAGTGCCTTTTGGCCATTTGAATTTCTTCTGTTGAGAATTCTCTGTTCAATTCAGTACCCCATTTTTCAATTGGGTTAATTAGAGTTTTAATGTCTACTTTTTTGAGTTCTTTATATATTTTGGAGACCAGACCTTTGTCTGATGTTGGGTTGGTGAAGCTCTCCCAATCAGTAGGTTGCCTTTTTGACTTAATGACAGTGTCCTTTGCTTTACAGAAGCTTCTCAGTTTCAGGAGGTCCCATTTATTCAATGTTGCCCTTATTGTCTGTGCTACTGGGTTCTACCTAGGAAGTGGTCTCCAGTGCCCATGTCTTGTAGACTACTTCCCAATTTCACTTTTATCAGATTCAGTGTGTTCAGATTAATAATGAGGCCTTTAATCCATTTGGACTTGAGTTTTGTGCATGGTGATAGATATGGATCTATTTTCATTCTTCTACAGGTTGACATCCAGTTATTCCAGCACCATTTAATGAGATGTTTTCTTTTTTCCATTGTATACTTTTGGCTCCTTTGTTGAAAAATCAGGTGTTCATAGTTTTGTGGGTTAATATTCGGGTCTTCTATTCTATTCCATTGGTCGACTTCTCTGTTTTTATGCCAATACCGAGTTTTTCTCATGACAGTAGCTCTGTAATAGAGTTTGAAATCAGGGATGGTAATGCCTCCAGAAGTTCCTTTATTGTATAAGATTGTTTTGGCTATCCTGGGTTTTTATGTTTTTTCTATATAAATTTGATTTTTGTTCTCTCAAGGTCTGTGAAAAATTTTGTTGGGATTTTATTGAGGACTGCACTGAATATAGGTTGCCTTTGGTAGAATTGCCATTTTTACTATGTTGATTCTACCCATCTAAGAGAATGGGAGATCCTTCAATTTTCTGGTATCCGCTACAATTTCCTTCTTCAATGCCTTAAAGTTCTTGTGAAATAGATCTTCACTTCATTGGTCAGAGTTACCCCAAGATATATTATGCTATTTGTGGCTATTGTAAAAGTTGAAGTTCTTTGGTAGAGATTTTGGGGTCACTGATGTACACTATCATATCATCTGCAAATAATGAAAGTTTGACTTGTTCCTTTCCAATTTGACTTCCCTTCATCTCTTTATGTTGTCTTTTTGCTATTGCTAGAACTTCATGCACTATATTGAGGAAATATGCAGAGAGTGGACAGCCTTTTCTTGTTCCTGATTTTAGTTTCTCTCCATTTAATTTGATGTTAGCTGTTGGTTTGCTCTATATCCCTTTTATTATATTTAGGTGTGATCCTTGTGTCCCCAATCTCTCCAAGACCTTTATCATAAAGGGGTGATGAATTTTGTCAAATTCTTCTTCAGCATCTAATGAAATGATCTTATGGTTTTTTTTCTTTCAGTTTATTTATATGATGAATTAAACTGATAGATTTTTGTATGTTGAATCAGCCCTGCCTCCATCTCTAAAATGAAGCCTACTTGATCATAATGGATAATTTTTTAATGTGTTCTTGAATTCTGTTTGCCAGAATTTTACTGAGAATTTTTGCATCAATGTTCATGAGTGAGATTGGTCTGCAGTTCTCTTTCTTGGTTGGGTCTTTGTGTGGTTTTGGAATTAAGGTGACTGTAGCTTCATAAAAACAGTTTGGCAATGACTCTTCTGATTCTATTATATGAAACACATTAAGGAGTATAGGTATCAGCTCTTCTTGGAAGTTCTGATAAAATTCTGCATTAAAACCATCAGGTTCTGGGCGTTTTTTGGTTGGGAGTTTTTTTTCTTTATGACAGCTTCTATTTCCTCAAGACTTATAGGTCTATTTAAATTGTTCACGTGGTCTTGATTTAATTTTGGAAAATGGTACTTATCAAAAAAAAGTCCATTTCTTTTACATTTTCCAACTTTGTGGCCAATAAGCTTTTGTACATAATTTACTTTCTATTATATGGCGAGGGGATGCTTTATTTTTGATTCAGTCTTTTTGGTGTTCTATATGCTTCTTGTACCTTCAAAGGAATATCCTTATTTTGGTTGGGTAAGTTTTCTTCTATAATTTTGTTGAATATATTTTCTGGGCCTTTGAGCTGTAACTCTTCTCTTTCTTCCCCTATTATTCTTAGGTTTGGTCTTTTCATTGTGTTCCAGATTTCCTGGATGTTTTGTGTTAAGAATTTGTTGGATTTGTTTTGTTCTCTAATCAGTGAGTTTATTTCCTCTCCAGTATCTTCAGTGTCTGAGTTTCTTTCTTCTATCTCTTGCATTCTGTTGGTAATACTTGTCTCTGTAGTTTCTATTTGTTTACCCAGATTTTCCATATCCCGCCTTCCCTCAGTTTGTGTTTTCTTCATTACCTCCATTTATTTTTCAAGTCTTGAACTGTTTCTCTTACCTGTTTGATTGCTTTTTTTGTTGTTGCTGTTTTTCTTGGGTATCTTTCAGAGATTTATCCATTTCCTCTACCTTTTTGTTTGTCATCTCTATTTTTCTATGGCAGTTTTTTCACCTTCTGTTTAAGGTCCTCTACTATTTTTATAATGTTCCATTTAAAGTCGATTTCTTCTATTTCTTCTGGAGTATGGTGTTCAGTTCTTCTTGTTTCGTGATCCTTAGTTTCTCGTGATGTCATATTGCCTTTCAGATTGTTGGAGGATTGCTACATCCACGGCTGTCTTGCCAGTGTAGCATAAATGCTGACTGGATGGGCAAATATTGCCGGCAGGATTGGGATTTGTGCTTCCAGGAGCTGTGTGTTCCAGGCGGGTCCCTGGCAACCAGTTGTGGTGTAAAGCTACCTGAGTTGCCATTAGTATTGACTCGATCTGGCTGTCCTTGGAGCCATATGTGTGTCTTTTCCCTTGTCTGTGTGTTCTTTGTGATTCTTGCATATTGCTAACAGATCAGACTATTCCAGGCAGTTGCGGATACAAACAAGACTGCTAAGGACATTTTTGAATTCTGCTCCGCTATTAATCAAAGCCTTTAAAAAGTAGCCAGTTCTGAAATTGCCAGAATCATCATTAGGACAATTCCTTGATGATATGGAACAAAAGGAGTTAATTTTACTAGGATACATCTTAGAAGCTTTAGGCATTTGCCTGAGAAATATGTGCAATTGTAAACAGGCCTATGAAACCTTTCTTATGGGAAGAAAAAGACCTAGCCTAAACTGACAATATCTGAGCCTGAGAATTGAGAAGGGAGGAAAGTTGAAGTTAGTGATATAAAGTAAACTTCAGAAAGACTCAAGACTATGTATTAGAATTTTCCTAGCAGAAAGCTTTCCCAGGGAGATAGTAGCCTTTTTTCTTTCTCACTCAGGCACACAAGGTCACTTAGCTCAAACCAACCAGCCACCTGCAAGCTGATAAAGATGGTCTAGCTCAAGGGCAGTGATCTCTTTGAAGGCAAGAGGAGAGAGTTTGTTTTGTATAGTGTGAGAAAGCAGAAGTCCTTGTGCCCAAGTCAAAGCATCTTCAAAGATTCTTTTTGTAAATTATTTTATGCTGTTCTTTTCTGTCTTATGATTTGATGATGTATGCCTTTGCCAAGTTCTTTGATTGTAAAAAATATATAATCCTGCACTGAAGTAAGTAAATCGCCACAGCATGCCTCAATATTGAGAGTGTCTGTGTGTCATTTTTCTTCGCCGTATCCTGATCTCTCCTGTGCCTTCGCCCTGATTCCCTACGGTCTGAGTGGCCCCCCTGAGCCGGTCCGTAGCAGGTGGCGCCCGAACAGGGACTTGAAGGACAGGTAATATTTCTCTTTTCTTTCTTTTCCTTTTATTAGTTTTCAGGAACGGCTCTTACCAGGGAGCTGCAGTCCCGCCGGAAGATTTGCCGGTCACAGTGTAAGTAATCCTGAGGAACCATGGGGCAATCTATGAGAGATGCCTCACCAGACATAGTCCTAAGAATGGTCTATGCTGGAACAATGAAGGGTTGGAAATTCAGCGCCAATATTGAAAAGACATATGGAGGAGGTGTAAGAGACTCCTCATCTCTCACTTGTTATAATTGTGGGAAACCTGGGCACATGCAGAAAGACTGCAGGAGGCCCAGGGGAGCAGGACAAAAAGGAACAGGGCAAAGGGGAACTCCCGGACTTTGTCCCCGGTGCAAAAAGGGAAAGCACTGGAAGAATGAATGTAACTCTAAGTTCCATAAAGATGGAACGCTCTTAGATAAGAATAAAAATAAACATAAAAATAGAAATAAAAACCAGACAAATATAAAACAAAAGGTCTAAAATTATGATCAGAGAAAAGTTAATAGGGAATTTTAAAAGGCATTAGCAGCTAAAGGACATTTTCTGTGCCTCTTCTCTTTTCTGAGTTAAGTTTTTCACTGTGATAACACTCAAGGTTTCTTCCGCTGGCCAGCAGTTTCTTCTCTTAACTCTTTCCTGTCCTAATACTGCTTATAAAAGGTTTTAAATTATTCCAACCTGTAACTTTAAAAAACATTAATTTAAAAACAAATGTTAAAGATACATTAGGCTTCTATATTATCTAAAAACCAACAAGGGCAAAAAGGCTAAAATAATGATAATAATAAATAAAAATAATAAAAGGGGTTTGTCTAAAAGTGTCTGGCTTAATCAATGAAACAAAGATTGAGAAAGGAGTCAAAACCTAAAAATTACAAAAGATATATAAAATGTTATAATTTCTTATATCTGAATGTTTAATGGTCAATTCTGGTTTTAAAAGGATTTATCTTGTGAAAGGGTCATGGTTATTTCTTTTATGCATGCTTGTGTAGCTTTATGATATTAAAAAATATATGAGGTGAGTATACTCCACAGAGTAAGGGTCTCAAAAATTCTGTCCTATGAACATCATATGATTTTGCCACATTTTGCCAAAAACGTTCTGAGCAAATATTGATTTGGGTATTTTTTAATAATATAATTATTGATTAATTGTTCATGCTAAAATAATGCTTTCTCCACATTCAGCAAAGAAATTATATTTAAGATTTGTCTTTTTTCTAAGTAAAGACTTTCTAATATCTTGACAGTTATTTTTTGCAATAAAATATTCAAATGTTCTGACTCATAATTTTTGAGAATTTTTATGTCTTAAAAATACAATACAAATACTTATAAAACGTTTCATATTGTTTATGATTAGGTTTTAGCCTCATTGTCTTTACTAAAAATGATTAATTTACAGGTTTACTTTAACAAAGATATGGTATATATTTTTGGTTTGTTAAAAGTATAAGTTAATAAAAATAATAAAGTTTGCCTAATCAGAGATACCTGGACAGCCATAAATGCTTCAAAAATCTGTATAAAATGGCATTTAAAATAAAGTTTAAAAAGCATATATTAGATAGAGACTCTGAGACTTTGACAGTGACCTAAGGTCTCCAAAGAAGATTATGGGACACCACGATGTCTCCACCTGAATAACAATAATGCTGACCACTGGGTAAGATGACCCCCAGTGCAACACCTGCTGTCAGGACCTGGTCCAGACCATGAACAAACAGCAGGGGAAATAGTCCTCAGGTAAGCTGGGGATCCTGTGACTAAAGCAGGGGAAAATAGTTCTCAGGTAAATGGGAATCCTACGACTAAAGTAGGGACGATTAATTGCTTTTCCTATAAGTAAAAGGAAAGCGTCTGCTGTTAAAGCAGGATTCATTTATAGCTCTCTTTGTAAATAGAGAGAAGACAACCGCGGCAAAGCGGGGGTTAATTACTTTTCCCTGGAAATGAAGGGGGAGCAGCCGCTATCAAAGCGGGAGTTTTATTGCCCATTCCATAAACAAGGAATGAGTAAAAAACAGTTTCGCAAGTCGACGAAACGAAAGTAAAAGGAATATCAATTAAATATGGGTGCTAATCAATTGCACTCAATTTTTTAGGCTCTTAATGAGCTGCTATGTTTAAAGAATCTAGAAGATAAGACAAAATACTTAAAAGAAATTTTTTGCCATTGCACCCTGGCTCGCTGTTTCAGGAAGTCTCTCGATGTCATTGTGGGAAAAGAGGGGAGAGACCTAGACTTTGCATTTAAGCAAGGGATCCTTAAGGGAAAGGAAAAATCAGTTAAGGAATCAGAGCCAGGAATTTAAAACCTGATGCTCCAGAGTTTATCATACATGAATTGCCTAGAGCAACACCAGGTAGTGCTGGCCTTGATTTGGCTAGCTCAAAGGATATGATTCTTTCTAAATGGGATGGCATTGCCTTAGTACCTACATCAATGAAAGGAACATTGTTGCCACAAACTGTGGGACTTATTATAGGAAAAAGTTTCAACTATCAAAAGAATTCTAAAGTTGTGTCAGGTGTCATAGATGCAAACACAGAAAATGACATTAAGGTCATGGTGAAGCCATTATCTGAGACTATTCAGATTCATAAGGGACAAAGAATTGCTCAACTATTACTGCTACTTTATGTTAATTTACCTAATAAAGTTTTGAGGAATAAATAAGAGCAAGGGCAGTTTGGATCCTTAAGGGAGGGGTCAAGTCAATTTGGAAGTTAATTAGAGGCTGTCTGGAAGATCTATATTACAGTAAAGCAGTAAAAAATGGACAGGCAGCGCTGGAAATGTTGCAAGAGGAAAGATCAAAAAAAGTCAGAAAAGACAAGCAGTAAAAGGAATCATCAGGAATGGGGAGAGTTATACCCGGACCTTTCTGAGTTAAAAGAGTCAGATAAGCAACTACAAGCAATTGTAAGCAAATTTGAAAAGGCAAAGCTGAGAAAAAGGATGAGAAAAAAGGAGAAAGGAGGTTTAAAAGCGCTGACGCTTTGCCCCATAACACCCTCCACCCCTCCACCTTATGTGGGAGGAGGTAAGGGCAGCTTCGAAAGCACATTTTATTTAAGCGTTTGAAAAGAGGTGAGAACTGAGCTGCAATCAGCATACCCAGTGTTTCAAAGTCCGCAAGAAAATAGATACAAAAAGAATAAAATCATAAATTATTTAGGAGCATGAATTTGTGAGAAGCAAATTATTCTACAAAAGGTAAAATTGAGAAAAAATAATTTAAAGATCTTGAAGGATTTTCAAAAGTTGTTAGATGATATAAATTGATTTAGATGTTATTTTAAGGAGCATCCTGTAATATTTTCTGAAATAACATTATCACAGCCTATTTCCATGGCCCCAAATGTATTTACAGACGAATCTAAGACAACATTTAATCTAATATCAGATTCTACAGATGTTAATACCCTCAGAATTTTAGAAGTAGCCAGGACCTATTAAAAGTTCCAGCCCTATGTGTCTTTTATTTCAGCAATCGCAACATTTAATTTGGCAGAGAAGAAATTGTTTTTACATTCAACATATGAAAGTCCATACAGCTCTGCCAGGACCTTTGAATGAAGGAAATAATGTAATTGATCAATGGACTAAAATGGAATATATATATATATTCATGAGTTCTTAGAGAAGGCGAGAGCTTTTCATAAAGCTTTTTATGTCAATGCTAAAGCATTATAACAAAAAATTCATCTCTCTCTCGAGCAGATTGCTCGACAGGTAATCTTGCTCATCAACATCTACCCAGCACTGGAATAAATCCACGGGATCTACTCTCTCTAAAAATCTGACAAATGGAAGTAACACATGTATTCTCCTTTGGAAGGTTATGCTATGTGCATATGACTGTTGATACTTTTCCATAGTTGCTTCAGCACACACAGGAGAAGCTATTAAGGATGTTATTCAATATCTCACTTTATGTTTTCAAATTATGGGAATGCCTTTACAGATAAAGACAAATAATGGGCCTAAAAGTTTTAAATGTATTAACTTCTGTTCCTAGTATAAATTTGTCTCTACAGGTTTCTCCTTGGCTGGCAGACACAAACAAGCATTAATTGCTGCCTATAACCTGCTCTAAATGACTGTGGACCAGTCTAGCCGATGTGAATGCCCCCTAGCTCTTCAACAAAGTCCACGAACCAAATGTTTCCAAAATTTTCTCTTTTTGACTAGCATTTTACCTTTGTTAACCTTTGACAACGTCGCCCCAAAGTCAGCTGGAAGCAGTTAAAAGAATACATCGCCCAATTATCCCTGGTTAAAATGCTAAGTCAAAAGAGATATATTAAAAACCCAAAGTTAACAAAGCTAGCTTATGATTGAGCTGACCCTTAAGACCAGGAGGATTGGGGAAATATAGGACCCTCACCCCTTATTTTCAAAGGGACAGAAGAAATTCCTTAGGATGTTTTTCATAATAATGTTACAATTATTAACCAATTATAATGATAACTTCTTTACAGTCATAATGGTTCTACTTATGTTTCTAAAGCTTTTGAAACTTTTTGTGCACAATGACACAATGTACATATTACAGGCATCCCATATAGCCCTTAGGGCCAGATAATTTTTAAAAGAGCACATGAATATTTTGCTCCTCATCATTTATTATCACATACCTTATTTGTATTAAATCATTTAAATACTAATGATAAAAGATTAACACCTGCAATGGTGCATTGGACCTGTGAGTCTAACTCTGTTTTGCCAAAAGTCCTATGGAAAGATCTGCTGTCTGGCCAATGGAGAGGACCAGACGTTTTAATAATATTTGGACGAGGGTATGCTTGTGTGTTTCCACAGGATGCCGACTCCCCCATCTGGATACCAGATAGGCTTGTCCAGCCGACGCCAGGAGAGGCGGCGAAAAAGGAAGAGGCAATGGAGACAGACGAGATATCTGATGTGTCAAATGAGGAAAATGAAGGCAACTCAGTTACAGGCGTCGGAAATCACCTGGACGAAAATCAGATGCCTTGTCAAAGAAGCTAGAAGACTGCTTATTCAGCAGGAAAAACCCCTGAAACCCAGCCTATACTTTCTTGCTTTCTTAGCCTTGATATCTGCTCCTCCTACAGTACAGGGAATGGCTTATTGGGCCTATGTTCCTAATCCCCCAGTTTTACAACCTGTTGGCTGGCTAGATCAAGAGCCCATCAGGATTTTAACTAATGATACTAGGAGACTGGGAGGTGCTCAGGACTCTGACTCAAGAATTAGTTCGTCCTCGTTAATAACCTTTGAGGGACGTTCTGATTCCTTGCCTATTTGCATTACACTTTCTGGAAAGGTACCAAGATTTTGCTTAAGTTCAAGCTATAGAACTTTTCTTACTGACAGCCCAGATAAGGAAAATGTTGGTAAGAGATGGATTTGGGAAATTCAGATGCAGACCTTAGGGGAATATAATTATAAAGAAACGTTTGAACAGGTTTCATCTATGCCTATTGAACCATGTATTCAAAAATATCGGGATAAGGATCAATTTTGGGATTCAGCTATTAATAAGTTCCCTACATGGCTAACTTGTGGCTTTCCAAATACAGCCACTAAATATCAGCCTAAAGATTCCTCTTATGAAATTTGGGATTATTCTATATCTTCAAGTTAACAGTATTTTTATGAAAACCATATAAACACTCATCAAGAGAAATTTCATCACTATAAATACGTAAGGGTAGGAGAGCCCTTACGAAGATGGTTTTCTCCAGGTTTTGTTGAGCCTACATGGTTTGCTAAAGAAGGGAATATTACTAGAAAGCACTCTGGCCTGTTCAGATTGCTTGCTGCAGCTAATATATTTCTGGAAAAAAGACCTAATCATACTAAGATTGAGCCTATAGGACTCAGGGCATGTATTTCTTATCCTAATGCATTGTTATTAGCTCAGCCTGCTTTTGTTAATATTACCAAAGTGAATAAGTCCTATCAAGTTGTTTGTCATTCCTGTAAACTAACTAATTGCATTACTTCAGCTGAACCAAAAGATTTGAATGTTTTGCTTATTGTTAGACGTTCACCTTTTGTTATGCTACCTGTGGAACTGGGAACTGATCCTTGGTTCGATAACTCCGCCTTGCAAGTTTTGAATACATTAAGAGATTTGGTACGGCCTAGGAGATTTGTGGCTACACTTATTTTAGGCATAGCAGCATTAATATCAATACTCACCACTTTTGCTGTAGCTACAACAGCGTTAGTTCAAGAGATTCATACTGCTCATTATGTGAATACATTAAATAAGAACATTACATCTGCATTACTGAGACAGGCAGCAATTGACAATGAATTGGAAGCAAAAATTAATGTATTAGAAGAAGTGGTCCTTGCTCTTGGACAGGACATTGCTAATTTGAAAACTACTCTATCCACACGTTGTCATGGAAGCTTTAAAGCAATTTGTGTCACACCACTGACTTATAATTATTCAGAGCCATGGGACAAAGTGAAGGCACATTTACAGGGTGTTTGGCAAGATAATAACATCACATATGATTTAATTGCATTACAAAAAGATATTTCTGCTATTAGCCAAGCTCATTTACAACTAGGTGGTCTACAAGATTTGGCTAATGAAATTGAGTCAGGAATTAAGGCTTTAAATCCATTAAATTGGGTGCAGTATTTTGTCCTCATTGGAATAGTCATTTTATTAGTACTGTTGGTGATTTTTCTATTCCCTTGTCTCCTTAAATGTCTTTTCAAGTCAATGGCCCAAGTGAAACAGGATGTGTTCGAGTTGCATTTTAAAAATAAAAAACGGGGACCTGCTACATCCACGGCTGTCTCGCCAGTGTAGCAGAAATGCTGACTGGATGGGCAAATATTGCCGGCAGGATTGGGATTTGTGCTTCCAGGAGCTGTGTGTTCCAGGCGGGTCCCTGGCAACCAGTTGTGGTGTAAAGCTACCTGAGTTGCCATTAGTATTGACTCGATCTGGCTGTCCTTGGAGCCATATGTGTGTCTTTTCCCTTGTCTGTGTGTTCTTTGTGATTCTTGCATATTGCTAACAGATCAGACTATTCCAGGCAGTTGCGGATACAAACAAGACTGCTAAGGACATTTTTGAATTCTGCTCCGCTATTAATCAAAGCCTTTAAAAAGTAGCCAGTTCTGAAATTGCCAGAATCATCATTAGGACAATTCCTTGATGATATGGAACAAAAGGAGTTAATTTTACTAGGATACATCTTAGAAGCTTTAGGCATTTGCCTGAGAAATATGTGCAATTGTAAACAGGCCTATGAAACCTTTCTTATGGGAAGAAAAAGACCTAGCCTAAACTGACAATATCTGAGCCTGAGAATTGAGAAGGGAGGAAAGTTGAAGTTAGTGATATAAAGTAAACTTCAGAAAGACTCAAGACTATGTATTAGAATTTTCCTAGCAGAAAGCTTTCCCAGGGAGATAGTAGCCTTTTTTCTTTCTCACTCAGGCACACAAGGTCACTTAGCTCAAACCAACCAGCCACCTGCAAGCTGATAAAGATGGTCTAGCTCAAGGGCAGTGATCTCTTTGAAGGCAAGAGGAGAGAGTTTGTTTTGTATAGTGTGAGAAAGCAGAAGTCCTTGTGCCCAAGTCAAAGCATCTTCAAAGATTCTTTTTGTAAATTATTTTATGCTGTTCTTTTCTGTCTTATGATTTGATGATGTATGCCTTTGCCAAGTTCTTTGATTGTAAAAAATATATAATCCTGCACTGAAGTAAGTAAATCGCCACAGCATGCCTCAATATTGAGAGTGTCTGTGTGTCATTTTTCTTCGCCGTATCCTGATCTCTCCTGTGCCTTCGCCCTGATTCCCTACGGTCTGAGTGGCCCCCCTGAGCCGGTCCGTAGCAGAGGATTTTTTGCTTTGGCGCCTGCCCATCTCTTCATTCAAATGCAGCCAAGAGTCTTGGTGTCTTGGTCCAACCTTTGCTGAGACTGACTCTTCTCAGTGCAGGCACAGGAACTGTTCCCCAGTTGGTTGGCCAGTGGGTCTGAAAGGTTTTCCTCAGAACAGAGGCAGGACTCCTCGAGTTCAAAGGACCCCACAGACAAAAGGGCGAACTTGAGGGGGAGGGGAGAGTTGTGTGGAGTCAATAAACCCCTGCAGCAGGAGCTGGAGGTGCCGTGCACTCCCCTCTGGCTGGGCAGGTGCACACTCACCCCTCTGAGTGGGTAGCCCCAGTGAAGGAGCAGGACCTGTTCCAAAATATTATTTTCTTATTTTACAATAAAGCCCAGTTCCCATTTCCTTCCCTCTTCCCGCTGAGTCATCAGAATCAGAATGACAGCTTACTAAAATCATTAATAATAAATTTATTATAGCAAAACCTAGAAGTCCCCATATTAAAACATATGTACATTTGGAAGGTGTTTGAGACTTCAAGTACAACTTATATTTGCTGTTTTTGTTACTCTTGTTTTGTTCTGAATTTCACTAGAATGATAATGAGCTTTAGAAATAGACTCTCATGTATCTCAGTCTGTGCTAAAATACTATGTACCTCAATATTACCTTGATTACTTGATACACTTCTCTCTCCTCATCAAGTACTAAGATCATACATGTGTTTAGTTACAGCTGGTATTGTTGGACATGGCATTCACAATTTTATGCATTCTAATAAATGCTGTACCAAATAAGTTCCATCTTTTACTCTTGAATATGATGCCAACTTTTAAGATAGGTGTCACTTCTAGATATGCATTATTTAAAATGGTACCAACAGAGGCATTTTAAATTGTAGCCACAAATAGCATGACAGAATTGCTCCTTCTCTAATTATTATAAATCAGATACTAATTTTAATACACAAAGAGCAGATATTACCATTAAAGTGTATGTCAAATCATTATTTACAATTCACAGTTATTAGATGTGATTTTCACTTAATTTACTAAATAATCACTAAACTACCATTGATTTGTGCAATTATTTTCCAACCAAAAAATATTTTAATGGCAAAATTTTCTGGCTTATTTGGTGAATATAAATCCTGATTTTTTAAATAAAACCAGAAATTCTATTTTTTATGAATTAAATATTTGATAGTATACCAGAATGATCATACAAAACACTGGCTTCAAATCTGACTTCTTGGTCTGTAATTGATTTGAAATCTTCTAAATTTACTGGGTTTTATTTAGTTTTGTTTTGTTTACCTAAAACATTTAAAGTTACAGATAATATGTCAAATTATTGTCTCAGTGATTAAATAATTTTATTTTGCTACTTTAAAGGAAGTCAACAATGTATAAATTAGATCTGTGCAAAGATGTGTGCTATTAAGATTTTTCATTCCAAATACAATATAACCTAAACTGGCAACTTAAACAAGTAACATTGATTTTTATAAATATTGGAGGCTGAATACTGAGCAGGCCAAAATCAAGGATCCAGTATGATCAAGGTCTGGTGATAGCTTCTGTCTGAATGTAGATAGTCTCCTTTTTACTCTGTTCTTGTATGGCAGTAAAGGACTTGGAAAAATCAAGGTCTTATTCTGTAAAGAAACAAACCCTATCATCACATTCTCAGGCTTTATAATTCACCTCAGCTTAATAACATCTCAAATTGGTTATCTCCAAACACAAAATGAAGATACATAGTCAGGGGAAGGATCAGTTCTAATATTGGTACTCACTTTTTAATATATTTTCTTTGTCAGCAATTTTTAATTATTCTTATTCTAGTCACCGTAAATTTTATCACAGAATTAACCATTTTAAAATATGAGTATTTGTAAGGAGCCGCCATGATGTCGCCTTGGCGAGATAGTGCCAGCGGTCCTACAGCCTGGAGGTATACAAATCCTTTGATGTTGCCGTGCAGGCCAGTGTGCTTGGGGCCTTGTTTTGCATTTCAGAGACTTGGTTCCCTGACCTGTCCTGTGGCCTTGGGCCCTAGCAGAATGGCATCAACCAATCAGCATTCGAGCCTCTCACCCTAGAAAAGCAGCTGCCTTTGAGCTTTTCCGCTCTCTCTAATCTCTCTCTAGTCCCTGCGCTCTCTCATCTCTCTCTCATCGCTCTCTCTGGCTTCCTGTTCTCTCTCTTCCTCTCTCCCTTGCTCTCCCTCTCTCTGTCTTTTCTCTCTCTTCCCTTCCCCCAATTTTCCTCAACCGAGTGGCTCCGAATAAAGACGTGATAAGGGAAGGAATCTTGATTTCGTGGCCGTTCATTCCTGCTGGTCAGGAAGCGCGCCGCAAGTATTTTATTTTATGTCTTTTCTATAAACAGTGATCTGGTTTATATAAACATCTGTTGAAATATATAGCAATGGCTATAATATTTGAAAAGCAAAATAGTATTTTACTTGACAAAATAGTATTTTTGGTGAATACTTTATGTGATCTTGATCCCACCTAGTTCTGTCTGTTTTCTTGCTTATAATTCTCAATAACAGACATGACATGAAAAAATGCAACTATGAAAAGGAAACAATAGAGTAACTTAAAAAACCTGGCAAAATGACATCACCAGTTGACATGCCAAATAAGAAGATGAAAAGATCACAATGTCTCAAACAATTTCTCATGACGGAGGAAAAATATGTTTCCTCTAGTCATCGATTCCTATATACTTTGTGTAATTACAAGGGAAAAATTCTTGGGCAAATGTCTGTTTAACAATGCTAAATTAATTCAATAGGTTGTTCACAAATTGTGGGGATGGTTGTAAGTTTGTTCCACCTTGACTGTATATCAGAGAAATTGAGCTAATTATTGCTCCCTCAAAGTTGTTGACAACATTTGTGGCTACAAATCAGAGACTCTGACCTACTGTGTATTTTGGGAATAGAGGTGGATCTGATCCAGAATTCATGTCTATTTCATATATCATAGTAATAAAGTCTGTTGTCTCCCTCTCCCCTTTTGGAGTGAAATCCATAACCATGTGAAAAATAAATGAGGCAGATTCACAGTTTACTGAATGTCCCTTTTCATGCTGTTTTGTGTTTCTGTCTCTTTTTTTCTTTCATAACTCTGTTCCTGTTGCTTAATAATTTTAATCCTCATGCTCCTACCCTGAAACATATGGACTTTGTTAAAGATAGTTTTCAACAACAAATATGTTTATCTACCTGGAATGTAGATGCAGTGCTCATGAATTAAGTTCTCCAAACAAATCCTAGTTTATACAAGGACAACAAATCCTCACTGTGGAAAGTGCTTCAAATTAGACACCCTGAGATGAGATGTAACTGATTTTTATGGTCTTGTTCTGTTACTGGTCTTTTTTCTCTTTAGAGAACAAGATATTATAACATTTTATTCTAGTGGGTCATGTAGCCTTCTGAATTTAAAAACCCAGGTATGCTGCTCTCTGAGTTCCCTGAGATGCCATGCAACTGAGCCTGAAGGAAATGAGATTCCATTCACTCATAGATAATGTCCTCTGCTATAAAGAAACGACTGCTTTGTCGTTAAACCTAAATTTCTACTCTCTGCTTATCTGTCAATTGTAAAGTTGGCACTTGTTACTTCTCTCAGAACTCACTGACCAGATCCACAAATGTAGTAGAAACTTCAAGAATTTTTATTGTATAATTGCACTTTTATTTTTAAATTCTTGATTAGATGAAGTACAAAATGCAAAACAAAAATCATTCAAAATTTTCCAGGAAAGTTGTTTATTTTAAAATAAGATTTGAGAGACAATATCTATTATCCCTGTTTAATAAAATGGTTATTATTGACTTCTATTAAGTAATGTCTCTAAACTACAAGTATTCTAATTAAAATAATTATTATCCAAGTATCTTCAGATAAACATTAAGAGCTAGTAAACACTTAAATAGTGTGAAAACAAAGTAACCTTTTAATTTTCCTGAAAGCAATGATTTCAAGATTTAATAGGATTAGTATTTTACTTGTTAAATTCAAATAACATTTATTCTTTGTAATCATTTGGCTAATGATACACTAAGCATATTATCTATTCAAAGCATAGATCATGCATTTGAAGTGAAACAAATGCAAAAGATCAACTAAGACTAAATATGCAGTAGATGACTAAGTGTTTACAGAGTATATAGTAGATAATTTTTATTTTATGGTATTATATATAAGTATTTGATGAATATTACAGTTTTCAAAATACATAGCTGAAAATATAGCTTTGTAAATGCAACTGACTTAAAAAAGTATATGCTTGTAAATACACAGAGAACTTTAAACTGTATATTGCTTTCAAGGTATTTTAGGGATAGTCAGTATAGGATTTTTGAGATGTTAATGGAAGTTATAAGGATTTTGTAAGAAATTTCAAATTAAGTTTATCATACACCTTTTTTGCTTTTGACATTTGAAAATAGAGAAAAATCTTTCATCTTAGAACATTTGTACTTGTCAGTATCAATTTATGAGTAGTTTTCTAATTAGCACATATCACTATTTTTTTCAAAAAGAAAATATATGTTTAAAATATATTTAAAATGTAAATACAACAGAACTGATGAAATTAGCATGAAAGAAAAAATTCAAAAACAAAGAAAGAAACAAACAGACCAATCCCTGTACTTTATCCATAAATAACTACATGTAATTTTTTATTTTATTTTGTAGTCTAAAATTCTTGAGATATCAAAACCTCATTGTATAAAGACAATATAGGAAGATTATCCTCTAAATATGAAACTCAAAATTTGCTTGAAATGTGACTTTTCCCCTTAAAAGCAAAACAGGAAATTGCACATGAATGGACTTTTAATGTTATGCTATGGTTTAGAAACCTAAACTGCCAAAATGCAGCATTACATAATGACTTAGGTTTCAAATTCTCTGTATAGATGTCAAAATTATCAAATTTCTTGAGGTATGATGTTTGTTTGAATTCTCATATTTGAATTATCCACATCTACATGAATTATTTCCTTACCACCTACACTGCAACATTTCTTTCTCTGCCTGATATCAGAGTGTTAGTGGCACACATGAGTGTACTATAGTCTGGGCTTGAAATTAAATAGCTTCTTTTACTAGGGTCAGCACAACATTTAATGATTTCTAAGCACAGGACACACAGGCCAGAATTTATTAGTTTTAGAAATATGTTCGACTAGATATGATGGTTCCTTTTTTTTATTTTTGTTTGGTATAAAACAGAAACTTACATTTAAATGGAAATATAACACAATACCCTGCCAATAAAAATATAGATGTATATATTCTCTAATCTATCATAGATTTATTCCTCATCTTCCACAATGCAAGTTCCTTACCAGACAGCTATCTTATTGTCTCATTCTGCATAACCCTGTACAATGTATAGATGCTGTCCATATAATCTATTACATAGTCATAAGATGAAAATGCAGTTATTGTTACTATCATATGTAAATACAAGCATTCAGTTATCAATCACAAGAAGAACTTTTTTTCTCCAAACCAATGGTCACACACCATACATCTGAAAATTCGCTATTTTTTCTTTTAACCATGTACAGTGCTAAATACAACAGCTAAATTTAAGGATACTACCTTGCTGGTCTTGGACTATCATGTGTCCTAATATCATCTAAATCATTTACAGATATTTTAAATTATTTTGATTGTGATTGCTGGCATTAATTGTCAACTTGAAACCTAAAAACATCCATGGAGCTGGGCCTTTGGGAATGCCTATTGAGAATTGTCTTGATTATGTTAACTGATGAGGGAAGATTTATTATAATTGTAGATAGGGTTATTCCCTAGACAAGAAATCAAAAATTACATAGGAAAAGAACAGATGAGCACTAGCATACATGTGTTGGTTGCTCCCATTTTTTTTGGTGAAAGTGATGTTATTTACTGTTTCAAGTTCTCATGGCTTTGATTTCCTCATCATCAGATTAATTGTGAAGGATAAGAAACCATTCTTATCTTCTTAAGTTGCCTTTTTCTGAGTCTTCATCACAGTAACACCAATAGAACCTAAGAAAGACAATGCATAAAGCTGCTATGAACAGTTTTCGGTAGACTCATTTTCCACCATAAGTTTTTATCCATCTATGATAATATTTCAATAATATAATCAAAGGGATGTATAATAATGGCATGCTTAGATTCATATGAAACTGCCAAATTGTTTCCTATAATGGTTGCACCAATTTATATTCCCATCAGTAGTGTATCAGTTACTAATTGCTTTGTAGTCTCATCAGAATTCTAAATTATTTTTAACATAGAAATACAGAAAGGCATTCTTAATGTATTTTCATGTGCCTATTTGGCAAAATAATCATTCCTATGTTTTGTTGATTTTCTAAATGTGTTTGTTTTGACTTTCTTTGTTTGGCTTGCTAAGAACTTTGGGGTTTCTGTTTCTATTTCATATACTATATTTAGTGAATAAATACATTATTTTACTAGTTTTGAACTTCCCTCATAATTTACTTTATATATATATATATATATATATATATATTTATGGGAAATATATGCATATTAGTCGTAAGGATGTTCAACTTAATGATTTTTTTTCTCCTTTTAGAACATGTACACAGATTCAAACCAAAAAACTCATTGCTTAGCAGTACAACCCAAATTTTCCCTGAATTTTCATATTGTTAAATTTATATCTAATTCTATTAAACATTTAGTTATTTTTTTGCTATCTGAAACCTCAGTACATTTGTTTTGTTCTATCATTTTTCAAGTGTTGGTGTAGGTATGTATGTTCAAGTGCTACAGTTTCATTTGTTGAAGAGAGGTTTTGGTTTCTCTAAGAAGTTTCTCATAAACTAGTTTGAGAAGTCAATTGAACATATTTTCAAAAATCCATTTCTAAGCTCCTGGCTTTCTTTCAATGATTTTATGTAGGTATCTGTATCAATGCCACATTCTTTTGCTTTATGTAGTTGCACAAGAAGGCTCAATATTTTGTGGAATGATTCTTTGCAACTTATTTTTCTTTGACAAGATTGGTTTTACTCTTATTGAAACTGTACCCTTTGGTGGAAGTTTTAGAATAAAATTGTGTGCATTTAAAAATGATTCTTACATCAAACATGAGGATCAAATTGAAAATATTTCATCAAAATTACAGATCAGTTTGAGAATAATGGCCATACTATTCCAAGATTTTTTAATGTGGCATTTTTTGTCATTTAACTGATTCCGTGTTACTTGCATTAGCATTAAATAATGGTAAACATGTTTTCTTAAGACTATAGTAAGGAAATGTATATTATTTTGTGTGATTATAAATGGTATAGTATAATTTCAGCATAATAATATTTTAGTAAATAAAAATATATTTGATGTTTGAACATTTACATAGTGGATACACATCTTGACAGCCTTCATTTGATAGTTTGGAACATTTTAGAGATTTATTTGGTTCATTCTTTTCAGTTTTCTGTATATGAAATGATCATATCAAGAAAAAATAAATATGATACCTACTAACTAGGAAAGAAGAGAAAAACTGTCAATTTGCGATAGATTAAACTGCCTCACTGCCATATCTCAGAGCATGCACAACACTCTACAATTTTGAAGAAAGAGAAAAGTGGTACTATGTGGTTCATGTCATTCTTTCTTTGTTTATTTTTCACCATTTTGTGCTAACACACTAAATGCTTATTTAAACAAATGTCCTTACTTCTACTGTTACAATTTAAAATTGTCAATACATTTTTTATACTTTCCATAGGCTTTTTAAAAATGTTTTTTTCTTAGTATTTGCCATGAAATGGGCAATAAAATCTACAAGAAATAATTATTAAAATATTGTTGTGGAACAAAACATGACATTAAAAAAAGAACACAATGATAAATGTATTATTCAATATGTTCAGTATGTAAACTATAACTTATGATATTTTGAGGCTTTATTCCATGGCAGGCATACATTTGGAAAGAAATATGTATTTGTGAAGATTCTGACGTAATGTTAAATAATCATATTTTAATGCATTTTCATACGTCTGCTGATTAATTTTTAAATTATAAATACTAAAATATCTTGACATGCTTTAGTAATTGAGGAATGTATTATTTATTTTTATCTCTTAGGCCTTTAACTGTCTATAATTTATATATTTCATGAGACAAATAATTATACTTTTAATTGGCAGCAGGTATATTTTGATAAAACTATGTATTTATAAAATATGAGCAATTCTGTAAAGCTAGAATCATTTATATTCATGTAAACCTTCAAACTTAAATATATATATAGATCTTTTATAACTGTTATTGATCCATGACCTAGATAGTTTTTATGCCTATTTTATGTTAGCAAATAAGGGCACATGTGTTTTTCTCATCACGTCTTGTGTATCTCAGGCAAGAGTGTGTGAAGACATGATCATACATTTTAACATTCTAAAGATATTTGCTTTTAGTTATGCATGTATGTGTTTATCTCTGGGTGTATGTATGAGTACAAGAACACAAGGGGGCAAAATACATCAGATCTTCTGTAGTTAGTGTCTCAGGCAGTTGTGTAATACCACCATGAGACATGAAACTAAACACAGATCTTCTGGAAGAGTGAAAGGTGCTAAACCACTGAGTCATCTACCCAGACACAGTTATTTTCAAAACTTATAAAATGGAATCAGACAAATTCATCTTACAATCGTATAAATATCTTTCATGTATATGTAAACCAACTAGTCAGTATTTTATATACTCAAAACCAGAAAACAAGACAATATAATATACATAAAATAAGTATAAGTATAAAATAATAAAAGTTTCAAATTAAAAATATTGAAAAGTTCAATTTCTTAATTGAAATTATCAACATTTGTTTGTGTGACTCTCTGTGTATTTTTGTGTATGTGTGTGTGTGTGTGTGTAGGGGGAGCTCTTGTATAATGGTATACTTGTAGAGACTGGAAAACAATGTCTAGGAGTTAGCTCAACCCTTCTCCATTGGGGAATGAATGTAGGTTGTTTAGAATGTTCAGTTACTACACCATTTTATTGGCCCATGTTTATTTAATTCTTTACAGATTTTTTCCATACAACCAACATGTAATGGTTCTACAAAGAGACATGCACAGATGACTATTCCTATTTGATCATTTGCTTTGTATAGAAGACAGTTGTCATTAATATTGAAAGATTTTGCACTTCCTCTGATGGAGGAGGGTTATCTGTCTATTGTGTTATTTTCATTGGTCAATAAAGAGACTGCCTTGGCCTTTGATAGGACAGAAAATTAGGTAGGCGGAGTAAACAGAACAAAATGCTGGGAAGAGGGCTATGAGGCAGACGCCATGGAGCCAGCCACCAGGTCAGACATGCTGAATCTTTTCCGGTAAACTATCACCTCGTGGTGCTACAGAGATTATTAGAAATGGGTTAATCAAGATGTGAGAGTTAGTCAGTAACTAACTCTCTAGAGATAATGGGCCAGGCAGTGTTTAAATGAATACAATTTGTGTGTTGTTATTTCCGGGGCTAAGATAGCCATGCAGGAGCCAGGTGGGATGATAAGCGGGTCTGCCCGCAGCCCCTCCCTACATTCCTCCACTAATACATTTGTTAAAACATAATAGAGATTTAATATGCTCATGATGAAGATATACCACTCACTGTAGGGTTACTTGTCATATAAGAAGACTAACATATGAAGTGTTACATATTGCCTCCACATGTCTTCTTAGTGAGGATATAAGAAAATAGAAATTCAGGATAGGGTTTCTTAGCTGAAGAAAACATTGAAAACTTTCTTCACCTAAGCCATCTGATTTTAAAATTGAATTAGACTAAGAAAAAACAGAATAACTTTTCTGAAATTGAGAAGTTTCTATTCTCAATAAGTACATTTGATCAAATGGAAAATATATATAATACTATGATTATGTAGGCTTAATTCCTATGTGATCTTATAAATGGTATATTAACAGTAAAAGTGTTTCTTTAGTACTGGAACATTAGACATAATACTAGGAAATAATCTATACCAGTTGTTATCAATCTTTCTAATGCCACAACCCTTTAATAAAGTTATTCATGTAATGGTGACCCCTCAAACATAAAATTATCTTTATTGGTATTATATTACTATAGTTTGTTACTGTTGTGGATTATAATAGAAATATCTGTTTTCCCAAGGTTTAAAGTGACACCTATGAAATGTCATTTGATTTGCAAAGGGGTCATTAACCATCGAATGAAAACTGATGGTTTTTTAACATTTTCTCAACATTATCCCTGTTAAGATAAACAGTAACAACTGGTGAAACTCCAATGTACTCTGTAAATTGCAGGCTGCAAAATATTCTTCCATAACAAAGCTCTATAAATCTCTCTCTCTCTCTCTCTCTCTCTCTCTCTCTCTCTCTCTCTCTCCCTCCCTCTACAGTATCTTAACTGTAACCCTCTGAAAGAAATCAAAATCAAAAAGCATTATCACTTGCTTCCAAGAAACGTATATATTTTTACTCCAAAGGGGAAGAAAGGGGGCATAGTGAAAACATCTTTGACCAAAACAAGACTTAAAAATGGAAAGGTGAACTTCCATTTTCACATCTACATGCCTAATTGTAGTGAGGAGCTGTGGGCAGGCCTGCTTTTCGTCCCACTCGGCTCCTGCACAGCTAACTTATCCCCAGAAATAACAACCCAAAAATTATATTCATTTAAACATTGCCTGGCCCATTATCTCTAGAGAGTTAGCTATTGGCTAACTCTCACATCTTGATTAACCCATTTCTAATAATCAGTGTAGCACCACGAGGTGGTGGCTTACCAGGAAAGATTCAGCATGTCTGATCTGGTGGCTGGCCCCATGGCGTTTGCCTCATTGCCCTCTTCCCAGCATTCTGTTCTGTCTACTCCGCCTAACTAATTTTCTGTCATATCAAAGGGCCAAGGCAGTCTCTTTATTAACCAATAATTTCAATAGCTTCCTGAAATGGCTTCTCTGGGCCTCCATGCAGGGATACCTCGGACACATGCCTGGCCTTATCAGCTTTACATGGCCATGGAAGGAGATTTTACACATTTTGTGTATTATTGACTGTAAAATTACTGATTGTAAAATCAGAACCTTGTGGCTGAATCTGCCAGGTTCCACTGTTTGCAGATTCAAATGCAATTTTCACCAGCTTTCTGTTTTTTGGTGGTTTCCATGTTAACAGTTCTTACTACTTTCAATATTCATTCTATTGTGTCAGTTAATTCAATTGCTACATCTATTTTACTTATGGTTCCATTTTTTGAAATATCAATTTTCATTCTAAAGTTTCATATATATTACATGCATATGCACACACAAATATATACATTAACAAATTTATTTTAATCTTCTAAAGTGAATTATTTTATTGAAGGAATATGGCTACAAAAAGACTATTAACAACAAAGAATACTAAATGTTTGTATTAGTTCGTGTTACCTTGTTTTTTATAACATTTGACACTTTCCAAAGTTTAATGCTTTTTATATTTCATTCTAGAACAGTTTGTCTTTCCTCTAAATTCATGCATGCTTCTATATGTATCTTCAATGTATAGAGACCCTTAAATTACCTTCTTTTATGATATATTAGTGGTCATGACTTTATTTAACTTTAATAATTTTTTTTATCTGCTTAAATATGGAAGTATATCTTTGTGGCATTTAATAAACCTAATTGGTATAAATTGCTGCCATTCAGTGTCTGAAATGCATTGATCCAGTGGCCTTCTCTGTTTTAGAGTTTCCTTTCATTGTGACTTTCTATTGTTGGATTATTTTTTTACAAATCTATTGTTACCTTGATATGTTGGTCTTTATATAGGATATGATGATTTTCCCCTGCCGATTTCAATATTCTTTTTATTATCATTTATTTATTATTCTGTATTATTACTGTCATGGCTATAATATTCTGTTATATGTCTTCCTTTATGTGTTTGGTGTTTTATGTGTTTGGTGTTTTATGAAATTTTGTATGTGGAAAGGAATATGTTTCTGGAGATTTAAAATTTTTTCTTTCCATTATTTAGTTCAACATATTATATGAGATATTACCCTATTTGCATCTATTTTTAAAAGAAATCACCTTCAAATCTTGTAAAAGGAGTGGCAGGTTGCGTACTGCCACCCAGCTAGCTTTACCCAAAATAATTGCACAGAAATTGTATTCATTTAAACACTGTCTGGTCCATTATCTCCAGTCTCTTACTGACTAACTCTCACACCTTGAATAACCCATATCTAGTAATCTGTGTATCAACGCAGGGTTGTGGCCTACCAGGCTGAGTCTAATCTATGTCCATCTCTGGCCGGAGCTTCATGGCATCTGTCTGACTCTGCTTTCTTTCTCCCAGCGTTCTGTTCTGTCTACTCCACCTATCTAAGCTGCTGTCCTATCAAAGGTCAAGTCAATCTCTTTATTTAAACAATGAAAGTAATACATAGACAGAATGACCACCTACATCAAAACATGGTCTTTTAATGATATATATAAATATCATATATTATGCTATGGTTCCTTAGTTCATACTTGTCATGATATGAATTTATACTAATTCATGTACTTATTGTTGAGTCCTGATTAACTGGCTTCCATTTTTTTCAGTCTATAAGTGATAAATTTACCTCATTTCCTTATACTACTTATTGAGCTTTTTACTTCCAAAATTTAAATTTTATTATTATCACAATTTTCTTAGCTTTGAAAACTCCTCTTTAATATCCTGTGCTTACATTTATTTTTCCAGTAGTTTGAATATTTTATTGTTAGTATGTCTATTCTTTTATTTCAATGATCATTTTATAACTATTCCTTTGAATTTATTTTCTCCTGTTTTTTTTTTGCTAATTTAGTATCCTCAAAATATAAAATTCTGCAGAAAATAGAGTTTCCAAGAGTCACGTTGTTCTAGTTTTTCACATTGCTTGTTTGTACATTTTAAAATGCATAACTGGGAAGAAGTCATTGCTAAAATGTGCTTTTACAATTATTTCTGTGGATGCATTCATATTGCTCAAGTAGGACTTAACTGTATTAGATATAAGGTGACACAACTCTGCATAGCTGACAATTTTTAAAAGATTCCTTGCATGGGTACAGGTTTCAGGTATGTCTATGAGGGAAACTTCATAGTACAGATAAGAGTAGATTTCCTTTTTTTTGCAGGAAGCTACAGTTCTGATTCTATTTTGTCTTTCTAATTCAGATAGATCTCAGCGTGTAGGTTTTTAACCACTGCTCTGGATTCCAAGAGTTTTCTCTCTCTCTCTCTCTCTCTCTCTCTCTCTCTCTCTCTCTCTCTCTCTCTCTCTTGTTCTCCCTAAACCTCTATCTCCTTCTTTATCCCCCTCTCTGAGTCTCATGCACAGTACATGCTCTTTCTCTTGCATTGTTTTCTCTCTTCCGTCTGTGGTCTGATGAAGTGTAGTTTCACTCACATTTACAGGGAAAAGAGTGCTCTCTACTCAGGAATTATCACTCCAATATGGATTCAGGACACACTCTCTCTTTCTAACCTATTTTGTGTCTAAATTTTTTCTCCTCATTCACTAATAAAATAAATGTCTCAAGAAAATGAATTTTATATGAATGTTAATTTTCAGGTGAATATCATCATTTACTTTGTAAGGAAATATTGCAGACCCTGTTTTACAAGATCTACTTAAG
This sequence comes from Myodes glareolus, assembly GCF_982192425.1. Classification (NCBI taxonomy): domain Eukaryota; kingdom Metazoa; phylum Chordata; class Mammalia; order Rodentia; family Cricetidae; genus Myodes; species Myodes glareolus. The sequence continues at coordinate 68,128,773 of NC_142053.1, read as the reverse complement.
TATCAGGAAAAAACATTCAAAAATCAAAATATAATTTAATTATTCCTAAGGTTTAAATAACTATTTTACATAGACACAAGAACATAAAGATAGATATAATTATCATTGTCTAATCATCCAGTGATGAGCTCAAAAACCCGTATTGTAGTTTGGCAATGAGAAACTATTTAAATATAATACATAAGTGTAAAGGCTTCTATTTTGTATGTAGAGATAGATTCATTAGAGTTCAACAGCTATACCAATAAGGGAAGTAAAAGCAAATAAAAACTATATTGACAGTCTAATATTCAAGTATTACAATGCTAAACATTATGTAAACAAATCATACACACAAACAACTACACAACCCTCTGAAATAACAGCAAAATCTAGACCACAACAAATTCTAACAATTAGACAACAGTAAAGTGGTAGACATAGTTGAAGAAAAACTGCTATACTTCTGGTAAGAGCCCAAATTAGTCCAGTAATTTCCTTTTTAAAATACCTCTTAAGAATAATTCTGAACTGATATTTAGTGTCCCTGACTTCAAGAAGAATGTAGTACATTTTACTAAAAAAAAAAGCTTTAATTTTTTTTCATTTAGTTAAAACCTTTGACACAATTAGCTTCCTGTTAAATGATTTTAAAATTGTCAAAGTATAATTAAAGTGTTCTTAAACAATCATAAGAAAATAATTAGTGGATTTATGAAGCAAGGGCATGGTGATACACATATTAAATTCTAGCTCTTAAATAATAGAAACAAAAGAATTACTGCAAGTTGAAGTTCAGAGTGATTTACATAGTTATTTCTGGTCCCACATGATGATGCAGTGATGCTTTGTTTCAAAGATTTCAAGCAAAATAGCATTCTTTAGTTGAAATATGTTCATAGAAGCTTAGTCATATACTTAATGCAGAAGTAATGTCTCAGTGGTCATAAATTACACATTTGCAGAAATTTTATAGATTATATCTTCAAACATAACTTGTATATACTGTAGGTCCAATATAACACAACACTAAATAGAATATTACAAAATCCTGTGTAAATTTCATACTGTTTTAAATCAGTTATGAAATTACCAAGAAGTATAAAAATAGAACTTCCATGTGATCTTGTATATATAATGTTTACATAATTATGTTAAATTCCCAAAAAGTAAAGAACAAAAACACCAACAATGAAGGTAGAAGCTACAAAGTAATCAAACACTAGTTCAGAATTATAAATAATGAAGGGTTATTATTAAGGGAAAATTTCCAAATCATTGTCCTAGACAACAGTCCTCTGCACAAACAAGAACAGGAACAGAGTCTAGCATCCCGAAGTGAGAGCAGGAAGCAAGAGAGGGAGTGCATGATTTACAGCTACATTTAATGTATAATAGACCATGTCCAAGTGGACTAATATGTTAAATGCTATTGGCTAAAGGAGTGGAATGCACTCCCACAGAACCTCTACTTTTGTTTAAATAAGAGAGTTCCAAACACAATACAAAACTACATATACAAGAAACAGATATCTAGTATAATTAGAATTAAAGCCAACATAAACAGTATTAAGCAAGGAGCATATGCTAAATGCTTTAATAAACATTCTATCTTAAGGATTCTAAGTCTTTTATAGGAAAAAGTTTGGCTAGATCATAAGAGGACAGTAACTACAACTACCTAATCTTCAACCCCATCAAAGGCCTGAGGAGGGAGATAATATTACTTGAGCAGGCAGGAAGTACAAAAAAACAGCTTCCAAAGCAAGTGATATATGATGGAGACAATTAGCTACCCAAGCTACCTAAAGTCTCATATGCAACGTTGAAATGTTGAAGCAATCATCTTTGGCTAAGGCCTAGCCTAACTGAAAGACCATTTTCAGAGGCAGAAAAATTTTCAGAACTCATATATATATATATATATATATATATATATATATATATATATAGAGAGAGAGAGAGAGAGAGAGAGTTTAAATGTACGTGTATCTAGTACTTTACCTCATAATTCATATCTGTTTTTCTAGATGATTCATAGTGGAGAGTCACTATTCCTTCTGTCAGCATTATTCAAACATCCATGGTCTCTTGAACTTTTGAAGATGTGTATTTTCCTGTAACGATAAGAGCAGAACCCTGCCCCAATCCTGTATGCTTTCCTTACCACCTATATGGTTGTCAATATTGTGGATGAGGTGTCATTTCTCTTTCTAAAGAGGTTTCTCCTTTTCAAAGCAAATATTTATTAATTTTGGTGGTATCCACAGTTTGTCTTCTCCTGTGTAAACAGGAGCAAAAACCCTTTCCCAACCTAGCACATCTCCTGGTTTACATTGTGAGTTTAGCACATCCTTGAAATACACTGGTTGATACAAAACAGATTTTTTTCCATTATCCAATGCTTCTCTCCTGTTGTTGTTCCTTTCTCATTAGTGTTAAGACAATTCAATGTTAATAAAGCATTATGTAACCTATTTTTGAGAGTATTTTCCCTCCATTATTGTTTGTTCAGTATATTCTTTATAGTATGGTCTGACTTTTCTATAACTACCTGACCTGTAGGATTATTTGATATACTTCTAATATGATTTATATTGTAAATAGGCAAAAAACTGTTTCATTTTTTTAGATATATATGCTGGACCATTATCTGCTTATATTTGTGCATTTGATGGCCATAACTTCTAATACATTCATTATTACCGAATCAGCATTTTCCGAGCTCAGGGAAGTTGCCCATTGAAAACCTATGGTTTGCCGCTGAGTAAAACTCTAATGTGTATATGTTCCACACCTTCTTTAACCATTCTTCTATTGAGGGGCACCTAGGTTGTTTCCAGGTTCTGGCTATTACAAATAGTGCTTCTATGAACATAGTTGAACAAATGCTTTTGTAGTATAATAGGGCATCTTCTTGGGTATATTCCCAAGAGTGAAATTGCTGGGTCCTGAGTTAGATTAACTCCAAGTTTCCTGAGAAACCGCAACACTGATTTCCACAGTGGTTGCACAAGTTTGCATTCCCACCAACAATGGATGAGTGTTCCCTTTACTCCACATTCTCTCCAGCATAGGCTATCATTGGTGTTTTTGATTTTAGCCATTCTGACAGGTGTAAGATGGTATCTCAAAGTTGTTTTGATTTGCATTTCCCTGATCGCTAAGGAGGTTGAGCATGACCTTAAGTGTCTTTTGACCATTTGTATTTCTTCTGTTGAGAATTCTCTGTTCAGTTCATTACCCCATTTTTAAATTGGGTTAATTAGAGTTACAGTGTCTAGTTTCTTGAGTTCTTTGTATATTTTGGAGACCAGACCTTTGGCTGATGAGGGGTTGGTGAAGATCTTCTCCCAGTCAGAAGGTAGCCCTTTTTTCTTAGTGACAGTGTCATTTGCTTTGCAGAAGCTTCTCAGTTTCAGGAGGTCCCATTTATTCATTGTTTCTCTTATTGTCTGTGATACTGGGGTTCTCCCTAGGAAGTGGTCTCCTGTGCCCATGTCTTGTAGACTACTTCCAACTTTCTCTTCTATCAGGTTCAATATGGTCAGATTAATAGTGAGGTCTTTAATCCATTTTGACTTGAGTTTTGTGCATGGTGATAGATATGGATCTATTTTCATTCTTCTACAGGTTGACATCCAGTTAAGCCAGCACCATTTGTTAAAGGTGCCTTCCTTCTTCCATTGTATACTTTTAAGCTCCCTTGTCGAAAATCAAGTGTTCATAGGTTTGTGGGTTAATATCCATGTCTTCTGTTCAATTCCATAGGTTGATTTCTCTATTCTTATGCCAATACCAAGCTGTTTTCGATTCTGTAGTTCTGTAATAGAGTTTGAAGTCAGGGGGATGGTAATGCCTCCAGAAGTTCCTTTATTGTATAGGATTGTTTTGGCTATCCTGGGTTTATTGTTTTGCATGCAAATGGATGGAAATAGAAAATGCTTTACTGAGTGAGGCATCCCAGACCCAAAAAGAGGAACATGGTATACACTCACTCATAAGTGGATTCTAGCCATAATTAAAGGTCTTTGAGCCTATAATTCGTAATCCTAGAGAAGCTAAATAAGAAGGTGAACCTGAAGAAAATCAGATATTTATCCTCCTGGATATTGAAAGTAGACAATATTACCAGGCAATCTTGAGTGAAAGGGGGAGTGGGGGGTCATTGTAACAGGAGATGTGTAGAGAGAAGGGAGAAGGGGAGGATTCGGGATAGATTGGGGGAATGGGATGGGTGGTATGGAGGAAGGTTGGATATGTGAGCAGGGAAGTAAATATCTCAACTAAGGGAACCATTTCAGGGTTTGCAAGAGACTTGATTCTAGAAGGGTTCCCAGGTCCAAGGAAAGGTCCCCAGATTGTTCCCTGGACATCAGAGGAGAGGGTGCCTGAACTGGCCTTGTCCCATAGCCATACTGATGAATATTTTGCATATCACCACAGAACCTTCATCTGGTGATGGATGGAGATAGAGACAGAGACCCACATTGGAGCACTGGACTTGCTCCCTAAGTCCAAATGAGGAACAGAAAGAGGGAGAACGTGATCAAGGAAGTCAGGACCATGAGGGGAGTGTCCACCCACTGAGATGGTGGAACTGATCTGATGTGAACTCACCAAGGCCAGCTGGACTGGGAGTGATGGAGCATGTGATCAAAATGGACACTGAACGTGGCTGGCAATGAAGGCTGACTGAGAAGCCAAGGACAAGGGCAATGGGTTTTTATTCTACTGAATGGGCTGACTTTGTGGGAGCATGGTTTGTTTGGATGCTCACCTTTATAGACCTGTATGGAGGGAGGAGGACCTTGGACTTCCCACGGGACAGGGAACCTGAATGCTCTTAAGACTAGAGAGGGAGGGGGAGGTGGGGAGGGGGAGGGAAAGTGACGCAGGGAAGAGATGAAAATTTTTAGTAAGTAAATAATTTAAAAAAGAAAACCTATGGTTTGATTTATATATTTTAATTTACCAAATTCCATAAAGTGGAACACATCCAACTGGCAGATATTATTTTTTTGTACCCTTTGTGTTATTCCCTTCAGGCAACAGTGTTTGATTTTAAAAAGAGCAAGTAGGACATCTCTTTAAATTCTCTTTAGCTTGTTTTTATGTAATAGAAAATTCTTCCTTTATCACTTTGCTGTTGACATGATTTTTAATGAAATTCTGAGGCCTGAAACACGCTTCCAATCAATAATTGATCAATTTCTGCATTGCCTTGTATTAGAAGACCTGGCACTCCCATATGTAATCAGATGTGTGTTATGTATATAGGACAAAGCCTATTCCTGATTTTGTCTTGCACCTAGATGAATATTGAAGTCAAGTCTGTATCATCTGGTATAAATTTAGCAGTTTCAATATATGGTGTCATCCCTTTTTAGGTACTGTTTATTCAGTCATGTTGATGAGGCTTCATGGCAGTATCTTCTTTGATATTTCGAGGAGATGAAATTCTTCAGCAAACTTCCTGTAGGCTCTAAATTTTTTTCTTCCCCAACTTCTGCTATGATACCTATGCCCTAAGTATAGTTTATATTGTAGATATATCAATCGAGGCTGGGCACCACGTGGTTAAGAACAATTTTACCAAATAACCTAAAAATTAAGAAAAGATCACTAATTTGGCATACAAACAGATAAACAGAAAACCTCAAAAATACAAATACACAAGCACACAAACTTTCTCTCTCTGTGTCTCTCTGTCTCTCTCACATTCTGTTGCTGTCCCAAGGTCACTTTCCTGTGTTGTATCCAAGGAAATGCAATAAAATGTTTTTTTTCCATCGAAAATGTCCTTGTTCTTTTGTTGTTTGCTAAACATAAAACAAAGAATGCACATATAAACATACATGACTGAATTGCTTGAAGACACAATTACTGAGATATATGTGTTGAGTTGCATCGTTAACACAGTTGTGCTCTTTCTGATTTTCTCTTTTTTTGTTTTGATTCTCAAGGATGGGTTTCTCTGTAGCTTTTAAAGCCTGTCTTGGAACTCACTCTGGAGAGTGGGCTGGCTTCAAACTCACATTGATCTGCTGTCTCTGCCTCCCAAGTGCTAGGATTAAAGTTGTGTGCCATTAACACTCAGCTGATATTCTCTTGTTTAAATTTATTATTTCAAATATTAGATCCCCCCATCACTTCTTCCCCCTCCTCTTTTCCCAGTACCCCCCACTCCCCACGTGTTGCTAAATTATTCTTCAGGAAAGGTCCATTCTCCCAAGGATAACAATCACACATAACATCAAGTAACAATAAGACTCTGTTCTTCCCTTCATATTAACACTGACTGAGGTAATCCAATAGTTCAGAAAGAGTCGCAAAAGTATGCAAAAGGATCAGAGACAGCCCCTGATTCTTTAGTTAGAAAATTTCAGAAGAAAATCAAGCTATACAACTGTAACATATATGTGGAGGGTCTAGGTAAGAAACAGGTATGTTCACTGACTGTTGGTTCAGTTTCTATGAGTCATTATGACCCAAGGATTAGATGACTGAGTGACTTTGCTGCTGCTGTTGTTGTTGTTGTTCTCTGTGTGTGTTACTTTCTGTATCATTCTAACTCCTCCCATAATTCCTCCCCCTAATCCCCAAGATTCCATGCACAATGTTGGGATGTTGTTCTCTGCATCTGTTTTATCAATTGTTGGATGGAGCCTCTCTGATGACAATAATGCTAGGTCCTTCTTTATGAATACAGCAGAATATCATTAGGAATCATTTCATTTACATTTCTTCTTATTGCTGGGCTTTGAACTTTTCCACAATTTCAGTGCCACTTTTACCCCAGCACATCTTTTAGGAAATCCAGATTGTATTTGTCAAGGACGTTTTGACTGGATTGATGTTTCAGTCATACCACTGGAAGATTTTCTTTGTTATAGAAGTTGGCTAGTTCAGGTTCTGTATCCCCCATTACTAAGAGACTTTACTAGGTTCACTCTGATAGATTTCAGAGAGTTTCCAATGCATTTAATTTTTATATTGCTTCCCAAGTGTCTTTTCCCATTCCTATCATCTCTGCCAGTTTCTCTACTTTTATCACTTCATGTACCTGCCCCTGCCTGAATAAAATGTCTTTCTTTCATATATATATGAAAGAAATATATATATGAAATATATATATTTAAAATATAAATATGTTAATATAATATTTAATATATAATATAAAATATTATATATTTTAAAAACTATCCTTTTTATTTTATATACCAATGCAAGTTCCCACTCCCTCCTTTCCTCCTCTTCCCTCTACCTTTCCTCCCACTCCATGTCTCATTCACTCCTCAGAGAGCTTAAAGCACATTGATTTGAGGAAGAACAAAGGTCCTCTCTACTATATGTAGGTTGAGCAAGGTATCCCTCCAAAAAGAATGGTTTTAACAAAGCCAATACAAGCAGTAGGAATAAATCCTTGTCCCACTGACAGTGGTCCAGCAGTCTTCCCCAGACTTATAACTGTCATCCACATTCTGAGGGACTATTTTGATCCTATGCTGGTTCCTTCCCTGTTCAGATGGAGTTAATAATCTCCCTTTTGCTCTGGTAAGCATTTTCAGTGGGTATACCCATCATGGTCTTGACTTCTTTGCTCATATTCTCAGTTCTCTTGCTGTCCAACTGGACTTCGGAAGCTCAGCCCAGTGCTCCATGGTGGGTGATGCCACAGGGTGATCGGTAATGAAAAGTCCCCAGACTATCTTAATAAAAAAAAAACAGCGTTAATAAACAGAAGTAAGAATTACACCAGCTTACACCAGAATCCAAATGATCCCTCAGGACGCAGGAGCCAGGCGAGAGAGAGCTAGTGGAAGTGCACTTGCCAGCTTTATAGGTAAACTTTAGCCTAAGGGCAACACACCCCATGAACAGAATGTGATTGGATGAACTCCCCTATCATCTCCCCCTTTTTTCTAAAATAAGACAGACCCAAACCAAATACATCTATATACAATAGAAGCACATAATAAATTTAAAGTTACAAACAATAAACAATATTAAGCAAGAAATCTATTACAAAAGTTTTACTAAACATTCTATTTCAGGGAGTCTAAATAATTTAGATGGTAACTACAACTATCTAATCTTTAACTCCATCAAAGATCTGAGAAGGGAAATAATTTTATTCAAGCAGCCCAGAAGTACAAGCGGGAAACTTCTGAAATGGTAACAAATGGAAGGGACAACTGAATACATGGGCAATCTTCCAAAGTCTTGTATGTAATGTTGAGTCAACCAACTTTGGCTAAGAACTGATGTAACTGACATGCCATTTTCCAAAGGCAAGAAACCTTTTAGAACTCTCTCACCCTGTCTTGGCAAGATAAGACAATCCTGCTTTTATCCATTTATGGATATTTTGTAATTTTATCAGTGGTCGAGGTATGAGCTTTTTCTTTGCCCAAAGACCAGTTCTACCAGGAAGAAGACAAGCTCCAGGTGGAGTGTCTTTGGTGCTCAATGTTCTCTCGGGAGTAGAGCAGTGATGCCAGGAGCGATTGTGTCTCATTACTATAGAACTAAGTGTTAGATTAAAGACCATATTCCACAGCTCTTTGAATAGGTTGAAGATTATACTATCTATATTAAGTATGCACCTAAATAACCTGATTACCCTAATTATAAATATAATAAACATATATGACTATTGATTTCTATCTATCTAACTTGAAGACTAAGAGAATGAACAACTGTGCAATGAGTGAGGACAATGACCTCTAAATGTAAACAATGTATATCATTACATAAATATCTTAATCAGAGGTAGGAATGTAAATATATGTATATATATATATATCAATACAAATAGGGGTAGAAGCATACTCACATACAATATTCAATATATCAATGTACAAAAATCAACACCAATACAATTTTCTAAAACAATAACTCACAAATACCAATATATTATTATCCCATCACCAATCAATCCCCCCTTTTTTTGATAAACATCCCTGAGCTTATAAAATACCTCCCCAATTCCCTCATCACTATATCAATTATAACCAATCCCTAAATGATGCCCCTAAACCTGAGGGCAAATTCTACTGGGAGAGGGGACGTTGTCCTCTTAAATTGCTTCCAGCTCTCATGGGGGCAACGTTTCTCTTAGGGAGTCCTGTGAAAATAATTAATGGTAAAATTCCCATATAAACATTTGGTGTGAGAGAGTTGTAAATAGTCTCTGAGTAATTTGAGAAGGTCTGGCCAGAGTGTTGTCAAATATTGTGTATCATCCAGAACTGTTTTGTGTAGCTGGTACCAAAAAACAGGTCTAAAAAATAACGCTATCAACATTATGATGTCATAGTAACCAGGTGGAGTTGGTGTTATGGGGCCCCATCTTCATCCTAGAAGCTTTAAAGATTACTGCAGGAAAATTTATTGTTTGTCATGGGAAAGTTAAACATTATCTACGAAGACAAATACAGACATGTACATATATATATATATATATATATATATATATATATATATATACACACACACACACACACACACACACTAATAGAGACAGAAACAGATGTGGGGAAAGGCAAAGAAAATTTATCAACTATAGTTATTCTGTCCCGTATCTTGACTTTTGACATGAGACAGAAACTCTGGGATATCTCTTATCAACAGGCTTGGAAATGAAGAGTGACTGAGCCATAGTAAAACTCAAAAACCAGTTCTACATATTCATAAGTAAATGCACATTAGTACATACAAAAAATAGTAATACTTACCTAAACTATTTGGATTCATTGTTGATCCTCTTTGGGTCGTAGGAGGTTTCTATATTCAATTATCCAGGGTCCCTTGAATCCTTTAAAAATGAACATTCTCCTTTGGAGACAAGAAGAAAACCCTGCCCCTAACCTATATATTTCTCTTACCATTGGTGTGATTATTATCCTTGTAAGTGAATTATCATTTATCTCTTCCAAGAGGCTTCTCCTCTTAAAATCAAACCTTTATTAATTTTGATGATATCCACAATTTTTCCTCTCCTGTGGAAAAAAGAGCAAAGCCCCTTACCTAATGCAGAACATCTCCTGGCTTCAACTGTGAGGTCAGCACATCCTTGAAATAAATTGGTTGATTAAATTCAGCAGACTTTTCCAATATCCAATGTCTTTTTGCGGCCGTTGTCCCTTTCTCATTAGCGTTGAGAAAATTCAAGATTAATAAAGCTTTATGTAATCTATTCCTGGGGGTATTTTTCACCCCTTTCTGTTTGTTCAACATATCTTTTATAGTTCGATTTGATCTTTCTATAACTGCTTGACCTGTAGGATTGTATGGTATACCTGTAACATGCTTAATATTATAATAAGCAAAAAAATCACTTCATTTTCCTAGAAACATAAGCTGGACCATTATCCGTCTTTATCTGGGTAGGTATACCCATGATGGCCATACCTTCTAATAAATGAGTGATGACTGAATCAGCTTTTTCTGAGCTTAAAGCAGTTGCCCATTGGAAACCTGAGTACGTGTCAATGGTGTAATGTATATATTTTAATTTGCCAAATTCTGGAAAGTGGAACACATCCATCTGCCAAGTTTCATTATTTTTAATACCCTTTGGATTAGTCCCTGCAGGCAATGGATTTTGGTTATAAAAAGAGCAAGTAGGGCATTTCTTTACAATCTCCTTAGCTTGTTGCCATGTAATAGAAAACTCTTTTTTCAAGCCTTTGCTATTGACATGATGTTTTTTATGAAATTCAGATACCTTCAGCACACTACCAATCAATAATTGATCAATATCTGCATTATCTTGTGCTAGAGGACCTGGTAGACCCATATGAAATTGGATGTGTGTTATATACATAGGACAAAGCCTGTTCCTGATCATGTCTTGTACCTGGATAAACAGTGAGGTTAGTTCTGTATCATCAGGTATAAATTCAGCAGTTTCAATATGCAAGATAACTCTTTCTGCATATTGTGAGTCAGTAATTATATTAAGAGGTTCTTTAAAATCCCTAAGCACCATAAAACTGGCATATAATTCTGCCTTCTGGACAGAATCATAAGGACTTTGTTCCACTTTACTCAATTCTTCTCATTTGTAATCTGCTTTCCCTAATTTATTAGCATCAGTATAAAATGTATGGGCTCCGGTTATTGGAGCATCACGGACGATTCGAGGAAGGATCCAAGAAGTTTTCTTTATAAAGTTAAGTCTCTTGCTTTTTGGGTAATTGTTATTGCCCACATAAGTTTTTAATTTTTTACTTGATTTGTGTGGCAAAAAGATCCATTCAAAGATAATATCATCTCTTTTTATCAAGATTCCTGTAGGAGAAATTCTGGAAGGCAATATAACGAGAATACAACTAAGCTTTGGATTTACCCTGTCCACATGAGCCTCCTGTAATTTTTCTTCAACCACTGTCACTTCTTTTTCTGCTTCAGCTGTTAATTCTCTGGGACTGTTTAAGTCTTTATCACCATCCAAGGTCTTGTTTAAATGAATTATTAGATCAGTTGTTATCCCATCAGCCAGTCGTAGGCTGGAGATGTCTCCTAATAATCTTTGAAAGTCATTAAGAGTTTGTAACCGGTCTCTCCTGATTTGTGCCTTTTGTGTCTTAATTCTTTGTACACCTATTTTATAACCTAAATAATTAACAGAATCTCCTCTCTGAATTTTTTCAGGAGCAATTTGCAATCCCCATTAAGGTAATACTAGTTTTACTTCTTCAAACATCCTTTCTAAGGTATCTTTGTTTTGATCAGATATTAAAATGTCATCCATATAGTGGTATATTATGGACTTAGGAAATCGTTTGCATATAATTTTCAATGGTTGGCTTGCAAAATATTGGCACAGGGTGGGAGAGTTTAACATTTCCTGTGGAAGGACGGTCCACTGATACCTCCTTGCAGGCTGAGAGTTATTATAAGTAGGCACTGTGAAGGCAAATTTTTCTCTATCTTTTTCTTGTAAAGGTATAGTGAAGAAACAATCTTTCAGGTCGATAACTATAAGAAGCCATCCCTTTGGTAACAGGGAGGGCAGAGGAATTCCAGATTTCAGAGTGCCCATAGGTTGAATAACCTTGTTGATAGCTCTAAGATCTGTCACCATTCTCCATTTACCAGATTTTTTCTTAACAACAAATACAGGAGAATTCCAAGGGCTGGTAGATTCTTCTATATGTCGAGCATCTAATTGCTCTTGTACCAGCTGTTCTAAAGCCTCCAACTTTTCCTCAGCTAAAGGCCACTGTTTAGTCCATACTGGTTTCCCAGTAAACCATTGTAGAAGCATGGCTGTTGGTACCTCTGAAGGGCCATCAATTGTGTTGTGTTTTTGTATAGTTCTAATGGCTGGTTTCAGCCATCTGTAATATCTTGTAATATTTTCCTCAGAAATATAGGCTCTAGAAGCAGCAGGAATGTTAATTTGGGTATTCCATTCCTGGAATAGGTGACGGCCCCATAAATTCACTGCAATATTGGCTACATATGGCCTTAGTTTTCCTATTTGTCCATCTGGACCTATAAAATTGACCCATCTCGTGCTTTGTCTTACTCGAGATAGGGTTCCAATGCCTAGGAACTGAATATCTGCCTCCTGAAGAGGCCAGTGCGGATGCCAAGATTCTGGAGTAATGATATTTACATCCGCACCTGTGTCCAGTAAGCCAGTAATAAATTTGCCATTTACACACACTCTTAGCTTTGGTCTTTGTTCATTTATAGAAGTCTGCCAGAATATGGTTTACTTTGTCCTCTTAGATTTCCTGATTCATTCACCACATTTAACTCGTCCTTCAGGCCGCTATTGCTTTTAACAGCAGGCATGGGTCATTCTAATTTCTCTGAAGAAGCATGTTCTCTGCATTGACCAGAAATGACTGGACCACATTCGGCATGGGGGCCTGCAAGAAGCCTCTCATTTCGTTTCCCAATGGCAATGGGTTGTCCTGTTTATCTCTTGTCAACCTACACTCTTTCGTTCAATGCCTGCCCTTTCCACATCTCCTACATAAACCTGAAGGCTGAGTCCTACTATTTCTGTTATTTCTAGAAGAGGCATTATTTTTGGAATTCCATTGTCTGTAGTTCCTTTTTATGTGTCCCATTTTTCCATAATGAAAGCATTTTGTAATCTGATGTCTCCTTTTACCTTTGGAAATTGCTTCTTGTACCCATGTTTTATTGTCATAATCAAATGTATCAACATTCATTGTATGTAATACCCATTTATCCAAAGGTGCTGATCTGATCTTTAAAGGCCCCAGGATCCTTTTGTATTCTACGTTGGCATTCTCATAAACCAAAGACTCAATTACTATATTTCTTGTTTCTGGATCAGGTATCCCTATTTGTACAGCCTTAGTTAGTCTCTGTAAGAAGTCATTAAAGGGTTTTCTCTGACCCTGTTTTATCCTGATATCTGATTCTATTCTCTGACCTGAGTCTTGAACCCTGTCCCAGGCCCATAGAGCTGCTGTGGCACATATGGATAAAATGTTTTTATCATAAAGAGCTTGTTCCTGAGGATCAGAGTAAAGTACTTCACCTAGAATTTGACCTAGAGAAACCTCAATTCCTTGAGGTTGTTGTTGTAAAAGTCTGGCCTCTTGCTTGAATAGGCATTTGAAATGCCAAAAAGATCCATTCTCCAAGACTGCTGACATTAACTGATTTCAGTCTTGAGGCATTGCCCTGCAGCTGAGAGCCCAGGATTTTAACATCTCTCTAACAAAGGATGAATGTAGTCCGTAATTTATAATTGCTTGTTTAAATTCTTTCAGATCATTCATACGTATAGGCTCCCATGTATGTTCTTTAATGACCTTAGGGTTTTTGGAGCCAGTTATCATTTCTGATGTTATTACTGGAAAGGCAGGTATAACTCTGTGTAGACTCAGAGTTTTTGGAGGTAAATGTGGCCTTTCTACCTTTTGCTCCTGTTCATCAGAATCTATGATTTTCTCAATCTTTTTAAATCTGCTCACCATTGCCTTCTGTAAGTCCTGAATCTCCTGTCCAGTATTATGCTCCAAAGCCTTTATTAATGATTCTAAGGCATGGAACTTGTCCGTCAGAGATACCATTTCCTCCCTGGACACTATCACCTTCATTGATAATTCTAAGGCATGGAGCTTGTCCGTTAGAGATACCATATCCTCCTTGGACATAATCCTCATGGCATGTACTGTGCCTTCTTGTATGGAAATCTTGTCAATTAATCTATCATACCCTTTTGATAAAGTCCAATTTTCACATTCAATGGTTTTAATTCTCTCAGCTAATGTTTCAGCACTTATAGTCATGGACTGGAGGTTACGAGTCATTTTGTTGTCCCCTCCTCCAGAGCAGTGAAGCTCCCTTCTAAAGACGTAATATCAGACTCTACTTTCTGGATATTTTGATCAGTCGACCGAGTCATATCAGAGAAAGATTTAGTCTCCTCCTTGAGAACTTCAAACTCTTGTAAGACCCCGACCCAGCTTTAGCTGCAGTAACACCATTTTGCAAGGCTCTTTCACAAACAAATAGGAATAATGGAAGGTCAGGACGAGGACAGCCTCACCAGGGTGCAAAACAGGAGATTTATGGTCAGATATCTGGCAGGATATCTGAGATCAGGGCAAGGGCAGCCTCACCAGGCCGCAAAACAGGAGATTTATGGTCAGACACCTGGCCTGGGAGGGGAACGGAAATTTTGGGGAAAACCATATGTGCTTTAGATAGGGTCAGGTCAGCTATTATCTGGTTTCTATGACCCCAGCCAGGGGCCAAGGGACCTGACCTCAAATTCACCCCTCGCCTCATTCAAACTGACCAATGAGATCCCTGTAACCATGCATCTGTTTCTGTACGCTTGAATCTGCCTACCCCAAACCTATATAATCTGCCCCAAAACCCAGCCCAGGGTGCTCATTTCTCCGTGTTACTGCAGCAACCACAGGTCCTGTGTGAACAATAAAAATTGCCTCTTGCTCTTGCATCCAGTGGCTCAGACTCGGTTCTTTGGCGAGGGTCTCCAAGTGTTCAAGACACCCTCTTGGGGGTCTTTCATTTGGAGGACCCAGCGAGATTGGGAGACCCCTGCCCAACCTACCTGACAACCCACCGGGAGGTAAGCTGGTCAGCCACTGTTTGTCCCTGTCTGTCTGCTGTTTTGTTCTGTCTTTAATGTGCTGTGCTGAGTCTGTAAAATCAACTCGGATCCGTGGTCATTTAGAATTCTGGGCAGCTTGAGAAGGAGTTGATGAACTCGGACTTCTCCCCCGCCACCCTGGAAGATGTTCCAGGAATTCCAGGAGCCCGCCTTTTTGGGGCTCAGTATGTGTCTGAAGGATACATTGTTCTGCAAGGGGAACAGGGACCTCACGTCTCTGACTCCCCATCTGAATTCTTGGTTTCAGTTTTACACCGAAAATGCACAGCACATCTGTTAGCTGGCTGTCTGGTATTTTTGTCTGTGTTATTCGTTTGTATTATCTCTTACTTTGAAATAACCATAAGTCAATCCATGACTATCAACCTAAGTTTGACTCTAGATCATTGGGCTGAAGTCCGCGACTGTGCCTCCAACCAGTCGCTCGAAGTGAAGAAGAAGAAATGGCAGATATTATGCACCTCTGAATGGCCCACCTTTAACATGGGATGGCTGAGGGATGGGACTTTTAACGTTACTACTATTTTACAGATCAAGTAAAGAGTCTGTGACAAGGGACCCCATGGGCACCTGGACCAGGTTGCCTATATCGTCACCTGGGAAAGCCTAGCCTGTAATCCTCCCCCCTTTGTGGCCCCCTTTGTCCTACCCAAGTGGCCATCTTTGACTTCTCCTACTGCTCTCCCTCCTCCTCCAAACCCCCTTCCTCCTCTCTCTACCCTACCTTGATTAAGAAAGATCCCCCCAAACCTGTCTTGCAACCTGACTCAGATACCCCCCTCATAGATCTCCTGTCTGAGAACCCCCCTTCTTACCATCCATCCCCTCAGGCACCACCGCCTGCCGCCGCACAGCCGGCAGGATTAAGGACTAGCCCGAGTCAGTCTCCACAGCCTCCGGAGAAACCTGAGACCACCACTGCAGAGGCGCCCCACCTCCCAGTTCCCCTGTTGTGGCGTGCCTGCGGAGACATGGGGAACCAGCCTCTTCAGAAAGCACCACACACTCACAAGCTTTCCCCTTATGTCAAGGAGGGGATGGCCATTTACAATATTGGCCTTTTTCTGTCTCTGATCTCTATAACTGGAAACAACATAATCCCCCTTTTTCAAAGGACCCTGTAGCCTTAACTAACTTGATTGAATCCATTCTCATCCCTCATCAGCCTACATAGGATGACTGCCAACAATTGTTGCAGATGCTCCTCACATCCGAGGAAAGACAAAAGCTTTTTCTAGAGGCTCGGAAGAATATCCTGGGAGAGGATGGGAGGCCAACTCTGTTGCCAAATGAGCTGGATGCAGCTTTTCCCCTTACCCGACCCAACTGGGACTTCTCTACGGAAGCAGGTAAGGGACACCTACGCCATTATCGCCAGTTGTTCATAGCAGGCCTCCGAAGGGCAGGGCACCGCCCCACCAATTTGGCTCAGGTAAAGCAGGTAATGCAGGGCTCTGAAGAATCTCCCACTGCTTTTCTAGAAAGGCTGAAAGAGGCCTATCACATGTATACCCCTTATGATCCTGAGGATCCAGGGCAGGCTGCGAATGTTTCCATGTCTTTTATTTGGCAGTCAGTGCATGACATTAGAAATAATAATACCCTTCAGGATTTATTGTAAGAGGCAGAGCGCATATTCAACAAAAGGGAGACACCTGATGAGAGGGAAGAGCACCTACATAGAAATTCGGAACAGAGGGAGGACAGACTTAGGAAGGAAGCTGAGGAAAGAGAGAATGCTAGGGACCGCAAGCAAAATAAGGAACTTAGCTGCCTCTTGGCCACCGCTGCACAGAATAGTTACAGTTCAGACAGGCTGGGAGAGCAAAGGAGACCCAAGGTGGACCGACACCAATGTGCCTATTGCAAAGAAAAAGGACATTGGGTCAAGGACTGCCCAAAGAGACCCAGAAAGCAGAAGAATCTGGGGCCAAAGACTTCACTCTTGGCCCTGGATGAAGACTAGGGAAGTCAGGGCCAGGAGCCCCCTGCTGAGCCCAGGATAACTCTTCAAATAGGGGGGCAACCGGTCACCGTCCTAGTAGACACTGGAGCACAGCGTTCAGTCCTTACTAGGTCCCCAGACCCTCTCAACAACCGAACAACCTGGGTGTAGGGGGCCACAGAAGGAAAGCAATACCATTGGACCACTGAATGGAAGGTACACCTGGCGACCGGGAAGATCTCTCATTCCTTCTTACATGTCCCAGACTGTCCCTACCCATTATTAGGACGGGACTTACTGACCAAGCTAAAAGCCCAAATTTATTTTTAAGGGACAGGGGCCAACATATTGGGACCAAATGAAACCCCTCTCCATGTACTGACTCTTAAAATGGAAGATGAATACAGGCTATATGAGAGGCCAAAGGAAATCCAGAGTAGTTTGGACTCATGGCTGAAACATTGTCCACTAGCCTGGGCTGAGACTGGAGGCATGGGGCTAGCCCTACAGCAGCTTCCCCTGATTATAGACCTTAAAGCCACTGCTACTCCAATTTCCATCAAACAGCACCCTATGTCCAATGAAGCTTATCAGGGCAACAGGCCCCACATAAAAAAAAAAAAAACTTTTAGACCAAGGGATCCTGATTCCTTGCAGGTCCCCTTGGAATACCCCCCTCTTACTAGTAAAGAAGCCAGGCACCAGGGACTTCCACCCTATGCAGGATCTTAGAGAAGTAAACAAGTGGGTGGAAGACATTCACCCCACAGTACCAAACCCCTACAATCTATTGAGCACACTGTCACCAACCCACCGTTGGTTTACTGTTTTAGACTTAAAGGATGCATTTTTTTGCCTAAGGCTGAGCCCCCAGAGCCAGCCTCTGTTTGCCTTTGAATGGAAAGACCCTGAGCTGGGAATTTCAGGACAACTCACTTGGACACGGCTCCCTCAAGGATTCAAGAACAGTCCCACCCTTTTTGACGAGGCCCTGCATCGAGACCTGACAGATTTCCAGATCCAACACCACTCATTGATCCTGCTCCAATATGTGGACGACCTGCTATTAGCAGCCCCAACTGAACAGGACTGTCAAAAAGGTACTGGGGCCATGTTGCAAACACTGGGACAGCTAGGATACCGAGCCTCTGCTAAAAAGGCTCAAATTTGCCAGACAGAGGTGACGTATTTGGGATACAAGCTACATGATGATCAGCGATGGCTGACTGCCACTCGCAAAGAGACTATATCCTGTATCCCTGTGCTCCAGAACCATCGCCAGCTACAGGAATTCCTAGGGATGGCTGGGTTCTGTCGATTATGGATCCCAGGGTTCGCTGAGATGGCGGCTCCCTTATACCCATTAACCAAGCAGGGAGCCCCCTTTAACTGAACTGAGCCTCAACAGCAGGCCTTTGACAGTATCAAGAGAGCACTCATCTCCTCTCCAGCCTTAGGCCTACCTGACATAACTAAGCCATTTGAACTTTTCGTGGATGAAAAGCAAGGCTTTGCAAAAGGGGTTTTAACTCAGAGACTTGGGCCATGGAGACGTCCCATTGCCTATCTGTTCAAGAAACTGGACCCAGTGGCCTCTGGATGGCCCCCTTGTCTAAGAATGATTGCGGCTATCACAGTTCTCATTAAGGATGCTGCCAAATTGATTCTGGGACAGCCATTGACCGTACTAGCACCACATGCAATTGAGTCCCTTGTCCACCAACCCCCCAATTGCTGACTGTCAAATGCCCGCATGACCCATTACCAGTCTCTCCTTCTGGATGTGGACCGAATCCAGTTTGGTCTGATAGTTGCCCTCAATCCGGCAACATTACTGCCCCTGCAGGAGGGGCCCGCATCCCACGACTGCCAACAAATCCTTGCAGAAATGCGTGGAACCCGTGCTGACCTGACTGATCAGCCCCTCAAGGATGCGGACTTAACTTGGTACACAGACGGCAGTAGCCACCTGCTAAACAGGGAGCGATGGGCAGGAGCAGCAGTGACCACTGAGACACAGGTAATCTGGGCCAGCGCCCTTCCGGGAAACACCTCTGCTCAACACGCGGAACTTATCGTGTTGACACAAGCCCTCCAGCTGGCAGCAGGTAAGAAACTCAATGTGTTTACAGACAGCCGATATGCCTTTGCCATTGCTCACATACATGGAGAAATCTATAGGAGGAGGGGACTATTAACCTCAGAGGGAAGAGAGATTAAAAATAAGACTGAGATCTTGGCGTTGCTGAAGGCCCTTTTTCTTCCTAAGAGACTGAGCATTATGCACTGCCCAGGGCACCAAAAGGGCAATAGCTCCGAGGCAAAAGGGAATCAATTTGCTGATGAAGCATCCAGGCAAGCTTCCCTGGGCCCCCAGCTCCTGACAGCCACTATTCTTGTTGAACAGAGCAACCCCAAATCCCTAGACTGGGACTATACTGATGAGGACCTAGACATGATACAGAAGTTAGAGGCTGTCCCGTCCCGCAAGCGATGGGTCTACCAAGGAAGGACTGTAATCCCCATGAAAATCACTGCTGAATTGATTGATCACCTCCATAAGTTAACCCACCTGAGTGCCCAGAAGGTGCAGATCCTGTTTGATTGAACAGAGACTGGGCAATACCTCCTGAACAGAGATGAGGCCCTACAAAAGGCAATGAATAATTTCAGGGCCTGTGCTCAGGTGAATTCAGGCCAGACTAAGATTGCTCCCAGAGTTTGCCTTGGGGGCATAGACCAGGGACACATTGGGAAACAGATTTCACTGAGATTAAGTCTGGCATATATGGTTATAAATATCTCCTAGTTTTCATAGATACATTTTCAGGATGGATGGAAGCCTACCCCACCAAGCATGAAACTGCAAAAGTTGTAACCAAGAAGCTACTGGAAGAAATTTTTCCCCGATATGGGATGCCTAAGGTACTCGGGTCTGATAATGGTCCTACCTTTGTCTCCCAGGTAAGTCAGTTGGTGGCCAAGTTACTGGGGATTGATTGGAAATTAGACCCCAGAGCTCAAGACAGGTAGAAAGAATGAACAGAACAATCAAGGAGGCTTTATCTAAATTATGGCTTGGAACTGGCTTAAAGGATTGGGTGACCCTCCTACCACTGGCCCTCTATAGGGTCAGAAATACCCCTGGACCACATGGGCTGAGCCCCTTTGAAATCCTATATGGTACACTGCCGCCTGCAATAACTTTTTTTGATACTGATGTTTATGATTACACTGACTCCCCCTCTCTTCAAGCTCATCTGCAGGCCCTGCAACTGGTGCAGGGAGAGGTCTGGAGACTCCTTGCAGCTGCTTATAAAGAAGCCGCTGACTCCGTAGCAATACCTCACCGGTTCCAGATTGGCAATTCCGTCTGGATTTAACGACACCAGACTAAGAACTTGGAACCTCAGTGGAAGGGCCCCTACACTGTCCTCTTAACCACCCCAACAGCACTCAAAGTGGATGGGATTGTGGCCTGGGTACATGCCTCCCACGTCAAAGCAGCCCGAGCTACTGAGGAAACTTAAGAAACCAGACCTTCGACATGGAGGGTACAGTGCACTCAAAACCCTTTAAAGATAAGACTCTTTCATGGGGACCCTTAATTATACTTGGGTCGGGAACTGCCACCAAGCCAGGGGGCAGGAGCCCACACCAGGTGCATACCTTGACCTGGCAAATTCAATCCCAAAGCGGAGAAATTGTATGGGAAATCAAAGGCACCCATGCCCTTAATACTTGGTGGCCCACACTTACACCTGATTTCTGCCAATTGACTGTGGGATTGGACTCTTGGGATATAGCTGATGCAGACCCCACAAAGCCCCTAGAAACAACAAGGGAACCCACCTTGGGAGGACAAGCCATGGAGGGCTGCCCTAGCCCCACGAGGAGGTGCATATTGGCAGGAGCATCTTTTTACTTATGCCCCAGGGATGGTAGAACTTCGGCCCAGGCCTATAAATGTGGGGGATACAACAAAACATTTTGCGCAGCATGGGGATGTGAAACAACTGGGGACGCCTACTGGAAACCCAGATCAATCTGGGACAAAATAACGGTACCCAAGGCTGGAATCAGCCGCCACTAGAATGGTGGTCCAATAACTACATAGGTGGCTGTGAAGAAGAAAACTGAAATTGGGGTAGTTACACATGCTCTAATGGCACTTGCTTGCCTCTCAGGATTGAATTCACGGAGTCAGGAAAGAAGGCTACAGATTGGCAAGGGGGATATGCCTGGGGGCTTCAATGGTATAAAATAGGAATATGATTAACCTTCAAAATTAAACTTAAGGTGCAAAGACCCACCCTCTCTATAGAACCAAAACAAGTCTTGGGAGAGAGGAGGTCACCATCTCAGCCGGCTCGAGTCATTCCTCCAGCTGAATCCCCCACACCTCCCCATCCTCTACACCTGGCAGCCCTACAAGCATGACCCCTACTACCAGGGGTCCCAGGGACCCCCCTCCTGGAATGGGGGATAGATTGCTCAACCTGGTACAGGGGGTCTATCTAGCCCTAAATTACTCTGACCCCAATAAAACCCAAGAATGCTGGCTATGTTTGGTCTCCAGCTCCCCCCCATTAGAAGGGAGTTGCAGTCACAGGTAATTACTCCAATCAGACTAGTGCCCCCCCTTAGCTTCAAGGCCTCCCCACAACACAAGCTGACCTTATCGGTGGTCTCGGGAAAAGGGCTCTGCATAGAAACAGTCCTTCAGTCCCACCAGGCACTCTGCAACCTGACTTGGGAGGTCACCACTGGTTCCCACTATTTAGCGGCCCCTAATGGTACTTATTGGGCATGCAATACGGGCCTAACACCCTGCGTATCTGCTACAGTGCTTAATCAAACCTCTGACTATTGTGTGCTAGTGGAACTATGGCCCAAGATTACATATCATGAGCCAGAATATATTTACAACCATTTTGAGAAAAGGCCCGGTTCAGAAGGGAACCCATCTCCTTGACTCTTGCATTGATATTAGGGGGTATCACAATGGGGGGTATAACTGCCGGTGTGGGGACAGGAACCGTGGCACTCATGGAAACGAATCAGTTCAGACAGTTACAGGCAGCCATGCATACAGATGATTTCGGCTTTAGAGGAATTAGTCAGCGCCCTCGAGAAGTCCTTAACCTCCTTCTCCGAAGAAGTCCTCCAAAACAGAAGAGGGCTAGATCTGGTATTCCTACAGGAAGGGGGACTATGTGCTGCCTTAAAGGAAGAATGCTGTTTTTATGCAAATCATACTGGGATAGTAAGGGACAACATGGCGAAGCTTAGGGAAAGATTGGAAAAGAGACAGAGGTTATTAGATTCACAACAGGGATGGTTTGAAGGATGGTTCAATAAATCCCCCTGGTTTGCCACCCTACTCTCTTCTTTAATAATTTAATAATTATTTAATAATCCCTTAATAATTTTTCTCCTGATACTCCTGTTTGGACTTTGCATTCTCAACTGCCAAGTCCAATTCATGAAGGACAGGCTATCCGTCATCCAGACCCTGATATTGACTCACCAATATCAGCAACTGAGACAACAGGAGACAGAGATAACATAATCAACTTGAGTAAAAGATTTAATTCAATGATAAGAGAAATGGGGGAATATAAGACCCCGACCCAGCTTTAGCTGCAGTAATGCCATTTTGCAAGGCTCTTTCACAAACAAATAGGAATAATGGAAGGTCAGGGCGAGGACAGCCTCACCAGGTCGCAAAACAGGAGATTTATGGTCAGACACCTGGCCTGGGAGGGGAACGGAAAGTTCGGGGAAAACCATATGTGCTTTAGATAGGGTCAGGTCAGCTATTATCTGGTTTCTATGATCCCAGCCAGGGGCCAAGGGACCTGACCTCAAATTCACCCCTCGCCTCATTCAAACTGACCAATGAGATCCCTGTAATCTTGCATCTGCTTCTGTACACTTGCTTCTGCCTACGCCAAACCTATATAATCTGCCCCAAAACCCAGCCCAGGGTGCTCATTTCTCCGTGTTACTGCAGCACCCACAGGTCCTGTGTGAACAATAAAAATTGCCTCTTGCTCTTGCATCCAGTGGCTCAGACTCGGTTCTTTGGCGAGGGTCTCCAAGTGTTCAAGACACCCTCTGGGGGGGTCTTTCATTCTGATCTAGTCTCCTCCTTGAAAACTCCAAACTCTTTTTTGAGGAGGTTGGTGTCAGTCTGAATTGTCCTTAAGGTTTTAATCTCTGCCCTCAGCATTGTGGATTCAATCTGTAAGGACTGCATCATCCTTATAAAATAGCCAGACACCAGAAAAGCGACAGATCCCAGAAAACACCAAGTAAGAGAAATATCAGAGGCATCCTTCAGAATATCCTCCATAGTGAAATTAAAAAAGCCATTGAACTTTTGGATAGTAATATTTTCTGACATTTTTAATCAAAAGAAATTGTACTTGTATGTATGTATGTATTTATTTCTTTTCAACCGAAAAGAAAAATCTTACCTGTAATGACAGTTGCCTGCCAGTAGGTGACTGGGGGCGCACCTGAATCCACGTAGCAATGGAGTCAAACCAGTAAGCAAACTCTAAAATATATGCACTCAAATCCGGAGGTTAAATTCACAGATCGTGTGCACCTGCTCCGGCAGGAAAGTCATTGCCCGAGGTGGGTAACAGAAGCCAAGAAGTCCCCTCCCCAGTCCGCCCAAGGTCGGGGCCAGTTGGGAGCCAGTAGCAGTATGTGGTTCTGGGATCTAGTGTGCAGGTTTTAAGGTGTAGCAAGGAAGTTAGCTGCCTGCTGTTTCGGCGGCGGCCCCATGAATGTGGTTTGTACTTAGGCTAGGAGCTGGCTATTCATGGTAAAAGCCGTGAGGCTGCAGAGAGACACCAGGTGTGCGCTCAGGCTGCTAGGCCCTCACCATGAGGGGGGAGAAACCCCACCTTGGGTGCCAGATGATGCTGCAGGGCGATCGGTAATGAAAAGTCCCCAGACAATATTAATATAAAATATACAGCTTTAATAAACAGAAGTAAGAATTACACCAGCTTACACCAGAATCCAAAAGATCCATCGGGACGCAGGAACCAGGTGAGAGAGAGCTACCAGAAGTGTACTCGCCAGGTTTATAGGTAAACTTTAGCCTAAGGGCGACATACCCCATGAACAGGATGTGATTGGCTAAACTCTCCTATCAAGTGGGTCTCTGTCTATGCTTCCATCAGTTGCTGGATGAAGGTTCTATAGTGACATTTAAAATAGTCATCCGTCTGATTAGAGGGCAAAGCCAGTACAGGCACCCTCTCTGCTACTGGTCAGGGTTTTAGCTGGGGTCATCCTTGAGGATTCCTGGAAATTTTTCTATTGCAAGGTGTGTTTCTAACCCCATAAATGGCTCCATCAATTAATTTATGTCTTGTATCACTTTTGCATATACACTCTTTGAAAGAGGAAATATGATTAAAATGACTACATTTATCATAAACATTTACTAAGAATATCTTATGTTTGTCATTATGCTAAGAATTTAATAACTTGTTTGAATAAATTCATTTATATAGTCTAAGTTCAATGTTTAGTTATTATCATTAGATCTATATTACAATTAGTATAATTATATCTAGAAGTTATATTGTTTATGTAAGATTTCATAAATTTTGACACCTTCCTCTCTTCCCCCCTTCCCCCTGTGGCCACAAGATCTCCCCAGAGCAGCTCCCTTGTGCGCTGGACCTGGGATATGGGCACAACCCGGCAGGGGCAGTTCCTGTGTTTTGATAGTTCAGCCACATTCCTGGCCAGCAAGAGGCAATGATCTTCTAGCAGACATCCATTGGAGGAAGGGTGAGTGTGCTCCTGGCCCAAGGGCTTTGGCTAGGAGGAATTCAGACTTTCCCTGCCCCCCTCGACTTCCTGGTCACCCTGCAGTGGTGACTTCACCCTGCGGAGCTCTCCCGAATCCCATCCCAGCCTTCATCCAGGTACACCTTCCTCTCTTCCCTCCTTCCCCCTGGGGCCACAAGATCTTCCCAGAGCAGCTCCCTTGCACGCTGGGCCTGGGTTGTGGGCACAACCCGGTAGGGGCAGTTCCTGTGCTTTGATAGCCTGCCTGAGGACAGGCAGGCTCTGGGTCAGCTCAGCCACATTCCTGGCCAGCAAGAGGCAGTAATCTTCTAGCAGTCATCCATTGGAGGACTTCTCTATGGAAACCATGAAAGCCAGAAGGTCCTGGATAGAGGTACTGCAGAAACTAAGAGACCATGGATGCAAACCCAGACTACTATACCCAGCCAAGCTATCATTCACTATCAATAGAGAAAACAAAATATTCCAGGATAAGAACAAATTTAAACAATTCGTAGCCAGAAACCCAGCCTTACAGAAAATAATAGAAGGAAAATCGCAACCCAAGGAACCCAACATTGTCAACAATGCCTACAATAACTCAGACATCTAGCGATCCTTCACGAGCTTAACTTGAAGAAGGGACACATTCAAACTCTATTAAACAAACAAACAAAAAATAATAATAACCAGAGTAAACAACCGCTGGTCATTAATATCAATTAAGATTAATGGACTCAATTCACATATAAAAAGGCACAGATTTAGAGATTGGATACGAAAACAGGATCCAACATTCGGCTGTTTACAAGAAACACACCTCAAACACAAAGACAGACATCTACTCAGAGTAAAGGGTTGGGAAAAGGTTTTTCAAGGAAATGGACCTAAGAAAAGCAGGTGTGGCCATTCTAATTTCCAAAAAATATTGACTTCAAACTAAAATCAATCAGAAGAGATGGAGACAGACATTTTATACTCATAACAGGAACAATTCATCAGGAGGAAGTCTCAATCCTGAATATCTATGCCCCTAATATAAAGCCTCCTACTTATGTAAAAGAAACACTTCTAGAACTCAAAGCAGTTATCAAACCACAGACACTAATAGTAGGAGACTTCAATACTCCTCTCTGACCAATGGACAGGTCAATCAGACAGAAACCTAACAAAGAAATAAGAGAAATATTGGAGATATTGAATCAAATGAGCTTAACAGACATCTATAGAACATTCCACCCAAATAGGAAAGAATCTACCTTCTTCTCTGCAGCTCATGGAACCCACTCGAAAATTGACCACATACTTGGTAACAAAGCAAACTTCCACAGATACAAAAAATATTAGTAACCACCTGTGTCTTTTCAGAACACCATGGATTAAAGTTAGAATTCAACAACAGTGCTACCCCCAGGAAGCCAACAAACTCATGGAAGTTGAACAGTCAACTACTAAATCACCCCTGGGTCAAGGAAGAAATAAAGAAAGAAATTAAATTCTTCCTTGAATTTAATGAAAATAAAGACACAACATACTCAAACCTACGGGACACTATGAAAGCAGTGCTAAGAGGAAAATTCATAGCACTAAGTGCCCAATTATAGAAAATGGAGAAAGCACACATTGGAGACATAACAGCACACTTGAAAGCTCTAGAAAAAAAGAAGCTGATTCACCCAGGAGGTCTAGAAGACTGGAAATGATCAAACTGAGGGATGAAATCAACAAAATTGAAACACAGAAAACAATCCAAGAATCAATGAAGCAAAAAGCTGGTTCTTGGAGAAAATCAACAAGATTGACAAACCCCTATCTAAACTAATCAAACAGCAGAGAGAGAACATGCAAATTAATAAGATCAGAAATGAAAAGGAGGACATAACCATAGACACAGAGGAAATTCAGAGAATCATTAGATCTTACTACGAAAGTTTATATGCCACAAAGTTGGAAAATGTAAAAGAAATGGACATTTTTTTAGATAAGTACCATATACCAAAGTTGAACCAAGAACAGGTGAACAATCTAAATAGATCTGGCAGTCGTGAAGAATTAGAAGCTGTTATCAAAAATCTTACTACGAAAAAAAGACCAGGACCAGATGGTTTCAATGCAAAATTCTACCAGAACTTCCAGGAAGAGATAATACCTATACTCCTTAATGTATTCCACAATATAGAAACAGAAGAATCATTGCCAAATTCTTTTTATGAAGCTACGGTTACCCTGGTACCAAAACCGCACAAAGACGCAACCAAGAAAGAGAATTACAGACCAATCTCACACATGAACATTGATGCAAAAATACTCAATAATATACTGGCAAACCGAATCCAGGAACACATTAGAAAAATTATCTATTATGATCAAGTGGGCTTCATCCCAGAGATGCAGGGCTGGTTCAGCATACGCAAATCTATCAATGTAACCCATCATATAAATAAACTGAAAGACAAAAACCATATGATCATTTCAATGGATGCTGAAAAAGCATTTGACAAAATTCAACACCCCTTTATGATAAAGGTGTTGGAGAGATTGGGTATACGAGGATCATACCTAAATATAATAAAAACAATGTATAGAAAGCCTATGGCTAACATCAAATTGAACGGAGAAAAACTCAAAGCCATTCCACTAAAATCAGGAACACGAAAAGGCTGTCCACTCTCTCCATACCTCTTCAATATAGAGCTTGAAGTTCTAGCAATAGCAATAAGACAACATAAGGGGATCAAGGGGATTCGAATTGGAAAGAATGAAGTTAAACTTTTGTTACTTGCAGACGATATGATAGTATACATGAGCGACCCCAAAAACTCTACCAAAGAACTCCTACAGTTGATAAACACCTTTAGTAATGTGGCAGGATACAAGATCAACTCCAAAAAATCAGTTGCCCTCCTATACACAAAGGATAAAGAAGCAAAGAGGGAAATCAGAGAAACATCACCTTTCATGATAGCCACAAATAGCGTAAAATATCTTGGGATAACTCTAACCAAGGAAGTGAAAGACCTATTTGACAAGAACTTGAAGTCCTTGAAGAAAGAAATTGAGGAGGATACCAGAAAATGGAAAGAACTCGCCTACCCTTGGAGTGGGAGAATCAACATAGTAAAAATGGCAATTCTACCAAAAGCAATTTATAGATTCAATGCAATTCCCATCAAAATCCCATCAAACTTCTTCACAGACCTTGAGAGAACAATAGTCAAGTTTTTATGGCAAAACAAAAAGTCCAGGGTAGCCAAAACAATGTTATACAATAAAGGAACTTCTGGAGGCATTACCATCCCTGACTTCAAACTCTATTACAGAGCAACAGTATTGAAAACAGCTTGGTATCGGCATAAGAACAGTGAAGTCAACCTATGGAATCGAATAGAAGACCTGGGTATTAACCCAAAAACTTATGAAGACCTGATTTTTGAAAAGGGAGCTAACAGTATACAATGGAAGAAGGAAATCATCTTTAACAAATGGTGCTGGCATAACTGGATGTCAACCTGTAGAAGAATGTAAATAGATCCATATCTATCACCATGCACAAAACTCAGGTCCAAATGGATTAAAGACATCAACATTAATCCGACCACTTTGAACCTGATAGAAGAGAAAGTGGGAAGTATTCTACAAGATATAGGCACAGGAGTCCACTTCCTAAGCAGAACCCCAGGAATGCAGACAATAAGAGAATCAATGAATAAATGGGAACTACTGAAACTGAGAAGCTTCTGTAAAGCAAAGGACACTGTCAGTAAGACAAAAAGACTACCTTCTGACTTGGAGAAGATCTTCACAAATCCCTCATCAGACAAAGGTCTGATCTCCAAAATATACAAAGAACTCAAGAAACTAGACACTAAAACTCTAATTAACCCAATTAAAAAATGGGGTGCTGAACTGAACAGAGAATTCACAATAGATAAACTTCGAAAGGCTAAAAGGCACTTAAGGTCATGCTCAACCTCCCTAGCGATCAGGGAAATGCAAATCAAAACCACTTTGAGATACCATCTTACACCTGTCAGAATAGCCAATCTCAAAAACACCAATGATAGCCTATGCTGGAGAGGATGTGGACTGAGGGGAACACTCATCCATTGTTGGTGGGCATGCAAACTTGTGTAGCCACTGTGGAAATCAGTGTGGCGGTTTCTCAGGAACCTGGGAGTCAACCTCCCTCAGGACCCAGCAATTCCACTCTTGGGAATATACCCTAGAGATGCCCTATCATACCACAAAAGCATTTGTTCAACTATGTCCATAGCAGCACTATTTGTAATAGCTAGAACCTGGAAACAACCTAGGTGCCCCTCAATAGAAGAATGGTTAAAAAAGGTGTGAAGGTGTGGAACATATACACATTAGAGTTTTACTCAGTGGTAAAAAAACAATGACATCTTGAATTTTGCATGCAAATGGTTGGAAATAGAAAACGCTTTACTGAGTGAGGTAACCCAGACCCAAAAAAGAGGAAAATGGTATGCACTCACTAATAAGTGTATTCTAGCCATAGTTAAATGTCTTTGAGCCTATAATTCGTGATCCTAGAGAAGCTAAATAAGAAGGTGAACATAAAGAAAATCTTATCGTTATCCTCTTGGATATTGGAAGTAGACAAGATTTCCAGGCAAACTTGTGTGCGGGGGGGTGGGGTGGGGGGGGTGGAAGTAAGGTTAGATGGTTGGAGAGAAGGGAGAGGGGGAGGATTGGGGATGGCTTGGGGGAATGGGAGGGGGGAGGAAGGATGGATATGGGACTAGGAAAGTATATATATCTCAACTAAGGGAGCCATTTTTGGGTTTGCAAGAGTCTACATTCTGGAGGTGTTCCCAGGCCTAAGGAGAGGTCCCCAGATTATTCCCTGGGCAGCAGAGATGAGCGTACCTGAACTGGCCCTGGTCCATAACCATACTGATGAATATTTTGTATATCACCATAGATCCTTCATCGGGCGATGGATGGAGATAGAGATAGAGACACACATTGGAAGACTGGACTTAACTCCCTATGTCCAAATGAGAAGCAGATGGAGGGAGAACGTGAGCAAGGAAGGCAGGATCAGAGGGAACCTTCATCTGACGATGGATGGAGATAGAGACGGAGACCCACATTGGAGCACTGGACTGAGCCCCCAAGGTCCAAATGAGGAGCAGAAGGATAGAGATCATGAAAAAGGAAATCAGAACCATGTGGGATGCGTTCACCCTCGGATACAAGGGGACTGATAGAATGAGAGCTCACCAAGTCCAGCTGGACTGGGACTGAATGAGCATGTGATTAAACCAGAGTCTCTAAATGTGACTGACATGGGGGCTGACTGAGAAGCCATTGTCAATGGTACTGGGTCTTGTTTTGTCTGCATGTACTAGCTTTCTGGGATCCTAGTCTGTTTGGATGCTCACCTTCCTAGACCTGGAGGGAGAGGGGAGGAACTTGAACTTCCCACAGGGCAGGAAACCCTGACTGCTCTTAGGACTGGAGAGGAAGGAGGGGAGGGAGTGGGGAGAATGAGAGTTTATGGGGAGGAGGGGAGGAAGTGGAAATTTTTATAAACTAATAAATTAATTATTAAAAAAAGATTTCATAAATTTCAACCATTTTTGAGTTAAGTAAGTGCTCATATTTATTCCATTATAAAAGCCACTATTCTTCCTAAGAAATCTGAAATGTCACTTTAAAAATTGATTTAAAAATGTAAGGTAATGCTTAACTCCTTCAAAACATGCTAACAGTCATCAACCTTTTAAACATTTCTCATGTTATTGTCTCAAGGAAAATACTTAACATATTCTCCATATACTAAATAAGCGATATCACACTTCATTAATTTATTTATTCACTTTCATTAAATTATTATTCATTAAATATCCATCATGTGTTAATATTATTCAAATTTTTGGAAAATGATAAAATAAACCAATAGAACTTAACATAAAAGTAGTTACCACCAAGAAACTATACTATTATCATGAATACATAAATATGATGTGATAAGGTGATGTGGAAGTGCCCTTTGTGTGTTATGACTACCATTAATGAATAAAGAAACTGCCTTGGCCTGTTGGTAGTGCATATCTTAAGTAGGCAGGGAAAACTGGACTGAATGCTGGGAGAAGGATGGCAGAGACAAACAGACACTGGGAATTTTTCCCGGTCTGTCTCAGCCTCATGGCAATACACAGATTATTAGAAAAGGGTTAAAATAATATAAGAGTTAGCTAATAAGAAGCTAGAGCTCACAGGCATAGCAGTTATTTAATTAATATTGTTTCTGTGTGATTTTTTGGTTTTGGTAGCTGTTGTAGGATAGTCTTCTATCTATCTGTTGCTTTTGTTGGTTAATTAATAAAGAAAACTGCATGGCCTGATAGGTCAAAACATAGGTAGGTGGGGAAGACAGAACTGAAATCTGGGAGGAAGAAAGCAGGGTCAGAAGAGCTGCCACCATGAAGTTGCCAGGTCAGACATGCTGAATCTTTCCCAGTAAGCCACAACTTCGTGGTGTTACACAGATTATTAGAAATGGGTTGAATCAATATGTGAGAGTTAGCTAATAAGAGGCTGCAGATAATGGGCCAGGCAGTGTTTAAAAGAATACAGTTTCTGTGTAATTATTTCAGATATAAACTATAAACTAGCTGGGAAGCCGGGATCCCTGAGGGAATGCAGTCTGCTGCTCCTTTTACTACAGAGTGGTGCCCACATGAATAACTGCATCCAAAGAAAGCCTGAGAAAGCTTGGGAAAGAATAGAGAAAAGCATGTTTTCTTGGTTGCAGCAATTTCTCAGGTCTGTGCTGCTTGCAAGAGGCAAGCAAGTACTCTGATCTAAGAGAGGGTTCCTGACTCAGCTTTAGCTGAAAAACGTTGCAGCTCTTTTAAGAGGTCCTATCATGAAATACTTAAATGGTGTTGATGAAAAGCTGAACACATTCTTTTCGGTTTTCAGCTGTAGCAGGAAAAAAGCCATTCCATTTTAAAATGCTGGCTTTCTGGGCTGTCCTGTCAGGGCAAACTCTTGACTTTTTCAAGCAAACAGTCCTGACTACAGAGGTTTTGAGTGTTGTTTAACACTGTTGCAGCTTGCTTGCTGGCAACAACCTTTAAACCCCATAGAGTTGTGGAGATAAACATGGCTACAGTCGGTACCTCTGCCATGAGGCTTGAAAGCTAAGTGATGGGCTGTATCCAGCAGTCAAAGCCACGGCTCTCCATATTGCTTAGCAAACTAAAGACTCATGTGGTCAAAAAAGAGAAATATATGGTAAAGAGAGATTCAAAGACAAAGGAAACCTCTAAATGTTTTACAGTGTGTTAAAAATATATGCAGGCTAAAAGTTAAAGTTCTTAAAGTTAAAAAGAAAGAAAGAGAGTATTTGGATGTGGTAGCACACACCTTTAATCCCAATGCCTGGTAGGCAGTGACAGACAGATCTCTGTGAGTTCAAGGTGTGGTAGACACACCTTTAATCCCAGCACTGGGGAAGCAGAGACAGGTGGATGTCTGTGAGTTCAAGGACAGCCTGGTCTACAGAGTTATTCCAGGTTAAAGATATACAAAGAACTTGTCTCAAAAAATAAAAGTAATATTAAAATATATAGAGGTTAAAATAAAGCCGCATAAAGATGGAAATATACAGAGGATCATGATTCTGTATGCTGTTATGCTCTTTTTGAATTGTTTGAATTCTGAGAAAGGGGTAACAGCTGCTAAAAGATATTTGTTTATAAATGCTGCTGAACTAACCCATGATAGGTATTTTGAAAATACCTTGGCTTCAAAACTGAAGTCAAAAGGTATGTTACTTTGGAGAAGAGATTTTACTTTTGTTTCGACAGAAAATGAGAGGTTGTGGATTCATTCTGAGTTAAGAAATGTCCAGTTTGATCAAGGAAGACCACCTGAGAAATCTCTGGTAGGAACAGATGACCCAGATGTCTGAGTTCTACATCCAGAACGGATTCAAGATGCGGCCTGAGATGATCAGGTCTCATAGGATACTCCAGTCAGGACTTGATTATATCTCTAAATTTTCTTTAGGTCCCCATAAGATTATCAGCACACCCAACAAGCTGTAAATAGCTTGGAATACTACACCCACATTCCCAACAAATGAACTATGGATATTTTCCTTTAAAAAAAAAAGAGGTGTAAGTGGTGCAGGAGAATTATCTGCATTCTGTCAATCATTTATTTTAATAAAATGCTGATTGTCCAGGCAGGAAGTATAGATGGGTCAACCAGACAGAAAGTAGAAGCGGGACAATGAGAACAAGAGAAGGTTAGGAAGGAGGAAGCCCATTCCTCCATTCCTAACCAGACCACAGAGAAGCAATATGTAACCTGCCCCTCTGGAAAAGGTACTGAGCCACATGGCTAACACAGACAATAATTATGAGTTACTGTAATATGTAAGAATTGGTTAATAAGAAGACTGAGCTAATGGGACAATCAGTTTATAACCTAATGTTGACTCTCTGTGATGTTCTTTGGGACTTGCTGGCTGGGGAGTACTGGGTGGGACAGAAACCCCAACAAGCTGGCCCTTCATGTTACAGGTGGCTGGTATGAAAAAGCCATTCTTCCTTACAACAGTAAGGGTTTCAGAAGATGGCTCAGTGATCATGAGCACATTATGCTCTTGAGGAGGACTTGAATTCTGATCCCAGTACATATATAAGATGGTTCCCAAATGCATTTCTCCATTATTCATGGGTAAACAATGCCTCAGGTCTCCATGAGCACCTGTATTTATATGCACATATATGTACTTGTGCACATATGGATGTGCTCTTACACACACAAATATACATATTCAATTAAAAAATGAAATGAATCTTTAACATGAATTGACAAGAAAATTATACCAATTCTCTGGAATTCTCAACAAATCTTAGTCTAAACAATTTATTAAACCATCCCAATTTCTTTCATTACAAAATGAATAACTAGCATTTCAAATTGTTCATAATGACTTAAGATGAAAAACAAAACCCTGTGACTAAATGTAACATAATACAGTGAGTTTAATCATGGTAAAGATGAAAAAAATTAGTAAGTTGGAAAAGAAAAACTGGAAAAATTCAAAGAGCAAGGAGTTTTTATCTTAGCAATGTCAACTTCTTAATGTTGCATATGTATGTTTGTGTGTTTGTGTGTGTGTATATATATATATATTTATATAATTGTTATATAAAATACATTATATATATAATTATTTCATAAGATATTACCAATAAAAGTAATTTAACTTTGAAAAGATGTTTCTTCAACCTTTTAAGTAGTTTATACTATCACAACTCCCATCTCTATTTTCCGGGAAAAAATTTTGTCTATTTCTATAAAAAATTTGAGTTATTCCAGAATTTGTGTTAGAAGCATTATTTTATACTTTCCACTTTTAGGTCACTCAAATCTTTAAGATTCATACATGTTATTATGTGGGTCTTAGAGTGCATTCTTTATAATCAGTAATATTCTATCATGAGACTATGATAATATTTCAGAGGAGCCATTATTCACAACTGTAGCTTATGTTTCCTTAGAAGAGCTAATTATGGCTAACACTTAACTGAGGAACTATTCGCAATAAGAGCTTTTTGGGGAAGGATGAATTGTGTTTCTTTGTGGGTGTTATCACTGTTTAGTTGTCCATGATCCAGTGAATGATCCCATTCTCTTACACATATTGATATCCAGAACTAATTTGAATTCATGGGTTCTTGTGGAACATTTAACTACGTAATGATTGTTACATTTTTATGCTGTGGAATACTATTTTACAGGTATAAATATGTGTTATATTTGTTCATACTGCATTTTTTAATGATTCAAGAGTGTACGTTTAATTATAGAAAAATGCATCGCATTTGTTTCACCTTGCCTCCCTAAGGTATCAGATTGTTCTAATCAATAGCTAAACAGCCAATAGATAATCAGAAGTCAGAAAGGCAAGACTGCCAGGCACAAAAAAAAATAATTAATAGAAGGAATCTATATTCAGGGGAAGAAGAGAGAGAAAGAGGAGAGACTAGTGATGTCGTGGAGCAAAAACCAGACAGGCACCAGTTATCCAGACATAGATAGAACAGGAAATTGAAATAGGAAGAAAGAGAAAGAGATAGATAGAAAGAAAGAAAGAAAGAAAGAAAGAAAGAAAGAAAGAAAGAAAGAAAGAAAAAAAGAAAGAAAGGTAGAAAAGTTCTGTAGCACAAATTCTAATTGCAATTAATAATAAAATCAAAGAAGCAAAACAGTCAGTCTCTGGAGAGATATTTTAGCTCTACCAAGGTTCAGACTAAAAGGGCATTCCTGTTATCAGACTGCATAGTTCAACTGCATCTATCTCCACTACACCTCATACTGCAACTGTATCCACCAAATATCAGTCTGCAACCTGATATTTGTACATGAGACTACACTGAGCTCATGTGTCCTTCTACATATATTCCTTTTTCCACTCAACCATATTATCCCTGTCTCCCCCTCCCTAGTGCTGGGACTAAAGACATGTGATCTTAAATTCTAGATCACCTTTGAGTGAGCTCCTATTCTCTTTTAGACAGAATCCATCTTGTGTAACCCGGAGTGGCCTTTAAACTAACAGAGATCACTCTCCCTCTGTCTCTCAAGTCCTGTAATAAAGATGTGTGCCACTACTACCTGGCCTCTAGTGGTTTATCTCTGCACTCTGATCTGTAGGGAAGCTTTACTGGT
The DNA here is from genome assembly GCF_982192425.1 of Myodes glareolus. Taxonomy (NCBI): domain Eukaryota; kingdom Metazoa; phylum Chordata; class Mammalia; order Rodentia; family Cricetidae; genus Myodes; species Myodes glareolus. Next base: position 68,093,161 of record NC_142053.1, on the reverse strand, counting down.
TAATTCATAATCAAGATATCCTTATAATCTCCAAAGGCAAAATATAGATGAAGAGAAACAGGTTATTTAAGTTAAAAGCGCTGGCCAGAAAGAATCCTAAGCTAGGCCAAACATTCAAAACTAATGATAAGGCTCAATTATCATTATTTAAGTGCTGATTGGTGGCATAAAAAATCTGATACAATGGGTTATTTTTAAAAAGTGGAGTGCAGTTTTCAATACCAGTTAAGCTTTTCCTCTTGCTGAGTACAATTAGAGAGCTGTTGATTAAACCAAATTATACATGATAGTATTACACCCTATGGTAGTTGTGCTGGTGATAGTGAAGTCATGGTTATTGAGTCCTGTCGACTTCTAGAGCGTCGGAGGTCCCTGGGTAAGAGTGCCGAACAAACTAGGACACAGGGGATGCAGTGCAGAAAACAGCATTTGCAAACTGCATGTTGTGTGTTTATTAAGTAATTCTTTTATATGCTTTGGAAACAATTGTTTCAGTCAACTGTTTAAAGAGGAACTATAGATCATGAGTTAACCAAGGACTTATTTAGATTATGCACACAAATCAACTTAACTTAGCAAGGGTGGTCTGGGGGCTTGCAAGACATCCTAGCCTATTTTAAACAAGGGTCTCCAGAGACATTATCTCAATGTCCCAATCTATTCTAAGACTTCCTTCAGTGAGCAGAACAGCTGCTTTAAGCTGAGACTGTGGCCTAAGGGCAGCCACTTCCACAAACTACAGGGTATGTGACACTTGCTCTCAGGATTAAAAGTCAGAGGACTTGTCACTCTGAAATGTCCCATAGCATTCCATGGAACTTCTCGTAGATTCCAAGGCAGTACTCAACACCTCGCCTGGCGCGGGTGGCACGATCCATGCATTTTATAACACAGTCTCCAAATCTCCACACAGTCCAATTAGAGAGCTGTTTGTTAATCCCAAATTACATAGACATTACTACACTCTATGATGATTTGCTGGTGATAGTGAAGTCATTGTTAATAGAGGATATTCTATGACTAATTTACTAATCCAGAATAATTAATTCCCAAACAACAACTTATAAATATTTTTTCTTAAACCCAAAGATAATCAGCGTCTTCACCCCTTAAGGAAACTTCCCTTTGTAATAAATGGTAATCACTGCAGAAAAGCACAGTCAATAAAAATTAAGAAATGTGTAGACCAATCACAATGAATACAACTAAAAAACACTTTTGCACTTAAGGCCCTTGCAAACATTGCAGATGAGTGTGAAGGAGATTGTAAGAACCAGAGATAAGGGAGTTTGCCATGAGATTATGTCTCCTAGTAACATCAAAATACAGTCTCAAAAGAGCTCACCAACATCCAACCAAATGTGACATGAACAAAGAAGACACCAATAAAAATGCCAAACTGGATAGGTGAAAGTCTAGAAGGAATCATCCCTACAGAAAAAGCTACAGGATAGTGGATAATACTTGAGGCAGGGAGATGATCCTTCTTAGGAAGGAAGACACTCCAGTGGTAAAGGTAAATCCTTGAGTACGTACATATAATTAACATTATACAGAATGAGTAGGTTACATTTAGAAATATACATTTCTACATATATACATATGTGGATGAAATAACAATTAATGAAAATAAGACAAGGAATTGAAAGGCTGCCTAACATATGCAAAAGGGGGCTCATTCAAGAGCACAAGGGATTGCATAGCTGTATCATTCATAGGTGATGATGCTCACACATGCAATAAGAGCTTATGTAGCTGTGTCATGTGTAGGTAACATGACCATGCTACACATAAATCACATAGGGCTTGAAGACCCTGGGTGGTTATGTAAGGTTCCTGAGAACTTGACAGTGCATACATGGCTCCGGAACCCAGAAGAGCCAGAATGCTGGGTGATGGAAACCATAACATTCCATCCTTTTGTTTATTATAAAAAGTTGGGGGTAGTTAAGGATCACCAACGGGTAGAAATCGGATGTGGGGTCTCTCAAGGCCACCTCCTTGTTGCTTTTGGGCATCAGAGAGTTGGGGTTCTTGACAACATCCTGGAATAGCTGGTTACTTCCGTGCTTCCAGGGCTCTGTAAAACTACCTGATTGGGAGCTTTGACGTGAAAAGATGCTGCCAAGTCTAAAGATTATGTTTAAAAAACTTTTAGATCCAGGTTATTGAGGGAGAAGGGTCCCGACATGGAAGATTGAGGAGGTTTCCCTGGGTCCTTCAGATGGGGGAAGGAGTTTCTCAGGGTTCCTGAGACCAGGGAAGAATTACCTGAATGAGTCTGGTCTGTTGAGATGTTTCCAACATAACTCCCTGGAGATTCTGAGAATGTTATTAAAAGCTTGTGGTTAAGATACTATAGTGTTGCAATAGACGATTATGAAGAGTTGTATAGTGGGAGAGGAGGGAAGGAATGAAAGAGAAATTATTAGACATTTAAATATTTTACCTGAGGCAAATCTTACGGAACTTTTTTTTTGGAACCATGATATACCATGATATTATCTTAACATCCAGGAGACACTGCTGCAGTCAATGATAATCCTGTTATATTAAAATATGTTTTGTGAGTTTCCTTTTAGAGTCTGTGGGTGTGAACATCCTCAAACTGCTATTGGTTTTTACAACCTGGGCATCTGACATTCTTTGCACCTCCACCTCCTTGTTTAATGATGGTCCCTGCAACAACAGATGAAAGGTTATCTGGAAATGTAAGTATGACATTGGAGATACAGATAAATTGGTAAAGCGTATAGAAGAAAGAGGAAAAAAACAACATGAGAATCACAAAGGAAAGAATATGGAATTTCTGGTACAGGAGAGCTGAGTACAGAAACTTTATTCTTATGGTACTAGAGAAAAAGTAGCTGATCTTGGTGTCCTCTGGAACTTAAGGGAAAAGTATCTGAATGGTTGCAGTGGCAGTGGCAATAGGACCACTTCCAAGTGGGCTAAAAGAAGAAAAAAAACTAAACTGTGGCAATGCAAATTCTCAGGTTTTTATTTGTTGTTGTTGTTGTGGGGAACAATGAATGGTAAATGTCAGTAAAGGTCTCAACTGTAGCATTGAATGCTGTGGTTGGGTTTATTCTTTGTTCCAGAGATTTGCAGGAGCTCAATGGTCAAGTCTTCAGGTTCAGAGCTTACTGATTGAAGGTGCTGATGTCCGTAGGAGTTGCAGCTGGGCAGAGGAAATGCAGGTTGTTGTGGAGAAACCTGGTTCAGCGTCCTAGCCCTGGGAGAGGAAGGAGAGCCAACAGAGACTCAATACCAATGAAATTCCCAGGTGTAAGTGAGAATGTATCGGAAACACACAAGGAAACCCACTTTAAGTGATTATTAAGAGAGAGACATTTGCAGTCCTGAGGAAGTCTGTGCAGGGAGAGAGTGTGGAGCAGGCATGTCCAGCTTTTAAAGGCTGCTTAGCGCGTGAGCACAGGGGCTCATACATGTGCAAAAGGGCTTATGTAGCTGTGTCATGCATAGGTGATGTGACCATGATGAATGTAGATCACAAAAAGCTGGAAGATACTGGGTGGATATATAAGTTGCTTGAGTACTTTTTGGCACATACATGGCCATAGAACCTGGAATTGCCATCCAAAGTTCTGGTTGATGGGAACCATAACAGTTTATAAAGATACCATAGGTTTGGCACTTCAATTCAATTGTAATCTATCTACTAATGTAGACTGCCTCCATTCAAACTCCTTAAGAATATATATTTTGAAGTTAGTTTGGAAACTAGTAGATTAATGTGGGCCTTTTTGTACATTATTTGATTTGGTTAAACCCTTCCCTACCTTTTCCTTTTCTGTGTTCTGTTTCCCATGTAAATCTTTAATTGCAAGGATTCTCCCTCTTCTTTCATGAAACATATGTTCTGTTAACCCAACTAATTATATTTTTATTTTCAGGTGTTTCTAGACCTAAAATACTCATGTGTCAGATGAGGGAAACGATGGACTCTCTTTCCTTACCACTCTCAAATGCTGAGAATATCTGCCATGCATTTTCAACCATGTTGGGGTTATTAAAATTATTTAATATTTATTATTTATCTCTTATTTTCTAGAAATAATATGAATCATAAACATTTTAATTCAACTATAAATACATGGACACATATAGGAGATTTGATTTTTATTCTACCTCATTAGAAGCTATATTTCGAGCCTGATGAAGTTTCAAAAGTGGGACTTGTAATCTAGCTTTGTGGTAGAACTCTTGCCTTATTTCTATTGAAATTAATGGGAAGAAGAAATATAGTTGGACAAAAACATACTCTCAACAGAAAATTAGTAGTAAAAATAAGAGTTCTGAACTCAGTACAAATATTAAAACTATATTGTGAGTTTAATTCTTTTCCTTTCCTTCTTCAATTTACTGGTTTGTTTATATGTTTCTTTTTTTTTCTTTAGAAGAGTGTTCCTTTCCCAATGTGGATGTGGTGACAGTAAATTTGATAAAAGAATAGAACAGGAATTGATGAACTATTAAATAATTTGCTAATATAAATGGAATCTATTTTGTTATCAACTTTGTACAACGAACATAACATGAACCTAAAAGTAACATCAGTAAAATATCACTTATTTACAAAGTCTAAATAAAAATCCTGGATAACATTCATAAAACAGACTATAATGGTTAGCCATATTGAATCAAGATAACAATGAGTATTCTTGTAGATACTGCTTTATGACTGAACAAAAGAACTATAAAATATCTTTCCCTCCACCAGCACAGATAAAAAGAATAACAGTTAGATATGAAGTAATTAATTCATAGCATGTAAAGTTTTAATTGATTTGAATAGATAAAGAAAGTGGCATTACTTAGATCTCTAATAGGTTAGTAGATTAGCTTGTGTCAAAACTTGTTTTTATTATGATGTTTGTTAAAATGATACAGTGAGCTTTCTAATATCTTTATAATTATCAAAAGTATCAAAATTAGTGTTGTATTTTTACAATTCATAACTCTAAGTTTTCTATAGATTATTGTACCTGCTTACCGATATCAGGCTTTTAGAAATGTTCTAATGGTTAAATAAATAATATTCTTTAGTTTTGCAATGGTGTACATTACAGAATATCAGATACTTGTCCATGAAAATAAATTAGTATTCTCATGTTCATTTACCACTGATGAAAATGCATTTATAATGAAAGTACATATAAAAGGTCAGAACACATTTATGTAAAAGAAAAAATGGAATTTCCCACATCAGAGCTCAGAAATTACAATAAATATGTCCGTCCAACATGATTTTTCCTGATCTGAGGATGTAGATCATTGAGTTGAGATGTTCTAAGCATTGCTTTGCACCTTTGATAAAGTAAAAGTAGGATCTAATATGGATTACATTCCTCTGATGTAAAGAAAATTTAAAAGAAAATGCATTTTTTTTAGAATTTTAGCATGGATAATCATCTCAATTAGAGATAAGTTGTAAAGACTAAGTCAATTTTTGTATGGCACTAAAATTTTATTGAAGGGAAGAATTTTCATATTAAATAAAAATTTTAAAAATATAATGAAAAATAATAAGAAAAGAAAGTTTAACAATCACTGATCCAATTCATTAAATTCCCTCAGTTTTATGGATAAAGTAAATGATGTTTGCTAAGTGAATTTGAATCACAAACCTAGTTTAATGTGAGAAAGAAAATTAGAATTCAGATGTCACACATTTTGCCATTACTCCCAGTGTTGCTTAGATTAAAGAGTTATAAAGGAAAAGAACCTTACACAAACTTAATTAATTTAATAAAAGAACACATCTATTTTATTGAAGCATAATTAACATTTTTCAAAATATTTACTACATAAAGAGAATAATTTTCTAACAATTTCTAGAATATTTCCCTCTCAGAGATATTAAAATGTCATAATAAATAGATGTATTATTTTTATCACTGCAATAAAAGATGTAATTGAAAAGTACTCATTTTTCCTAGGGTATATTTCTTAGATGATTGAAAGACTCCTGATTGATATCATCTGGAATTTAATTGAATAAATGAATTAGTACTCAGAGATAATAGTGTTTCTATTTCTCTGCCTCAGTAGACACTTTATTTATATTTTTGTATTCATGCTTATTGTGGGTATTATTTAAAACAAATTAGGTAAGTCAATATTATACAAATATTGAAGTCAAAATATGATATTATCTCCTCACTTTGATAGATAAATATAAATATTTGGCTTAAAAATTAGAGTAGGATCAAAATGCAATCAATATGGCATGTTCTTTTTAATATAAGAGGCTCAGGGCACTCACAATTTATAATAGTATTTGTCAAATTTTAGTTAAATATGTCATAGCATGAACCATAATTTCATATAAAAACACTGTATCCATGTAGTTTCCTCTATTTTATATTTGAAATGCACTAACATTAATATATTTTTCCTAAGATATCAAAACTATTAATAGCACGTTGTCTAATGCCAGTGAAGTATTAAACAACAAATGTACACTTAATTAGTTTAAACTTTGTATTTTATTCATCTGTGAAAACAATTAAAATTCTATCACTAACTTCATTATTTTCTAAATAAATTATTTGAATTTTATTTCCTAGATTTCTTTGGAGTGTCATTAATGATAAATGAATTATTTTTCTAAATAGCTTTTTGATATTTTAAAATGTACGATACATGTTTTATTTAAGAAGTCATTTATTTTTTTCTTATACTTCTATATAATGCTGCTAATGGAAAGTGAATAACATTTTAAAATAACCTTTCATTCCTTGACATTAAAATTCAACATAATTAAAATGTATATTTTCTTTTATTCTAAATCATGAATGGATATACATCCACACAAACAATCATGTACAATTAAACACTTTTTGGAAATATACATGACAATATATAGTACTGAAGAATTAATTAAAGAAAGAGAAACAAAATTTAATCTAATTTTGGAATCAAAAAATGTAGTTTCATTGAGGAACTTAAGACTTGGAAAGAAATTTATGTTGTCAATTATTTTCCAATTTCTAATTTTAAAATTTGATGTACAGTTACACCACCAGCCTTATTAGTTTTATAGCTCACATATTGACTGGGACACATAATGCTATGTACCATACTGAATAGCAAAGACTAGATTTACACCCCAATATTGTTGTCTTTTACAATGAATCCTTTTGAAACTCTAAGTATGCAACCTTATTATTATTATTATCTAAGCTGAAAGCAAAGTCTTCTTTCAAACCTAGAATTAATTCTTTCATAACAGCCATTGATAGTTGAGGACTTTCACTACTTAGCAGAACAACAGAAATTCTTAACTTATTAAAGTAGAGTTAAACTACAGACAGATAAAAAAATAATAAACAGTTTTTAAGAATGCAATTTAAATTACATAAGACAAATTGAAGGATAGAAAAATTTATTCCCCAAAAGAAACTATGAGAAGTCAAAGTAATGTCTCAGTGGATAATAGCATTTTCCAAAAAGCCTGAAAATCTGTGTTTGAGCCAAGAATCCAGTGTAGAAGGAGAGAACCTACTCATGCATGTTTTTCTCAGACCTACTATAGCATGTTATTTTGCCTTCCAATGTCCTTATAGACGTATGACCCTTTACTTACTTTCTGAGGCTATGGCACTCCTGAATCACTACTGAATGAAATGTTTCAATTCAGAATGTGGAGGAAACAGCCATAAAACACATGTGCATGTTCTCAGTGTCTATATTCTACATTAAATAAATAAATTTAGAAAGAAGTTTTAATTTAAAATGAGAGTAAATTCTGATACATACATAATAAATTGAATAAATATGGAGAAATTGTGAAAAGATTATATGTTTTTCATTAGTGTGGTTACATGGAAATCTAATTAAGGAAGGTGTTGATTTAATAAGTTTTAGATTCTTTCACTTTCTATGTATATGTGTTTATTTAATTTATGTATATGAGAATCCAATTTGAACTTATGATTCATCAAATTCAATCATATTAAGTATTCAACATGTCAAATACCTAACTTTGTTATAAACATACTGATTGTTTGGTCATAGGAAGTTTCATAATGAACTAAATAAAAGATAAAACTTTTGAGTAAGAAATTATTAAAAGTTCTCTCTCATAATCAATGTCATAGGAGAATGTTTACAAATTCACTGGTACATTAGACAGGCACAAATAAAGTTTGCCAGGTTGATTCTAAAGACTCAAATCTACTGTTTTCCAAAAAAAGTTTTAAAAAGCTAAAACCTGACACATAATTTAGGGAAAGAATAGGGAGTTATCAGGTCATTACCTAAATGAACATCAACTGTATACTCTTCTTGTGTAAATACAAAAGGTCTACTTTAAACAAAAAGAAATATCAAAAGTACCAGAAATCCAAAATAGGAATAATTGAGGTGGTTTCTTTTTAATATTCCTATTTATAAAACACAACATAATAAAAGTGAATTTTAGGATTTGTCACACTTGTATGTCTCACAGTTGTTTATGTACTAACAGTATTCTCACTGGTTTGAAAGAAATGACAGGCTTGTTAACTTTTTTCTGAAGAACAAATTACATTGTTTGTTTCAGAGATAACTGATGTACTGTGAGATTGTGTGAACATCCTGTTTCCTTTATGTGCATTTTCTCCTTTCTAGTCAATCTTCAATTGTTAGGCTGCAAACACATTTAAAATAACAAAACATAAATTGGATGCATGGTTAGTAAAGACTCAGATCCCTTGCTCTTGAAATGTATTGGATTATGTCTAGAACTCAGACATAGACATGTACTATAGGTCTGTTGTGCTGGATGTCCTATATTGTTTGAGTAATTAATATATGGTGCTGCATATAATTTTGAATTACTATGTATGGTTAAAGCGACTGGTGTTTCCAGTTTTTCATATAGGACTTGGTACATTAAACTATAAATAAAAAAATTGTCATCATATTTTGACTGGTTTACTTGATGGATCACAAACCAATGACACCACCTGTTGTAGGAGGCCGTTTGCTTGTTCCCAGTTACTAGACCCAAATTAACCACACAGAAGCTGTACTACTTAAATCATTGCTTGGCCCATTAGCTCTAACTTCTTATTGGCTAACTCTTACTTCTTAATTTAATCAATTTTTAATAATCTGTGTATCACCATGTAGCTGTGGCTTACCAGCAAGTTTCTGGCATGTCTGATCGTGGTGGGAACTACACGGTGTCTCTTTGACTCCACCTTTTTTTCTACCAGCCTTCAGTTTAATTTCTCTTGCTTTGCTCTGTTCTGCCCTGCTATAAGCCAAATGCAGTTTCTTAATTAACCAATTGTATTCACAGCATACAGAGCAGAATCCCACATCATCTCCTGTTTTCTGTTTAAAAAAAAGGAATGCTTTAGCTTTAACATAATATTTACATAAAACACAACAGTTATCAAGCAAGAATTATAGTTACAATATTTATATCTACTTTATGTTTTATCATACCTAAGGAAAACTATAATTATAAGTATCTATTCTTCAACTCCATCAAAGACTCCAGAAGAATATACTATTATCTAAGTAAACAGAAAGTGCATTGTAAACAACTTCCAAAACTCGGGAATTTACAGAAACATATCGCTGCCTGGACAATCATCCAATGTTCTTCTGTATCATTGGAGCATCCATCTTCAGCCTACAAGCACACAGTACCCAGCAGAATTATCAACGAATCAGAAAATTTGAAGATTTTTTTCTGCCATGTAATGCCAAATGTCATCAGTTGCTTTCTTCTGTGTTCTGCAGAATGACTGGCAGACTCTTTCATGAAGCAGGAACCCTGAATGATTGCCTCACCTTTAGGCAAGTTCAGCAGTTATTTTCCTGTGTATCCTGCATGTTCAGTTCACTCAGGATAACATCAAACAGTTCAGACAAAAGCAGTTTCTTGCCAAAAATGGCTATCAAACCCCATAAGGAGCCTCTTTGATGCCCATCTTCCTCTTGAAGTAATTGGTGCTGCCAGGAGTAGATGTGTCTCATGTCATGAAAAGTTCTAATTATTAAAACATTTCAAATTCCATATTGAAATGTCTTTGAAAGATTTCAAGATTATTTATTTATCTGAAATATATTTCTATACCTCTAGAAATCTTACTAACATGACTACAAACTTGTTTCTTATAAGAATTCTTGTTTCTTTATTATACATAAGCTTCACAAAAACAATTCCTTAATCAAGAGCAGAAATATACATATAACAAAATTGATCTTAAATATTTATCAATAAACCAAGATACATACCAATGAAAATCTCTATTGCCTAGCCACCTTTAATTGGAAAGAAACATTTACAAACAATATTTTGGAATATGGATGTAGTTCTCTCTAATCTGCTTTCTGCTTTTTGATGGGTGAAGTATTTAAGGTGACCTTTTGGGGATCATGTTCCATTAAATCACATTAGTATGGAAGAATTCAAGAGGTTCTCATCTTCTGAGTAAACAAAAGAACAATCAGTTTTCCAAAGAAATATATACTTAGACTAAAACTTTGAAGTCAAGAACCCTTGAAAACATATATAATGGTTTAGCTTAACAGTCCACAGAATCAAATGTCTCTTAGCAGTCAAAATATTTAAAGAAAACACAATAATATATGCAATCCAGAATCTCTACGTATATTTCATCTTTTTTATTTTTGTTTTTTTGTTTGTTTGTTTGTTTTTCCTATATCATTTCCCCTTTTCTGTTTAAACAAAAAGGAAGACTTTAATTTTAACATAGTAAAATTACATATAACAAAACAGTTATTTTTTTTAAAGTAATTTTATTAAATTATAAAAGTATCCATTTACGCCACTCTTCCCAACACCCTCCCACTCCCCCCACTCCCTCTCCTCCTCCCTCTTTGTCCCTAAGGGCAGTCAGGTTTTCCTGCCCTGTGGGAAGTTCAAGTTCCTCCCCCCTCCTTCCAGGTCCAGGAAGGGGAGTATCCAAACAGACTGAATCCCCAAATCCAGTATATGCAGAGGAAACAAGTTCCAGTGTCATTGTCAATGGCTTTTCAGAAAGACTCCGGCCAGCCACATTCAGAGAATCTGGTTGGATCACGTCCTCATTCAGTCGCAGTCCAACTGGCCTTGGTAAACTCTCATTAGATCCGTCCCCTTGTATCAGTGGGTGATAGCATCCCTCGCAGTCCTTATTTCCTTTTTCATTTTCATTGTCCTTCTGCTCCTCATTTGGACCTTGGGTGGTTCAGTCTGGTGCTCCAATGTGGGTCTCCGTCTGTATCGCCATCCATCGCCAGATGAAGGATCTATGGTGATAAGCAAAATCTTCATCAGTATGGTTATGGGCAAAGGCCAGTTCAGGCACCCTCTCCTCTTTCCAGAGAACAATCTGGGGATCTCTCCTTGGACCTGGGATCCCATATATAATCAAGTCTCCTGTAAACCCTAAAATGACTCCCTTAGTTGAAATATATTCTTCCCTGATCCCATATTCATCCTTCCTCCATCCCCCCCATCCCAGTCAACCAAGCTTTCCCCATTACTCCCCTACTCCCTTCTCTCTAACCCTCTCCCCTTCCAACAACCCTCCCACCCCGCCCCCATGCACCCGAGGTTACCTGGGACTCTTGACTATTTCCTACCTCCTGGCGGATAGCTAAATAATCTTCAACAGGTTCATCTTCTTATTTAGCTTCTCTAGGATCACGAATAATAGGCTCAAAGACCTTTAATTATGGTTAGAATCCACTTATGAGGGAATACATACCGTGTTCCCCTTTTTGGGTCTGGCTTACCTCAATCAGTAAAGCGTTTTCTATTTCCATCCATTTGCATGCAAAATTTAATATGTCATTGTTTTTTACCACTGAGTAAAACTCTAATGTGTATATGTTCCACACCTTTTTTAACCATTCTTCTATTGAGTGGCACCTAGGCTGTTTCCAGTTTCTGGCTATTACAAATAGTGCTGCTATGAACATAGTAGAACAAATGCTTTTGTAGTATGTTAGGGAATCTCTAGGGTATATTCCCAAGAGTGGAATTGCTGGGTCCTGAGGGAGGTTGACTCCCAGTTTCCTGAGAAACCGCCACACAGATTTCCACAGTGGTTGCACAAGTTTGCATTCCCACCAACAATGGATGAGAGTTCCCCTCTCTCCACATCCTCTCCAGCATAGGCTATCATTGGTGTTTTAGACTTTAGCTATTCTGAAAGGTGAAAGACGGTATCTCAAACTGGTTTTGATTTGCATTTCCCTGATTGTTAAGGAGGTTGAGCACGACCTTAAGTGTCTTCTGGCCATTCGAAGTTCATCTGTTGTGAATTCTCTGTTCAGTTCAGTACCCCATTTTTAATTGAGTTAATTAGAGTTTTAGTGTCTATTTTCTTGAGTTCTTTGTATATTTTGGAGATCAGACCTTTGTCTGATGAGGGGTTGGTGAAGATCTTCTCCCAGTCAGAAGGCAGCCTTTTTGTCTTACTGACAGTGTCCTTTGCTTTACAGAAGCTTCTCAGTTTCAGTAGATCCCATTTATTCATTGTTTCTCTTATTGTCTGTGCTACTGGGGTCCTTCTTAGGAAGAGGTCTCCTGTGCCTATATCTTGTAGATTACTTCCCACTTTCTCTTCTATCAGGTTCAAAGTGGATGGATTATTGTTGATGTCTTTAATCCATTTGGACCAGAGTTTTGTGCATGGTGATAGATATGGATCTACTTTCATCCTTCTACAGGTTGACATCCAGTTATGCCAGCACCATTTGTTAAAGATGCTTTCCTTCTTCCATTGTATACCTTTAGCTCCCTTGTCAAAAATTAGGTGCTCATAGGTTTGTGGGTTAATATCCGAGTCTTCTATTCGATTCCAAAGGTCGATTTCTCTGTTCTTATGCCAACACCAAGCTGTTTTCAATACTGTAGCTCTGTAATAGAGTTTGAAGTCAGGGATGGTAGTGCCTCCTGAAGTTCCTTTATTGTATAAGATTGTTTTGGCTATCCTGGGCTTTTTGTTTTTCCATATAAACTTGATTATTGTTCTCTCAAGGTCTGTGAAGAAGTTTGATGGGATTTTGATGGGGATTGCATTGAATCTATAGATTGCTTTTGGTAGAATTGCCATTTTTACTATGTTGATTCTCCCAATCCAAGAGCAGGGGAGGTCTTTCCATTTTCTGGTATCCTCCTCAATTTCTCTTTTCAAAGGCTTAAAGTTCTTTTCAAATAGGTCTTTCACATCCTTGGTTAGAGTAACCCCAAGATATTTTATGCTATTTGTGGCTATCGTGAAAGGTGATGTTTCTCTGATTTCCCTCTCCGCTTCTTTATCCTTTGTGTATAGGAGTGCCACTGATTTTTTGGAGTTGATCTTGTATCCTGCCACGTTACTAAAGGTGTTTATCAGTTGTAGGAGTTCTTTGGTAGAGTTTTTGGGGTCGCTTATGTACACTATCATATCGTCAGCAAATAACGAAAGTTTAACTTCATCCTTTCCAATTCGAATCCCCTTGATCCGCTTATGTTGTCTTACTGCTATTGCTAGAACTTCAAGCACTGTATTGAAGACGTATGGAGAGAGTGGACAGCCTTGTTGTGTTCCTGATTTTAGTGGAAAGGCTTTGAGTTTCTCTCCATTCAATTTGATGTTAGCTGTCGGCTTGCTGTATATTGCTTTTATTATATTTAGGTATGATCCTTGTATCCCCAGTCTCTCCAACACCTTTATCATAAATGGGTATTGAATTTTGTCAAATGCTTTTTCAGCATCCAATGAAATGATCATATGGTTTTTTTCTTTCAGTTTATTTATATGATGGATTACATTGATGAATTTGTTTATGTTGAACCAGCCCTGCATCTCTGGGATGAAGCCTACTTGATCATAATGGATAATTTTTCTAATGTGTTCCTGGATTCGGTTTGCCAGGATTTTATTGAGAATTTTCACGTCAATGTTCATGAGTGAGATTGGCCTATAATTCTCTTTCTTGGTTGTGTCTTTGTGTGGTTTTGGTATTAGAGTAACTGTAGCTTTATAAAAGGAGTTTGGCAATGACTCTTCTGTTTCTATATTGTGGAATACATTAAGGAGTATAGGTATTAGCTCTTACTGGAAGTTCTGGTAGAATTCTGCATTGAAACCATCCGGTCCTGGGCTTTTTTTAGTAGGGAGATTTTTGATAACAGCTTCTAATTCTTCATGACTAACAGGTCTATTTAGATTGTTCACCTGGTCTTGGTTCAACTTTGGTATATGGTACTTATCTAAAAAAATGTCCATTTCTTTTACATTTTCCAACTTTGTGGCATATAAACTTTCGTAGTAAGATATAATGATTCTCTGAATTTCCTCTGTGTCTGTGGTTATGTCCCCCTTTTCATTTCTGATCCTATTAATTTGCATGTTCTCTCTCTGCCGTTTAATTAGTTTGGATAGGGGTTTGTCAATCTTGTTGATTTTCTCCAAGAACCAGCTTTATGATTCATTGATTCTTTGGATTGTTTTCTGTGTTTCTGTTTTGTTGATTTCGGCCCTCAGTTTGATTGTTTCCAGTCTTCTACTCCTCCTCGGTGTATCAGCTTCTTTTTTTTCTAGAGCTTTCAAATGTGCTGTTAAGTCTCCCATGTGTGCTTTCTCCGTTTTCTTTATTTGGGCACCTATTGCTATGAACTTTCCTCTTAGCACTGCTTTCATAGTGTCTCATAGGTTTGAGTATGTTGTGTCTTTGTTTTCATTAAATTCAAGGAAGACTTTAATTTCTTTCTTAATTTCTTCCTTGACCCAGGGGTTATTTAGTAGTTGACTGTTCAACTTCCATGAGTTTGTTGACTTCCTGGGGGTAGCATTGTTGTTGAATTCTAATTTTAATTCATGGTGATCTGACAAGACACAGGTGGTCACTAATATTTTTTTGTATCTGTGGAAGGTTGCTTTGTTACCGAGTATGTGGTCAATCTTCGAGAAGGTTCCATGAACTGCAGAGAAGAAGGTATATTCTTTCCTATTTGGGTGAAATGTTCAATGGATGTCTGTTAAGTCCATTTGATTCAATACCTCCAATAAATCTCTTAATTCTCTGTTTGGTTTCTCTCTGATTAACCTGTCCATTGGTGAGAGAGGAGTGTTGCAGTCTCCTACTATTAGCGTGTGTGGTTTGATGACTGCCTTGAGTTCTAGAAGAGTTTCTTTTACATATGTAGCTGCCTTTATATTAGGGGCATAAATATTCAGGATTGAGACTTCTTCCTGATAAGTTGTTCCTGTTATGAGTATGAAATGTCCATCTCCATCTCTTCTGATTGATTTTAGTTTGAAGTCGATTTTGTTAGATATTAGAATGGCCACACCCGCTTGTTTCTTAGGTCCATTTGCTTGGAAAAGCTTTTCCCAACCCTTTACTCTGAGTAGGTGTCTGTCTTTGTGGTTGAGGTGTGTTTCTTGTAAACAGCAGAATGTTGGATCCTGTTTTTGTATCCAATCTCTAAGTCTGTGCCTCTTTATAGGTGAATTGAGTATATTGATATTAAGAGATATTAATGACCAGTGGTTGTTGACTCCGGTCATTTTTTTTTTTGGGTATTAGAGTATATGTGTTTTCCTTCTTTGGGTTGTGCTAGTGAAGGGTCGCTAGATGTCTGAGTTATTGTAGGCAGTGTTGGCAATGTTGGATTCCTTGGGATGTAATTTTCCTTCTAATATTCTCTGTAAGGCTGGATTAGTAGTTACGTATTGTTTAAATTTGTTTTTATCCTGGAATATTTTGTTTTCTCCGTTGATAGTGAATGTAAGCTTAGCTGGGTATAGTAGTCTGGGCTTGCATCCATGGTCCCTTAGTTTCTGCAGTACCTCTATCCAGGACCTTCTGGCTTTCATGGTTTCCATAGAGAAGTCTGGTGTAAGTCTGATAGGTTTACCTTTATAGGTTACTTGACCTTTTTCCTTTGCAGCTCTTAATATCCTTTCTTTAATCTGAATGCTTTGTAGTTTGATTATTATATTGCAAGGGGATGTTTTTTTCTGATCCAGTCTATTCGGTGTTCTGTATGCTTCTTGCACCTTCATAGGAATATCATTCTTTAGGATGGGAAAGTTTTCTTCTATAATTTTGCTGAATATATTTTCTGGACCTTTGATCTGCAATTCTTCTCCTTCTTCTTCTCCTATTATTCTTAGATTTGGTTTTTTTATTATGTCCCATATTTCCTGAATGTTTTGTGATGAGAATTTGTTGGATTTGCTGTTTTCTTTGGTCAGGGCGTTTATTTTCTCTATGGTATCTTCATAATCTGAGATTCGTTCTTCTATCTCTTGTATTCTATTGGTTATGCTTGTTCCTTAAGTCTCTGTTTGTTTACCTAGATTTTCCATACCCAGCCGGCCCTCGGTTTGTGTTTTCTTCACTGCCTCCATTTCGGTTTTCAATTCTTGAACTGATTCCATTACCTGTTTGATTGTTTTTTCTTGGTTTCCCAGGGTATCATTTACGAATTTACTCATTTCTTCAAACTTTTTGTTATATTTGTCTTCCATTTCTTTATTCATTTCTTCCATCTTTTTGTTATATTTCTCTTCTATTTCTTTAAGTGAGTTATTCATACCCTGTTTAAGAGACTCTATTACTTTCATAATGACACTGTTTTCCACTTCTTCCGGAATAGGGTGCTCAAGTCCTTCTGTTGTAAGACCGCTGGGATCTGGTGTTTTTGTGTTGTTTTTCAGATTATTGGAGGAATTCTTGCCTTGGCACCTGTCCATCTCTTCCTTCAGATGCTCTCCAATGGCTCTTCCCTCCGCTGGGTCTTCTTCTACTGGATTAGTGCCCCTTGCTATCCAGGAATCACTCACTGCCTGTCCCGGCCCGCGGCCCATATATTCCATCTTTATGTGGCTTATTTTTCTTTATTCCTATTTTTTACAAGTTTCCTTTTTTTCTTTAAAGATTTTCTTTTATTTTTTTAAAGAAAAACCATTTACTTCTTTTGTAACTCTCTTCTATACTTGTTTTCTTTTCTCTCACAAGCCTATATACATTTATCCATCACTGTGACCCATTTAGAGGTCTTTTTTAAAATCAGCATTTGTCATTATTGCATATCTGCAATCCTTTCCTGAACAGAACAGTTTTGTTTTTCATTGCTAAGCATTGATGACTAGGGCCATCAGGGCCCTGCCTGTTGGCTCCACTCAGTTTAACCTGGAGGAAGCATGTTTACTGCCTCTGAGACTGCCTGGTGGGAGCCATCCTCACCACCTCACCTCTAAGAAGAAATTAGCTGAGTTTCAGGCATGGTCTCAACTACTTTCTACAAAGCCAAAGCAGGCATACAAGCACCTGGGCCCACAAACCTATTTCAAGTGCTCCATAGTTTAACATCCCTAAAGATTCATAGTACTTTGTGCTGGTGAACCAGGAAGCCACCATTTTTTTAAGCCATGCTGTTTTTGCTGCTACAACAGACTCTGGAAGCCTCTTAAAAGTATCATGCCTATGCTTGCTTCTAGCAAACATAGCCCACCTGAGAAAAGGCTTAACTTTGGTCTTTTGTGTCTAGAATTACTTTTTAAGCTTTCTCAAATTTTATATGGATTTAGTCAACCATGATGGCGCAGAAATTTGGAAGGAAGCTGCTTATACGTTTGGTGACAATTTGTTCTTGGAGACCACTTGTTTGTTTCTGTCTGTTCAGCCCTAAAATAACGACACAGAAATGTTATTAATTCAATCACTGCTTATCCATTAGCTCTAGTTTCTTATTGGATAATTCTTTTATTATAATTTGACCAGTTTTCATTAATATGTATATTGCCACGTGGCTAGGGCTCACCAGCAAGTTTCTGTCTTGTCTGTTCCTAGTGGTGGCTATATGGCATATCTTTGACTCTGTCTTCTTCCTCTTAGCATTCAGTTTAGTTTTCCACACCCAGCTCTGTTCTGCCCTGCTGTAGGTCAAATACAGTTTTTTTTAATTAACCAATGGTATTCACAGCATACATTGGAGAATCCCTCATTAATCATGCATATCAATAATAGTAATAGATCCACAATGTCATAGCTAAGTGTCATTTTATTTATTTTCTTTATTATTTGACATTTGATTTCCAATGCTTATTTCTCTACTTTTAGGTAATCATCAAGTGAAGTAGAAAGAAATTGTCATTGTTTTTTTTTCAACATAATTTTTACAGTGAAATGACTTTATTTCCTTCTTTGCCAATAATGGACTAGTATAAGTTATAAGAGTTAATAAGGAGCCTGAGCTAACAGGCTAATCAGTTTATAACTAATATAGACCTCTGTGTGATTTCTTTGGATCTTAACGATTGTGGGAACTGGGCAGGATGGAAAACCCCTGCAACAAATGGACAACTGCATCTACATAAAACCTGAGAGAGGCTGGGAAGTAATTATGGACAGAAATGAATAGAGTTAGGCACAGCTTAATGATAGCAGCACTTTCTTAGGTGGGCTCTGTTTGTTAGAGGCAAGCACTCTGATTTAAGAGAGGCGCCCTGATTCAGCTTTAGTTGTAAAACCTTGCAGCACTTTTAAGAGGTCCTGCCTCAAAACACTTAAATGGTGTTGATGAAAAGCTGACTGCATGCTTTTTGGTTAGCAGGAAAAATGTCATGCCATTTTAAAATGCTGGCAATGGTATGCCCATCAAAATCTCAGCAAGATTCTTCACAGACCTTGAAAGAATGGTATTCAACTCCATATGGAAAAGCTAAAATCCCAGGATAGGCAAAACAATCCTGTACAATCAAAGGACTTCTGGAGCCATCAAAATCACTGACTTCAAATTCTACTCCAGAGCTACAGTACTGAAAGCAGCCTGGTATTGGTAAAAGAACAGACAAGAAGACAAATGAAACTAAATAGAAAACCCGGATATCAATCTGCACATCTTCAAACACCCGATTTTCACAAAGAAGAAAAAAGATATCAAATGGAAAAAAGGAAGCATATTTAACAAATGGTGTTGGCAATACTGGATATCAACATGTAAAGGATGAAATAGAACCATATCTATCATCATGCACAAAACTCAAGTCCAAATGTATCAAAGACCTAAACATAAAGCCAGCCCCACTGAACCTTATAGAAGGAAAAGTTGAAAATACACTCTGTGCATTGGCACAGGGGACCAGTAAATAAATATAAACCCCGCTGCACAGACACAGAGAAACAATTAGTAAAAGGGACCCCCTGAAACTGAAAAGCTTCTATAAAGCAAAGGACTAGGTCATCAATACAAAAGGACAGCCTACATAATGGGAAAAGATCTTCACTAACCCCACATCAGACAGAGGTCTGAACTCCAAAATGTACAAAGAACACAAAAAATTGGTCATAAAAAGAACACATAATCCAATAAAAAATGGAGTACAGATGTTAACAGAGAACTCTCAACAATGGAATCTAAAATGGCTAAATGACACTTAAGAAAATGTTCAACATTCTTAGTCATCAGAGAAATGCAAATAAAAATACCTCTGAGATTCTATATTACACCTGGAAGAATGGCCAAGATCCAAAACACTTATGACAACTTATGCTGGAGAGGTTGTGCGGTAAAGGGAACACTTCTGCATTGCTGGTGTAATGCAAGCTGGTAAAACTACTTTTGATGTCACTGTTGCAGTTTCTGAGAAATTTAGGAAACAATCTTCCTCAAGACCCAGTAATACCTCTTTTGGGTATATATCCGAAGGATGCTCTATCATGCCACAAGGACATGTGCTCAACTATGTTCATAGCAGCTTTTTTTATAATAGCCAGAACCTGGAAACAACCTAAATGCCTCTTGACCAAAGAATGAATAAGTAAAATGTGGTATATTTACACAACAGAGTACTACACAGCAGAAAAAAATAATGACATCTTGAATTTTGCAGGAAAATGGATGGAGATAGAAAACATTATTTTGAGTAAGGTAACCCAAACACAGAAAGACAGTTATCACATGTACCCACTCTTAGGTGGTTTTTATTTTTTATTTTTTTTAAAAGTTTATTAAATTATGAAAGTTTTCATTTCCGCCCCTCCTCCCAATACCCTCCCACTCCCCCCTCCCCCTCCTCCTACCTCTTCATCCCTAAGAGCAGTCAGGGCTTCCAGCCCTGTGGGAAGTTCAAGTTCCTCCCCACTCCTTCCAGGTCCCTGAAGGTGAGTATCCGAACAGACTGGATCCCAAAAATCCAGCATATGCAGAGGAAACAAGTCCCAGTGTCATTGTCAGTGGCTTTTCAGAAAGGCTCCGGACCAGCCACATTCAGAGATCCGGCCACATTCAGAAAATCTGGATGGATCACATGCTCGTTCAGTCCCAGTTCAACTGGCCTTGGTGGACTCTCATTAGATCAGTGCCCTTGTATCAGTGGGTGATCGCACCCCTCGCGGTCCTGAGTTTTTTTCATGTTCTTCCTTTTTCTGCCCCTCATTTGGACCATGGGGGGCTCAGTCCAGTGCTCCAATGTGGGTCTCCATCTGTATCGCCATCCATAGTCAGATAAAGGATCTATGGTGATAAGCAAAATCTTCATCAGTATGGTTATAGGCCAAGGCCGGTTCAGGTACCTTCTCCTCTGTCTAGAGAACAGTCTGGGGATCTATCCTTGGACCTGGGATCCCATTTATAATCAAGTCTCCTGTAAACCCTAAAATGACTCCCTTAGTTGAGATATATTCTTCCCTGATCTCATATCCATCCTTCCCCGCCCCATCCCAGTCCACCTAGCTTTCCCCATTCCTACACTACTCCCTTCTCTCTAACCCTCTCCCCTTCCAACAACCGTCCCACCCCCCCATGCACCCGAGGTTACCTGGGAGTCTTGTCTATTTCCAATCTCCAGGCAGATAGCTACATGATTTTCAACAGGTTCACCTTCTTATTTAGCTTCTCTAGGATCACGAATAATAGGCTCAAAGACCTTTAAGTATGGTTAGAATCCACATATGAGTGAATACATACCATATTCCTCTTTTTGGGTCTGGCTTACTTCAATCAGTAAGGCGTTTTCTATTTCCATCCATTTGCATGCAAAATTTAATATGTCATTGTTTTTTACCGCTGAGTAGAACTCTAATGTGTATATGTTCCACACCTTTTTTAACCATTCTTCTATTGAGGGGCACCTAGGTTGTTTCCAGGTTCTGGCTATTACAAATAGTGCTGCTATGAACATAGTTGAACAAATGCTTTTGTGGTATGATAGGGAACCTCTTGGGTATATTCCCAAGAGTGGAATTGCTGGGTCCTGAGGGAGGTTGACTCCCAGTTTCCTGAGAAACCGCCACACTGATTTCCACAGTGGCTGCACAAGTTTGCATTCCCACCAACAATGGATGAGTGTTCCCCTCATTCCACATCCTCTCCAGGATAGGCTATCATTGGTGTTTTTGAGTTTGGCTATTCTGACAGGTGTAAGATGATATCTCAAAGTGGTTTTGATTTGTATTTCCCTGATCGCTAAGGAGGTTAAGCACGACCTTAAGTGCCTTTTGGCCATTCAGAGTTTATCTGTTGTGAATTCTCTGTTCAGTTCAGTACCCCATTTTTTAATTGGGTTAGTTAGAGTTTTAGTGTCTAGTTTCTTGAGTTCTTTGTAAATTTTGGAGATCAGACCTTTGTCTGATGAGGGATTTGTGAAGATCTTCTCCCAGTCGGAAGGTAGCCTTTTTGTCTTACTGACAGTGTCCTTTGCTTTACAGAAGCTTCTCAGTTTCAGGAGGTCCCATTTATTCATTGCTTCTCTTAT
Source organism: Myodes glareolus (assembly GCF_982192425.1). Taxonomy (NCBI): domain Eukaryota; kingdom Metazoa; phylum Chordata; class Mammalia; order Rodentia; family Cricetidae; genus Myodes; species Myodes glareolus. Next base: position 68,071,433 of record NC_142053.1, on the reverse strand, counting down.
TGTCTGAGCTCCTGGGATTCTGCTTAGGAACTGGTCTCCTGTGCCTATATCTTGTAGACTACTTCCCACTTTCTCTTCTATCAGGTTCAAAGTGGTCAGATTAATGGGGAGGTCTTTAATCCATTTGGACTTGAGTTTTGTGCATGGTGATAGATATGGATCTACTTTCATTCTTCTACAGGTTGACATCCAGTTATGCCAGCACCATTTGTTAAAGATGCTTTCCTTCTTCCATTGTATGCCTTTTGCTCCCTTGTCAAATATCAGGTGTTCATATGTTTGTGGGTTAATACCCGGGTCTTCTATTCGATTCCATAGGTCGACTTCTCTGTTGTTATGCCAATACCAAGCTGTTTTCAATACTGTTGCTCTGTAATAGAGTTTGAAGTCAGGGATGGTAATGCCTCCAGAAGTTCCTTTATTGTATAAGATTGTTTTGGTTATCCTGGGTTTTTTGTTTTTCCATATAAACTTGATTATTGTTCTCTCAAGGTCTGTGAAGAAGTTTGATGGGATTTTGATGGGAATTGCGTTGAATCTATAGATTGCTTTTGGTAGAATTGCCATTTTTACTATGTTGATTCTCCCAATCCAAGAACAGGGGAGATCTTTCCATTTTCTGGTATCCTCCTCAATTTCTTTCTTCAAGGACTTAAAGTTCTTGCCAAATAGGTCTTTCACTTCCTTGGTTAGAGTTACCCCAAGATATTTTATGCTATTTGTGGCTATCATGAAAGGTGATGTTTCTCTGATTTCCTTCTCTGCTTCTTTATCCTTTGTGTATAAGAGGGCAACCGATTTTTTGGAGTTGATCTTGTATCCTGCCACATTACTAAAGGAGTTTATCAGTTGTAGGAGTTTTTTGGTAGAGTTTTTGGGGTCGCTTATGTACACTATCATATCATCTGCAAATAACGAAAGTTTAACTTCATCCTTTCCAATTCGAATCCCCTTGATCCCCTTATGTTGTCTTATTGCTATTGCTAGGACTTCAAGCACTATATTGAAGAGGTATGAAGAGAGTGGACAGCCTTGTCGTGTCCCTGATTTTAGTGGAATGGCTTTGAGTTTCTCTCCGTTCAATTTGATGTTAGCTGTCGGCTTACTATATATTGCTTTTATTATATTTAGGTATGGTCCTCGTATACCCAATCTCTCCAACACCTTTATCCTAAAGGGGTGTTGAATTTTGTCAAATGCTTTTTCAGCATCCAATGAAATGATCATATGGTTTTTTTCTTTCCATTTATTTATATGATGGATTACATTGATAGATTTGTATATGTTGAACCAGCCCTGCATCTCTGGGATGAAGCCCACTTGATCATAATGGATAATTTTTCTAATGTATTCTTGAATTCGGTTTGCCAGAATTTTATTGAGTATTTTGGCGTCAATGTTCATGAGTGAGATTGGTCTGTAATTCTCTTTCTTGGTTGTGTCTTTGTGTGGTTTTGGTATCAGGGTGACTGTAGCTTCATAAAAAGAGTTTGGCAATGATTCTTCTGTTTGTATATTGTGAAATACATTAAGGAGTATAGGTATTAGCTCTTCCTGGAAGTTCTGGTAGAATTCTACATTGAAACCATCTGGACCTGTGCTTTTTTTGGTGGGGAGGTTTTTGATAACCGCTTCGAATTCTCGCAACTAACAGGTCTATTTAGATTGTTCACTTGCTCTTGATTTAACTTTGGTAAATGGTATTTATCTAAAAACCAATCCATTTCTTGTACATTTTCCAACTTTGTGGCATATAAACTCTCGTAGTAAGATCTAATGATTCTCTGAATTTCCACTGTGTCTGTTGTTATGTCCCCCTTTTCATTTCTGATCTTATTAATTTGAGTGTTCTCTCTCTGCCGTTTGATTAGTTTGGCTAGGGGTTTGTCAATCTTGTTGATTTTCTCCAAGAACCAACTTTTTGTTTCGTTGATTTTTTGGATTGTTTTCTGTGTTTCTATTTTGTTGATTTCAGCCCTCAGTTTGATTATTTCCAATCTTCTACTCCTCCTGGGAGAGTCTGCTTCTTTTTTTTACAGAGCTTTTAAGTGTGCTGTTAAGTCTCCAATATATGCTTTCTCCGTTTTCTTTAATTGGGCACTTAGCGCTATGAACTTTCCTCTTAGAACTGCTTTCATTGTGTCCCATATGTTTGAGTATGTTGTGTCTTTATTTTCATTAAATTCAAGGAAGACTTTAATTTCTTTCTTTATTTCTTCCTTGACCCAAGGATGATTCAGTAGTTGACTGTTCAACTTCCACACATCTGTAGGCTTTCTGGAATTTGAATTGTTATTGAGTTCCAACTTTATTCCGTGATGATCCGACAAGACACAGGTGATTACTAATATTTTTTTGTATCTGTGTAAGTTTGCTTTGTTACCGAGTATGTGGTCAATTTTCGAGAAAGTTCCATGAGCTGCAGAGAAGAAGGTATTTTCTTTCCTTTTTGGGTAGAATGTTCTATAGATATCTGTTAAGTCCATTTGATTCATTACCTCTAGCAATTCTCTTATTTCTCTGTTGAGTTTCTGTTTGATTGATCTGTTCATTGGTGAGAGAGGTGTGTTGAAGTCTCCTGCTATTAGTGTGTGTGGTTTGATGACTGCCTTGAGTTCTAAAATTTTTCTTTTACGTAAGTGGGTGCTTTTATATTAGGGGCGTAGATATTCAGGATTGAGACTTTCTCCTTATTAATTGTTCCTGTTAAGAGTATGAAATGTCCATCTCCATCTCTTCTGATTGATTTTAGTTTGAAGTCAATTTTGTTAGATATTAGAATGGCCACACCAGCTTGTTTCTTAGGTCCGTTTGCTTGGAAAACCTTTTCCCAACCCTTTACTCTGAGTAGATATTTATCTCTGTGGTTGAGGTGTGTTTCTTGTAAACAGCAGAATGTTGGATCCTGTTTTCTTATCCAGTCTCTAAGTCTGTGCCTTTTTATATTTGAGTTGAGTCCATTAATATTAAGTGATATTAAAGACCAGTGGTTGTTGATTCCGTTTATTATGTGTGTGTGTGTGTGTGTGTGTGTAGTAGAGTTTGTGTGTTTCTCTTCTTTGAGTTGTGGTTGTGAAGGGTCGCTAGATGTCTGGGTTATTGTAGGCAGTGATGGCAATGTTGGATTCCTTGGGTTGCGATTTTCCTTCTGTTACTTTCTGTAGGGATGGATTTGTGGCTACGAATTGTTTAAATTTATTTTTATCCTGGAATATTTTGTTTTCTCCGTTGATAGTGAACGATAGCTTGGCTGGGTATAGTAGTCTGGGTTTGCATCCATGGTCTCTTAGTTTCTGCAGTACCTCTATCCAGGATCTTCTGGCTTTCATGGTTTTCATAGAGAAGTCTGGTGTAAGCCTGATAGGTTTACCTTCATAAGTCACTTGACCTTTTTCCTTTGCAGCTCTTAATATTCTTTCTTTAATCTGGATGTTTTGTGTTTTGATTATTATATGGCGAGGGTACTTTTTTTTTTTTGATCCAGTCTATTTGGCGTTCTGTATGCTTCTTGAACCTTCATGGGAATATCGTTCTTTAGATTGGGAAAGTTTTCTTCTATAATTTTGCTAAATATATTTTCTGGGCCTTTGATCTGCAGTTCTTCTCCTTCTTCAACCCCTATTATTCTTAGATTTGGTTTTTTTTATTGTGTCCCAGATTTCCTGAATGTTTTGTGAAGAGAATTTGTTGAATTTGCTGTTTTCTTTGACCAGAGCATTTATTTTCTCTATGGTATCTTCAGAATCTGAGATTCGTTCTTCTATCTCTTGTATTCTATTGGTTATGCTTGATTCTGTAGTCTCCGCTCGTTTACCTAGGTTTTCCATATCCAGCCGGTTCTCGTTTTGTGATTTCTTCATTGCCTCCATTTCAGTTTTCAATTCTTGGACTGTTTCCTTTACTTGTTTGATTGTTTTTTCTTGGTTTCTCAGGGTATCATTCACGGATTTACTTATTTCTTCACACTTTTTGTTATATTTCTCATCCATTTCTATACTCATTTCTTCAAACTTTTTGTTATACTTCTCGACCAGTTCCTTAAGGGAGTTATTCATATCCTGTTTAAGGGACTCTATTGCTTTCATAATGGCACTTTTTTCCACTTCATCTGGGTTAGAGTGTTCAAATCCTTCTGTTGTAGGGTCGTTGGGATCTGGTGTTTTCAATTTGTTTTTCAAATTGTTGGAGGAGGTCTTGCCTTGGCATCTGCCCATCTCTTCGTTCAAATGCTCTCTATTGGACCTTCTGGTAGCGGGTCAGGTTCCCTTGTTGGGCAGGGAGTTCACTGATAGAATGCCTACCTGTCCTCAGGCAGGCTATTGAAGCACAGGCACTCCCTCTTTCCGGGATGCGCCTACAGAGCAGGCCCAGTGTGCAAGGCAGCTGAGCTGGGGAAATTTTATGGCCCCAGTGGGAGGGGAAAAATATAGAAATTTGTACCTGGATGGAAGCTGGGATGGCAGGCGGGAGAGCTTAGCAGGGTGGAACCAGCACTGCAGGTTGACCTGGGAGTCTATGGGGTCGGGGAAAGTCCGAGCTCCTCCTCGCCGGGCCCCTGCCGCTGGCCTGAAGCAAACTCACCCCTCTGATGGCCCACTGGCTGGAGGCTGGGATGGCTGGCGGGGGCGCTAGCAGGGTGGAGCCAGCAGAGCAGGCTGACCTGGGAGTCTATGTGGTCGGGGAAAGTCCAAGCTCCTCTTCGCAGGGCCCCTGACGCAGGCCCGAATCACACTCACCCCTCTGATGGCCCTCTGGATGGAAGCTGGGATGGCTGGCGGAGGTGCTAGCAGGGTGGAGCCAGCAGAGCAGGCTGGCCTGGGAGCCTATGGGGTCGGGGAAAGTCCTAGCTCCTCCTCGCTGGGCCCCTGCCGCGGGCCAAAGCACACTCACCCCTCAGATGGCCCTCTACATAGGTGGTTTTTAAACATAAAGAAAAGACAACCAGCCTACAATCCATAATCCCAGAGAACTTAGATAACAATGAGGACACTAAGAGAGACTTACATAAATCTAATCTACATGAAAAATAGAAAGTTGAAAAAGACAAGATCTCCTGAGTAAATTGGGAACATGGGGACCTTGGGAGAGAGTTGAAAGTGGTAGGGTAGAGGCTGGTATGGGAGCATAGAAAATTGTAGATCTCAATAAAAAGTAATAAAAATATTATTCAATAAAATTTTAAATGTAAAAAAAAATAAAAAATAAAATAAAATGCCAGCTTCCTGGGCTGTCCTGCCAGCAGAAACTTTGACATTTTCAAGCAGAAGGTCAAGCTACAGAGCATTTGAGTATGGTTTGTGAGCACACTGCTGTAGCATGCTTACCGGCAGTGACCTTGAAACATTGTAAATTAAAGACTCACATGGTTAGAAAAAAAGATATATACAGTAAAGATAGATTCAAAGGCAAAGAAAATTTCTAAATGGTTTACAGTATGTTTAAAAATATATACAGTCTTGGGATAGAAAAGAAAAAGGTCAAAGTCCTTAAAGTAAAAAAAAAAGAAAGAGAGTATTTTGGTGTGGTAGCACACACCATTAATCCCAACACTTGAGAGACCAAGGCAGACAGACCTTTGCAAGTTCAAGGTGTGGTGTTACACACCTTTAATCCCAATACTTGGGAGGCAGAGGCAGGTGGGTCTCTATGAGTTCAAAGACAGTGTGTTTTATAGAGTGAGTTCTTGGCCAAAGATACACGGAGAAACTCTGTCTCAAAAAGCCAAAAATAAAAAGTAAAAATAAAAATAGTTAATATAAAGCCATGAAAAGATGAAAAATACTCAGAGAATCTTGAAACTATTTGTTATTATGCTCTCTTTGAATTGTTTCAATGCTGAGGAAGGAGCAACAGCTGCTAAAATATATTTACTTATAAATGCTGCTTAACTAATCCAAGATAGGTATTTAAAAAAAGAAAAAACTTTAACTTCATTGAAGTCAAAGGGTATGTTACTTTGGAGAAGAGGTTTTGCTTTTGTTTCCACAGGAAATAGGAGCCTGTGGATTCATTCTGAATAAAGAAAAATCAGGTTTGATCAAAGAAAACCACCTGAGAATTCTCCAGTAGTAACCAATGGCCTAGATGTCTCAGTTCTACATCTATAGCATATTCAAGACTGCTGCCAGAGATTATCAAGCCTCACAAGATACTTACTCCAGTCATGACTTGGTCATAATTCTAATTTTTCTTTAGGTCCCCATAAGATTATCAGCACCACCAACAAGCAGGAAATATCCTGGAAAACTATGCCCACATTCCCAAAAGATGGACTATAGATATTTTCCTTTTTTTTTTTTAGAATGTTTGTTAAAAGTTGTTATGGATAATGATCAGGAGAAAAGCTAAACAAAGGATATTAGATTCAGAGTTCTTGGTTTTTTTTTTTGAGGGGGAAATGGTGTGGGACAAAGGTCTGTACTCTGTCAATTATATTTTAAATAAATTCTGATTGGCCAGTAGCCAGGAAGGAAGTATAGGTGGGACAACCAGACAGAAAGTAGAGGTGGGTCAATGAGAACAGGAGAATTCTGGGAAGAAGCAAGTCCTAGTCCCCAGTCATGGCCCAGAGACAGAAGAGGTAAGATGTGACTGCCTCACTGAATGAGGTACAGAGCCACATGGCTAGCATAGACAAAAATAATGGGCTAATATATGTTATTAAAGTTAATAAGAAGCCTGAGCTAATGGGCCAATCAGTTTATAACTAGTGTAGACCTTTGTGTGATTTCTTAGGGTATGAATGATTGCAGGAACCAGGAAGAACAGAAACCCCAACAACAAGACAGAATGCATTCTGTTGTAAATAGGAATGGCAGGCCAATTACCACTGCCCAGCTCCCGGCTAGCTTTACCCGAAATAATTACATAGAAACTGTATTCATTTAAACATTGCCTGGCCCATTATCTCCAGCCTCTTACTGTCTAACACACATCTTGACTAACCCATTTCTAATAATCTCAATGTCACCACGAGGTCATGGCTTACCGACATGAATCTAGCCAGTGTCCGTCTCAGGAAGGGGAATAATGGTGCCTGCCTCATTTTCTTCTTTCCAGTATTCTATTCTGTCTAGTTCGCCCACCCAATTTTCTGCCCTATTAAAAGGCCAAGGCAGTCTCTTTATTAACCAATGAAAGTAACACATAGACAGATGATCCTCCTACATCAGCATTCTGTATAGATATCTATCATACAGCAATTCATGGCCTGTTTTGAAGCAATCAAAGGCTTAATATAGTCTTTTTTTCTACTGTATGGAGTACTTCTCAAGGGAATATTACAGCAAATCTCATTAACTAATGTCACATTTGATGACAGAATGAATATTACAAACAGTTTCAGAAGTCTGTTCTATACATTTGTCCTTTTAGCTTTGCCCTACTCTGTCAGGTAAATGATTAAGAAGACTCATGCATATACAGTGACAACTGAAAGTGTCACCAAGTTTAATTGAATATGGAAAATTTGGGATCAATATTATCTTACTTATGTCAGAGTCTCAGACCTTTGTCTGAATATCATTATGAAAGATCCAGAATTAAAGAGTTAGATCTACTATCTCTTGCAAAAGGATCTTTCCAATAAATCTCTAACCTGATAATGAAATTGTCATTTGTCAGAAGGATAAGCAAAGCAAGACTGCTCAAATATTAACAGTACACACATGAAAGGAATATTTGCTTACTTTGCATTGGGCATCCAAATGAAGGCATAAACACTAATGACATTTTGTATGAAAAAGACACATGTCCAGAATGAAAATGGCCTCGCTTCATCCAGCTGTGTCACATGTAATATTGATGTTGTCATCAATATGAAATACAGTTTCCATTTCTACCTTAGACAGTTCGTTAAAAGTACTTAGTTCATTGTAATATATCTAAGCAATGAGGGCATCATTGACAAATCTAAAGAAATATTGATGGAGAAAGGATGTTAGAATAGAGGAAGCATCATCCTTCTATAATTTGATGGCAAGAGTGCAACTGTTTTGTAAGGTACAATTTATTTGTAATAGTGTGGTGATTGATTTTCATTGTCTACTTAACACATCCTTCATCATGGAAGGATGCTTCAAAGATGAGTTATCTAGATTATGTTGGCATGGGCCATGCTTGTGAGTTACTTTCTTTATTGGTTTAAGTCTGGTAAAAGAAAAATCAAGTATCTTTACGTTAGAGTTTTGTGGCTAGGTTCTGCATTGAAAGTAAAGAGAGAGCTAACTGAACACAGAGAAATATTAGTTAATTCACTGTTCTATGTTCTTGACTGTAGGTGCAATCTAACTAGGTGTTTGGGTTCTCATTGTTTTGACCTTTATGCAATGATAAACTGTTACCTGAAATTGTAAACCAAATAAATTTCCTCCTTTATGTAGACTCTGTCGGTTTATTTTACTACAATGTAATAAAATTATGCTTATTTTATTAAAATTAGAAAACAAACTTAGACAAAATATAAGGAATATGAGACTTTGTAAAGCTGCTAAGGTAATTAATTCTTCATTGCAGCATTATGGTCACCACTCCATGCAGAGAGACAGAAAGAGTCCCTGTGATAAATTCTGTTCCTTTTAGTACTAAGTATACAACAAGGATATTTTGCTATAGAACTGTGTAGCAGACAAATATTAAGACCTTCATTTTGGAGAATCAAGGTGGCAGGTGATTGATGCAGCTAGGAATATTACATGCACTGTCCATAGCAGATAATAATTAATTAATGTATGATCCACAGGTAAAGTTCATTTAAATTATGGGCCATTTTAGTTTAAGGAAATAGACAACTGCCAGATGTTTCCTCATAGCTTATCTACTAACTTAGCTAGAAACAATTTAAAATAAAAATCTCTTATTAATTTGAAATGAATATCTTGTTTACAGATTTATCTCTGTTCAGCACTTTTGTTTGGCTTCCTATATTTAAAGATGCTAAAAATGAAGATGGTGTCTTGATTCTGATTTATGTAATAAGTAGTATAGAAGCAACTGTTCTTCACATATGCGAGCCGTTCAGGAAAATTGCTGAATTTGTGGTGGCTAACATAGAAGCTATTAGAACAAATCATGATAGATAAAATGATATTTTAACACCATTGTTGATAAAGAATAGCATAGAAATTAGAATGTCTGATAAGTGCAAGGTGACTTTTTCAAAATTATATGTATTGACTCTTCAAAAGATTGCATTTTTGAATACAAAGCATTGCAGATGCATTAACACTGTGATGGTAAGTAGTTAGGTCAGAGCTGAGAAACCTGGGGAATAGTAAATTGATTGAAAATCTTGAGAAGTTAAATCAAACGGAATTTGGAAGACATCTCCTTTGTGATCAGCAAGTACCTCTATACAATGCAATCTCTGGACAATAGTGGAATAGGAGTCACATAAGTGGTAAAGCTATTGAATAATAAAGGTGCTAATACAAAGTAGTTCTTTTACCTAAAAGATCTTCACATTCAATAATAACCTTTTCTTTCTGAAGCTGTTTTGTGAAACTGTATACTCACTATGATATTCTAATTTTATGTAGCAAGAGATAAACATCCTTCAAAGTTTCTCAAGGCACAATGGCTTTTGTGGCTATTAACAGCCCCTCATTTCCTAAATCCTCAAGGAAATAGGAACACAGAATTCTAAAGTAGTGCCTTTTTACAGTAAGTACGTGATTAATCTGGAAATTGTCTCTCTTTTGAATGTTAGCAGGAATAAAAAGACATTGTCACTCTTTGAAACTGTGAAGTCTCAAGACATTTTAATTGTTTATATTTCTAGACATACTAGTTGTCAAAAATCAGTGGTAGTATCTCTGATCCCATGTTGAAATTTGTTGGGCCATTTATCATTACCTATCTGAATAAAAACATCTTTCTGGTTATTTTTACTTTTTTATTTTACATACCAAATCCTGTTTCCCCTCATTCCCCCTTTTCAACTCCCTCTACCTTCCACCCTTCCCATTCATTATCCACTTCTCAGAGGGGGTAAGGCCTTTTTGGGGAGTAAACAAAGTCTGACAAACCAAGGTACGGCAGGATCAAGCTCCTCATCTCTGTTTCAGGGCTGAGCTAGGTATCCCATGATAGGAATAGTCTTCAAAAATCCAGTTCATAAACCTGGCATAGGTCCTGGTTTCATTATCAGGAGCCCCTGAACAGAGCAACCTATATAACTGTCATCTACCTTCAAAAGGTTTAGTTTGGTTCCATGCACTATCCCCAGCTGTCAGTCTAGAGTTTGTGAGCTCTCACTAGATAAGATCAGCTGTCTCTGTGGTTTTGCAACTCAAAATCTTGACCTTGAGTGAAAATATCTTAACATGTTATATATTTTTCTAATATAAAAGGGTTTCAGAACTTCTTCTTGCTAATGACTGTTTACATCTGAGTTAATTTTGAGAAACTTCTTTTTATATAAACTGATCAATTCTTCTCTGGGGGAACAGAACTCAGATCTAGCAGAATAATTGTTGCCTCTTCTGGTACCAGGAAATTGACTTATCTTCCTTTAAATTAAATCTTTAATATGATTATACATGGTACCCCACACTTACTGGATGTGAGCATTAATAATGAGTATCAGAATCCCTTTTCTATTTCAGTAGTTACTACTAGGAGAAGATTTTCATTTCCTTGTTCCCAGTGAGTTACACATTCAACCAGTTATTGAGGAACTATCTGAAGGAGCTCACTATTGACACAATAGAAAAAGGAGGCAGTTAGTAAAATGAAGGAGTGTCCACTAGCACTTCATGAATAAAATCCCAGAAGCTAAAGTTTATTTCCTTTCCTGTTTGAAAATGTACAGCAGGGGCTGGGGAGTTGGCTCAGTGGTTAAGAGCACTGGCTGCTCTTCCAGAGGTCCTGAGTTTAATTCCCAGAAATTATATCATGGTGGCTCATAACCATCTGTAATGATATCTGGTGCCCTGTTCTGGCCTGCATGCATACATGCAGGTTGAACACTGTATACATAATAATAAAAAGAAACTTAGAAAGGAACATGTTTATTTGATTTACAATTACAAATCAGAGTTTATCGATGAAGAAAATCAGGACAGGTATTCAAACAGGGCAGGAACTAGGAGGCAGGAACTGACACAGCAGTCATGGAAGAATTATACTTAATTCTTTGCTCATCATTCCGTTTTCAGCCTACTTTATTACAGAACCCAGAACTGCCAGTAAGGGCATGGCACCGCCCAAATTGGGCCAGACACTTTTCCATTAATTCCTAATTAAGAAAATATTCTCCAGCCTGATCTTTTGGAGGCATTTTCTCGATTGAGTTTCCCTCCTTTCACATAAAGCTACCTTTTGTCATGGTGGCTGAAACCTACCTTGCACAGGTCCCTAGAACAAGTTTTTAGAAGCAACTAACATCTGTGGACTGAAATGCTAAAATATTATCCAATAGATGTTGACTATCTGGTTCATTTCAAAGTGTTTCATGAGCTACTCCTCTAGCTCCCTCTGTATTTCTTGACAGTCATAGGATTTTTATCCTTTATGTTGTTTGTGTGATAGTCTTAGTTTATTTGGATGTGTTTAATCAGCCTTACATCCTAGGCATAAATCCCCCTTTTTTATAGTATACAGTATTTTCCCATTGACTTTTGCATTATTTCATACCACAGATAGCAAATCATTTACTTTTAGGGTGGATCTGGCTTTGCTCTCATGTTAATATAAACCTAGTAAAATTATCTTTTCCATTTTCTAGATTTTGAAAAGCATTAGGATTTTTCTTTTACTTTTTTATTATTATTAGTTGGGAGTCTGTTTACTGATTTTTAAGTCAGATTATGCAATGACACAGAACATGAGAAAGCCATTATTATTACAGATGGTATAAGAAGAACCTCTTTATCTTTTCCAAATGACTCTGAAATTGTAAAAATAATAACTAATTTTCAAAGTGGGTAAAATAAAATGATGGTGTACATTGACAAGAGGAATTAAAGAATATCTAAAGTCATTAATTACTTTTTCCCAAACATATCATCAATGGACATAAATCATTTGTAGCAGTAAGAGAGTTTTCTATTTTTACCCACTGGCATATTAGCAAAGATTTACTATTTTTGGTATAAGTGAATTTATTTTTTAATGATAATAGATTCTTCTCTTACATTTTTTTCTTATATATGAAATAAATTCACCAATAAAATCAACTTGATCTGGTCTTGAGGTTTTTAACTTAAATTTTAATCACTGACTTATCTATCATTTATTATATACCTTTGTAGATTTAGTTTATTTCTTTAATGTAAATTTTATTTTTTGCTTGTCAGCACATTCATTGAGTATACAATGAATTAAACACCCAGGACTGCTTAGAAAGAATATTGAGACAGATATAATTAGTCAGTATGTATAACATTGTTTTTCCCACAAAAACACTGACATGATTCAAGGATGATCTTACTTTAGTTGCCTAGGCTGAGGGGAAAAAAAGAGAGAGGGAAGAAGGTTTGGTCAGTACACCTGCATTATTTTGACAATGTCAAACATAATTGCAGTAACTACATCTCCACCCTACTCTCTTCCTGCATCTGCTCACATGTCCCTCAGCTTGACTCCCTCCTCCCTCAAATTCACAATGTCTTCTGTAACATGAGGGCCTGCTTGTTTTGGCTTCTGTAATGCCCAGTTCCCACAGCCAGCAAGTCCCAAAGAAAATCACACAAATAGTCTACGTTAGATATAAATTGATTGGCCTTTTAGCTCAGGCTTCTTGCTAACTCTTATAACTTATATCAACTCATTATTATTATCTATGTTAGCCACATGGCTCAGTACATTTTTTGGCGGGGCAGGTTACATCCTGCTTCTTCCATGATTTGAGCAGGACTGGAAAGGAATGGACTTCCTCCTTCCCAGCAATCCTCTGTTCTCTTTGCCCCACCTTTACTTCCTCTCTGGGCAATCAGTGTTTATTTAAAACATGACTGACAGAATACAGATAGTTCTCTCTCACCAGTCCTCTTTGATAATTTTGGTACATAAATGCATACTCATATGTGGGTATATATATGTATATGTAAATGCATGTGAAGACTTATACATACATAAAAACAAACTGCTGAGGACATTTGGTGCTGAACTTGCTTAAAGGTGAGACAATCCTTCAGGGTTACTGCTTCATAAAAGAGTCTAACTATGAGATATTCTGAAGGAAACAAAAAATGTGATTGGCAAACTGTTAGTATAGGTGGAACTGTCTTTGAAATTTCTTGCTTTATAAAAAAAGTCTGCTGAATACTATGGGCCTGTAGGCTGAAGATGGATACCCCAACAGTACTAAAGAATTTTCGGTGACTGTCCAGGCAGTGAGATGTCTCTGTGAATTCTAGAATTTTGAAAGTTGCTTACAATGCACTTCCTGTTTACTTAGGTAATATTATATCCTTTTGGAGTCTGATGCAGTTGAAGAATGGAAATAGTTTTTCTTAGTTATGATAAAATATAAATTAAATATTAATATTATACCTGAAATTCTTGCTTGATACCTGTTTTGTTATATGTAATTTTACTATGCTAAAGTTAAAGCTTTCCTTTTTATTTAAATAGAAAAGGAGAAATTGTGTGGGAGGTCCTTCTGTTAATATGTCCATATTGGTTAATGAATATAGAAACTGCCTTGGCCTGTTGATAGGTCAGAATTTAGGTAGGTAGGGAAAACTAAATGGCATGCTGGGAGAAAGGAGGCAAAGTCAGAGAGGTTCTATGGAGCAACCAGAATAAGACATGTTGAAACTTTGTCAGTAATCCACTGTCACATGGCAATCTATGAATTAATAGAAATTGGCTAAATTAATATAACAGTTAGCAAATAAGAAGCTAGAGTTAATTGGCTAAAGAGTGATTTAATTAAAACAGTTTCTGTGTAACTACTTCATGACTGGGTGGCTGGGAAAGATGAGCACCCCCCTCTCCCCAACAATATATCACTTAATATTTATGCTAAGAGGTTTATTTTATGTATTCTGCTACAAAGAAAATATTTAGAACTTTTTTGGTTCAAGATGAAAGACTCCATTTAGTATTCCTGTAAGGCAGTTACAGTCATGATGTGTTTCAGCAATATTTGTTTTCCTGTGAAATCTTTCATCCTTTTATTATTGTTGAAAAATAGTTTGACTATGTGTACTGTGCTTGCACACCAGTTATCAGTCCAGAGTCTGTGAGCTCCCACTATTTTGGGTAAACTGACTCTGGGCTTTCCAATTATGATCTTGCCCTGTCACCACTCATATAAGACCTCATTCTTTTCATTGACTGAACTCTGGAAACTCAGCCCAGCACTTACTGGTATATCTCTGCTTCTGCTTCCATCTGTTACTGGATGAAGGTTCTATGATGAAAGGGCAGTAACCAATATGATTACAGGAGGAGGCCAGTTCAGGTACCCTTTTGACTATTGCTAAGTGTCTAAGCTGAAGACATCCTTGTGGATTCCTAGGAATAGTGAGTTAGCCCATACCCAGAAAGACAATCAAAGTATGTACTCACACATAAGCAGCTATTAAATAAGCAGGTTATTTGATTATCTATAAGAATAACCAGGTTACAATCCACAGTCCTGGATAAGCTAGGTAACAAGGAAGATCATAAGATGGACACATATGTATTGTCCTAGAATAGGGAAATAGATAAGATTATCTGAGTAAAGTGAAGGTTGGGGCAGGGGGGAGTAGAGGAGGGATGAGAACATGAGGGAAAAGGAAGGTTGAGATGGGGGAGGGATGGAGAATTACAGCAGTTAAAGAGATATCTTGATAGAGGTAGCCATTATTGATAAAAACTAGTTATGGGGAAACACCCAGGAATTAACTACTTTTCAATTCTGACATTGTTTATTCATTTTTTTTTCTGACATTGGTGATCACTTTTGAGAAAATTTCTTTCATTTTCCTATCAGATAAATTCTATAACTGCACAGTATTAGGGTTTATTTATAGTATTAATATTAATCTCTTATTTAGAGCATATTTTTCTGTGCCTTTATTTTTCCATGACTTTTTTAAAATCTGTACACTGGAAGTAAAAACTGCTTCCCCTTACAACTCTTGTGCTCCTAATTAAAATTTCCTTGAATTCTTGTAGCCTTTTCATCACTTTTCTGACTCATTTGAATTTTTGTTCCTAGCTTTCCACCTCCCCATGTCTAAAGCAAGTCATACTTCTAGACAAGAAAGACTGATGATGGTACTTCATGGCAGTACCATAAAAGATGTATCATTTAATTCTATGCCCAGCCAATTTCTTTCCTAGTATATGCAAAGCTTCAATACCCTTTACATCTTATGCAGAATTTAGAGGAAATTTTTCTATTAGTAATTTACACACTGGAAACAACTATCTCCTCCGTTCTTCACAACCCTAGTTGCTGAAATTTTCTTCACCTGTCTGTACTTTCAAGAAAGATAAGCAAGTGTCAGACTTCTGTATATCTCCTGGAAAATGAGAGACATTCACAACATTATTTCCAAACTGTTAAAACTCAATCCAGAAGATATACATGGACATATATGAATCTATAAATGAAATTTAAGGTACAGTTTAAAATGTTTTAAGACTATTTAAATATCTGATTATTTTATGGATCAATTTTTAAACACTTAAGGAAGATTACAAGTTGTATTGAGCTATTTTTCTTTTGACTATGGTGAAATATTTAAAAGATAAAACTTAAGGGATGAGGATTAATTCTGTCTCATTATTTTAGACATTATAGTTAATCATTGTGAGGAATTTATGGTAGCTGGAGGAACTCAGGGATAGGAGAGTCAGAGCAGCAACAGGTCATCATGATGACAATCTAGAAAAAGAGAGCTTGGGCAGAAGGAAGCATCAAAGAGTAACTCTTTGACTGCACCTCAATTATCCTAACCCTTCAAACTAGGTAACGTCCAAATGGTTCTCAAGGAATTCTCACCAACTGGAGTTCATGCCTTCAAACACATGCAATTATAGGATGTATTTCATATTGAAACTGTAACAACCCTCATCTATAAGTTGCTGGGTTTTTTTTTTTGATTTTTCTACACAGGATTTGGTTTCTGTGTTGATTCGGAGCCTGTCTTGGAACTAGCTCTTTTAGATCACACTAGCCTTGAATTGGCAGAGATCCACCTGCCTCTGTCTCGTGAATATTGGGTTTAAAGTTGTGCACCACTACCACCTGGCCTCATCTATAAGTTTTAACTAGCATAATCATTAATTTTTAGAAAACAGTATTTTCTTAATTACAGTTCTTAGTTATTCAATTACAGTTGTTCTTAGTTACAGAACAACATTATTTTACCAAAATAACATAGACCTATTGACTATCATGAAAATTAATTGAAAATAAAATGTAACTTGAAAAGAATTAAATAAAATCATCTTTGACATGGTACATATTTTCATAACTCAAAATAAATAAGTGTAATTTTGCTATATTCACTAAGATATTTATTAATATCATGTGGTCACTCCAGTAGATTCATAAAATCATTGAAGGAAGTTTATTAACCACAACACTTATTGATCAAATGTATTGAACAAAAGAAAACATAAGAGGGATTATTCAATTTAAGAAGACTTTCCGTACAACATCCAAGTAGCTGTTTTAACCGTGAGATAAAATGCTTACTCTATGTAGGGTTTGGAAAGATAAGAAAATTTTCTCTCCTTTTAATTTTTCTCCATCAAATAAGAATTCTGGTCATAATAAATAAAACCAAAGTAAAATTTAAAAGGTGTAAAATGAAAAAAAAAGAATTTAGTAGGAGGCTGTTTGCTTGTTCCCAGCAGCTCAGATCAAGCAAAGTTTCATTGCCAATGTCTAGCTCCAGTGGGGCTATAATGGTATCTTACAACTCTCCCTTCATTCTCCAAGCGTTCAGTTTAGTTTTCCTGTTTAGCTCTACTCTGCCCTTTCACAGGCCAAATAAGTCTCCTTATTCATTAACCAATAAAAGCAACACATATACAAAAGTACTTCCCACTCCAAAAGAATATATGACCCTCTATATAAAGACATAAAGATAAAATAAAATTGCAAATTCCACATCTGTGATATCATTGTTTAAAACAGATGAAACATAGAAAAAAATAGACTTTTATCTACTGGTGAATGAGTAAGAATGACTATAAATATAGTAGACTAATACTCAGGCATAAAAATAGAAAGATATTTTTTTCATTTCTAAGGGGGTATCAATGTGTCTACATCTCCTTTCAATTCTATGGCCTCTTTGGTGAATACCAGTATATATAGAGTATTCTGCATAAGTCTAGGTTGGTTCAATTTTGCATCTATCATGTTCATTTAGCAGTCTTTTACCTTTTTCTATCCTCCAGTCCCTTTGAATCTTACACTCTTTCTGCCTCCTTCTCTGTGTGGTTCCCAGACTCACAAGGGGGCAAGAGTTTGATGGAGAAATCCCATTAAGCCCTAAGCGTTACAAGGAGGACAGTGTTTTGATGGTGTATCTTAAACCTAAAACTGAAAACTTCATGTAAGTAGTGTAGTGTGGTTGGTAAGGCAATTTCATGTTAGTTATTCTGAAATTACCTCAATATTTATACTTACAGTTTATGTGGTTTAAAAAGTCAGGAATATAATGAGAGTCAGGTGTTTTGCTATCAAAACACTGGCTAATATTAAACTTGTTCAATTATAATAGAAAATATCAATGGGAACTCCTTATTTAAATTTATGATGCAATATATAAATACATTAATATAGTTTGATATGTGGACATATATAAGTTAGTGTATATGTATAACATTCCATTTTTTTAAATAAAATCTTTAAGTTGAATTGACTGAACCTAGGAATGGGTCATGAAAAAAATTAACCAGTAAATTCTTCAGTCTTGATGCAAACATGTACATCTTGACTCCTTATCATGAGAAAGAGGCATTTTACTTTTTTCATTTATTCCAAGTCCTTATAATCTGAGCCTGGCTGTGATAAGACATAATATAAATCAGTGTGGGGTCACTTCACAAAATATCTAATCAGTATTCTTCAAAAGATTCAGAGCTCTGTATAAAAAGTAAGGAAAAAAAACTAAGTAACTGACATAGATCACGATAAACCAGAGAAAATTGACAAGCAAATGTGGTGCAGTATCATGAATAGATCTAAGAACAAAAAATAACTTGAATTGAAATGCTTCAGATATCTGAATAAAGGCTGGAATTTTTCATATAAGACATAGACAACACTAATTACTGCAGTATGTGTGACAATAATATGTAAGATGGTAACATTTAGGGCATAAAGTTTGTGAACATATATATCTTTATGTTATATAATTTTAATGAGCATATCAGCTTAACTTGTTCTTTTGTAGAACAGTGAAGAGAAAAATAATAAGGGAGGTAAAATATGAGTATAATTAATTTTAGAATAAATCATATATGCTATGTATGGTAGCAATATAAAATTGACATTTATCTCTAATTCATAAAAACAACTGTGAAAATTCAAGATAATACATGAGCTTTCGAAACCTTTATTCCTTAAAAAAGCTGGAGAAATTTCTGAGATAGAATTAATGCCATAAAATTTAAAGGTAGAGACAGCTGAAAGAAGTTCAAGACAGACAAAAATTAAAACTTTTTACTTGTTATAAGAGTTCTTATTTATGTTCCTTTTTATATATAGTAGAGTTTTAAATTGTTGTGAAAACTGAAAAATTCAGTTTATATTCAGAATATAGAAGTCACCTTTAATGGAGAATGATAGGAAAAGGATGATTTAGTGCAAGTTACAGAGATAAGGTGAGAGAAACACAGAAAAATATTAAGAGTCACAGACAAATACTGAATAAATCAGCAGCAGTGCTGATTACCTACATATGTTTACTGCTCCAAATAAAAAAATAGACAAAAGTGAAATAAATATGAAAAAACATAACATAAAGGGCCATACATGATTTTTTGAAAATAAAAATCTTCTATGGTACGGTGGCAAAGAGAATTAATCATGGTGAGATTCAATATCTCAATCAAAGAAAGAGCTTATATTAAGCTAAGGTGACTGATATAGACTCCCAAATGTGCAGATCTTATCAAAGTTAAAGAAGATTACAATTCAGAGAAATTGTTGCCAAACATTTGTGGAAATAAAAGAAAATTGATAATATCTAACTTTGAGAAGCAGTGATGCATGCTCTGAATAATATTTGTATCTTAGTTCACTAAGTCCAAATTTTCTTACAGTAGTTAACTTACACACAAAATGTGTATATTGCTCATTATTCACCAAGGCTAGCCTGTATAAGACCAAAGTAGTACATTTGATACAAGATGAGGGTTCAACTTATTTCAAAGATGGCTACTTCATTCCAAATTTTAAGAATACTCATGACACCTATGAATGTGAAAACTCACAGTCTAATCAAATATCTCAAACACCACCTATTACACTGATGTTAAGTTTGCCTTTTTCAAAAAATAACATTTTTCATATATATATGCATAAAATGTAATATTCTTTGATCAAAGCTGTCCCATTATTTTCTCTTATCTTCTTTTCCCTATGGTCTAAATCTTCCTTTTTCTCAACATATGATTACCATGACATCCTACCCTTGTTCCACCAAATCCATGTTTTCCTCATATGTAACATATATTTATACCATCTCAAAAGTCCCCAAATGTGAACTAAATCTAATATAGTCTCAAAAGTTTGTACTTGAAACTCTCATCTAAGTACCACTTAAACCAAGTATGGGTAAAATATAAAGTATAACTTATTGAAAGTAAAGATTCTTCCTGTTGGTACCTATAAAATAAAATATGCTTTCAAAATACAATGATGGATATAACATATTATGAACAATCCTATTCAAAATAGAAGAAATAAAAAAAATAATAGGATAGTAGGTCTTGAGAAAAATCTCAGCAGGATAAACAATATTAAATCTTTAGGTCCGACAATAATCCTGTTCAGTATACTTCCTCTTGGACATGTGAGGGCTGGAGTTCGCTTCTCAAGATTACAGGTATCTTCAACTCAAGGATTTTGACCAGTAATGCCAGTATAGATGGTTTCATAGGCTGGAATAGTATCCTCTGGATTTTTTGGTACAGATTGTATATTGGTAGCTTTAGGAGTCCTGAGTCTCAGGACCATCCAGACTTGGCTGGCTCTGCTTAGTAAATCCCTAGTAAAGGTACCCTGAAACAAATTTACCCCTTTTCTTTTACACTCTGCAGTGTCTATGTCAGGACACTGATGGAGAATTTAATACTTGGTACTTGTGGTGGGTTTTGTACAACAACTTGAACCATAGAAAAGACCACTAAAGATAAAACTGAGGTGTATTAGGGCTAATATATAGAAAGCAGAGACTTGCAGGGAATAGTTGAGAA
This sequence comes from Myodes glareolus, assembly GCF_982192425.1. Lineage (NCBI taxonomy): Eukaryota > Metazoa > Chordata > Mammalia > Rodentia > Cricetidae > Myodes > Myodes glareolus. The sequence goes on along the minus strand of NC_142053.1, from coordinate 68,051,054 downwards.
ATACAGGGTAAAGGTGCCTTAAATTGTTACAGATGATAATTTTCCCTCTATTTTAACATAGTTTCTTGTACCTGTGTCTCTAGTAACCTTAAATAACCTTAAATGTATAAACTTATAGAAGCAGGACCTACAATGATATTTGTCAAATTGCAAAGGGAGGCAGACATGGAAAATGGTGGATAAAAACTTTCAGTAAACATTTTCAGAAACACTAAGGGAATAAGAGCCAAAGATTTTCTGTGCATAGTCCAGAGCATTGCACTGCATCTTTAAAGATTGACTGAAATATATCTTACTTTAGATGTTTGATCACAATATTGAAATAATATGGATGACAGCAATAAATTAGTAGAAAGATACAAACTTTTGGGACTTATAAATCAGATTATTATATAGTTTCTGGGGATGAAGTTAAGAGTTTATACCTATTTTCAAAATCATTGAATTGTGGCTTGAATGATGTATGTCTTTTATATGTAAACAGATATATGTATAAAATATATTATTTTCATTTTTCTTTAATGATAAAGACATTACGAAAATTATGCAGTAACTCTCCCTGGCTCTTGACAGTCAGACTCAACATTTCTACTTGTTGACTGAGGTTTTCTATCCTGCCCAGTGCTACTTTCATTAAGTCCCAAAGAATCACACAGAGGTCAACATTAATTATAAACTGATTTGCCATTAGCTCAGGCTTCTTATTAACTCTTATAACTTATATTAGACCATTATTCTTGTCTATGTTTGCCATGTGGCTTGGTACCTTTTTCAACAAGGCAGTCACATCTTGCTTCACCTGTGTCTGTGTCATGGCTGAAGACTGCACTTCCCTCTTCCCAGCATTCTCATTGCCCCACCTCTACTTCCTGCCTGGTTACCTCACCTCTATTTCCTGCCTGGATATTAGCCAATCATCATTTATTAAAGTACAATTTACAGAGTACAGACCATTGACCCACAGCATCCATTGCTGATGCTACCTTCAAAACGACTTTGACTACTCACAGTCCTTCACTAGATGATCAGATGATGGCACTTCCTTCTCATCCTACTCAGGTCTAGTTCAAAGTAGTAAAATTTGATCTGGGTACCTTAGCTTTCATGTTGCAAGTTTTAGACCTTTGAGTTGATGCTGTAACAGTAACAGTGGGTTCAAAGGTAAAATAAGTGATGATTAAACAGTGTTCAGGAAATCCCAAAGTAATCAGAGATCGGGTGAAAACTGAAAAGTCAATTGATGTAAACGATAAATATAAAAAAGTACAAGGTGAAAAGTTGTTCAAGATTTGACCAATACCACACATGAAGAAGTTGGGGATGGCACCACTAATGCCACTGTTCTGTATTGCTCAATTGTCACAGAAGTCTTTCAAAAGATCAGTGGATCAGAAAAGGAGATCATATAGTAGAAAACAGAAGAGGTGTGATGTTGGATGCTGATATTGTAATTGCTAAACTTAATAAGCATTCTAAATTTTTGAAAACCCCTGAGGAAATTTCTTTGACTGCTACAATTTCTGCCAATGGAAACAAAAAGAAAAAAAGAAAAAGAAAACAGCTAAAGGAGACAGCATTTCTAAGAAATGTAAAGAAAAACCCTGAATGATGAATTAGAAGTTATTGAGTACTCCTATTCTTGTCCATTTTATACTCTCTGACCTTGGTGTAATGGTTGTTTCAGTGCTTTGAATATGTTAAATTTTTACCAATGGCCCTTGTTCTGTGATATTGAACAGCTAGATACCATCTTCCTTTAGATAAAGGCTCCAAATCTTTGAAAATGTCTAATTATGGCAAATAAAGGAATCATTGATATAAACCAAAATCCTAAGACTTGCTTTACTGGAACTATGGGTGATCACTCTGTTCATGGGCAGAAGCTGTAGTGATAGAAAATCCTAGAGAAGAAAAAGATGCAGGAATGGGCCCAACATGTAGGATTATGGGATAGTGGCATATCAAAAATGGAACAACAGTTAACAGGATAGCAGTGGGAAATATGAGGCTCAAAGATAGGTTTTCCTGAGCAAAAGTCCTTGTTGCATTAGTGTGCATTCTTTGGGTATATATTAAAAATTGTATTGTTAGGTCTTGAGGTAGGTTGATTCCCAATTTTCTGAGAAACTGCCATACTGATTTGCAAAAGTGACTGTACAAGTTTGCACTCTCATCAACAATGGAGGAGTCTTCCCCTTATTGCATATCTTCTCCAGCAGAAGCAACCATCAGTGTTTTTGAACTTACCCATTATGACTGCTATAAGATGGTTTCTCAGACTCATAGCAGCATTACCCATAATAGCCAAAATCTGGAAATGACATAGATAGCCTTCAACTAAAGAATGGATAAAGAAAATGTAGTACATTTACACAATGGTGTGCTACTCAAGGGTAAAAAGCAATGATATCTTGAAATGTGCATGTAAATGAAAAAAATGAAAAAAAGCATCCTAAATGAGGTAACTCAGACCAAGAAAAACAAACATAAGTATTTTCTCACTTATAAGTTGATATGAGGCATAAAGCAAATGAAAACCATTCTATAGTCCAGAAAAACTAGGTAACAAGGAGAACCCCTGTGTTACTTGGATTTCCCGGGGAAGGGAAAAAGACAATAACTCCTAAGAATATTGGGAGCATAGAACGGAGATGGGAGGGAAGACAGGGAGAAGAAGGAGAGAAAAGGAAAGGGAAGGAGATCTTGAGGGAATTGGGTGGTCAAGATGGGGGAAGGACAGAGAGGAAGAGAAAGAAAATATTTTGACTGAGGGAACCATTATGGGGTTAGCAAGAAACCCAACACTTGGGAAAAATAACAGGAATCCACAGGATGACCAAAGTTAAGGCCGTAAGTAGTGGTGGAGAAGGTAACTTAACTGTCCTTTCCCTGTAATAAGATTGATGACTATCTTAATTGTCATCATAGAAACTTCATCCAGCAAGTGATAAAGACAAATGAAGAAATCCAGAGTGAAGCACTGGGCCAAGCTCCTGAAGTCCATTTAAAGAGAGGGAGGAATGATAATATGAACAAAGAGGCTAAGACAATGATTGGGATATGCACAGAAATGCCTTACCTGAGCTAGTGTGAGTTCAGTGACCCTGGACTGACAGTGGGAAAACCTACATAGCATCAAAGTAGTTACTCTGAATGTGGGTGACAGTTGTATGGCTACAGCAGTCTGTGGGATGACTGGTAGTAGGACTAGGATATATCCCTAAAGTTTGAACTGGCTTTTTGGAATCCATTTTCTTTAGAGGGATACATTGCTCAGTCTAGATATAAAAAGGAGGGCCTTGTTCCTGTCCTAAAGTGATACGGGATTTTTTTTTTGTTGATTCCCCATGAGAAGTCTTATCCTCTCTGAGGAGTGGGTGAGTGGTGAGTAGGGGAAAAGCTGGGAGGAGCAGAAAGAGGATAGGAAGTGAGTACTGGGATTGGTATGTAAAATGAGATAAAATTGTTTGAAAATATTGACAAATAGATTTTAAAAGAAAAACGGTAACATTTTGACACTTATAGATTTGTAAATATCATTATGGAAACAAATCTTATGTTTCAAAATAGACACTTATGTCTATCTAGAAATTTGAACATATTAAATTTATACAGCAATTTTTTGCAGAAGTATATAAGTATATAGCACACCAAGGAAGGTATAAATTATTATTAACTTCTTCTTTCTATTAAATTTCCTTAATTTTTATTCTAGTGTGAACCAAGAGTTCCAGTATCTACCAATATACCAGATAAAAGTATATTTTTCAGTTTCTTCATTGATACACACAAATATACTTGCAATGTTCAAAAATAATAAATATAATTACAACACTATTCAGATAAGTTTAGAAATAAAATCAGCCTTATGTATGTGCCCATTTACATATAAATGGATTGCAGCAAAATAGTTTGAACCAAACTCAAAATGGTCACAATTATATATATATATATATATATATATATATATATATATATATATATATATATATATATATGTTCTTTCAATGTAGAATCTTTTATTTTTAAACTCATTAAAAAATAAAAATAATGATCTAGGAAGAAAGCAGGGATTGTGTAGAAGAGGAAAAGTTGTCAAGAAAAAGCATTGTTGGGGAGGAACTTTACTAAAGTATTCCACATATATTTATGAAAAATCACAATGAGGCCTACTATTTTTGCAACTATTGTACATTGCTAATCTTTCTATGCTCATTGCTCAAAATTCTGCAATAGCATTTTGGTTGTTTAAGAGAAAGGATGCATATCTCTATTAATAACCAAGGATTATACTTAAACTCCTCCTTTACTGATTTAGCTCCTATTCTTGTCCATTTTATACTCACTGACACTGGTGTAATGGTTGTTTCAGTGCTTTGAATATGTTAAATTTTTACCAATGGCCCTTGTTCTGTGATGTTGAACAGCAAGATGTTATCTACCTTTAGATATTCCCACTGTAACAAAACCAGCTTCCAGAAATTGCAAAAATATCATGTTATTAATAAAATTTGTTCTAAATTTCTTATCATCCTAGAACTTATGTCCTCATCTGTGTATTTTTACTCTTTTCGCTAATTATTTTTGTCCTCAAAGTAAAGATCATCTTCTATCATATATTATGATATGCCAATCTACTTTGTTGATTCTTTTTTAAAAGAGTGTTTTATTTTTGAATTTTTGAGAAAAAGATATTGGGAAGAAGGTTTATCTTGAACTCAACCAGGCTTTCCTAAAGTTCACTAATTTTTTTTTTCCGTTGTGGTTCTTTTTTTTAATTAAAAATTACGACCTCCTCCCCTCCTCCAACTTCCCTCCCTTCTCTTCTCCTCACTCCTCTCCCCCGCCTTCTCCAGGCCAAAGAGCAGTCAGGGTTCCCTACCCTATGGGAAGTCCAAGGTCCTCCCTGCTCCCCCCAGGTCCAGGAAGGTGAGCATCCAAACAGACAAGGCTCCCACAAAGCCTGTCCATGCAGTAGAATCAAAGCCCAACACCATTGTCCTTGGCTTCTCAGTCAGCCTCTACTGTCAGCCACATTCAGAGAATCCGGTTTGATCATATGCTCCATCAGTCCCATTCCAACTGGCCTTGGTGATCTCCCATTAGATCTGTCCCACCATCTCAGTGGGTGAACACACTCCTTGCTGTTCTGAATTCCTTGCTCATGTCCTCCCTCCTTTTGCTACTCATTAGGACCTTCGGAGCTCAGGCCAGTGTTCTAAAGAGGGTCTCTGTCTCTATCTCCATCCATCACCAGATGAAGTTTCTATGGTAATATGCAAGATATACATCAGTGTGAATATAGGACAAGGCCAGTTCTGGTACCCTTTCCTCTGCTGCTCAAGGAACACGTTGGGGACATCTCCTTGGACACCTGGGAACACATCTAGAGTCAAGTATCTTGCCAATCCTAAAAAGGCTCCCTTAATTAAGATAGATACTTCCCTGCTCCCACATCCACCCCTCCTTCATCCCAACCATCCCATTCCCTCAAGCTCTCCTCATTCTCCCATTCTACCTTCTCTCTCCGGATTCCCAACACCTGCCTGGCAATTTTGTCAACTTCCAATATCAAGGAAGATAACTATATGTTTTTCTTTAAGTTCACCTTCTTATTTAACTTCTCTAGGATCACGAATTATAGGCTCCATGTCCTTTATTTATGCCTAGAATCCACGTATGAGTGAGTACATACCATATTCCTCTTTGTGGGTCTGGGCAATCTCACTCAGTAAAGTGTTTTCTATTTCCATCCATCTGCATGCAAAATTCAAGATGTCATTGTTTTTTTTTTTTACCGTTGATTAGAACTCTAAAGTGTATATGTGCCATACCTTTATCCATTCTTCTATTGAGGGGCACTTAGGTTGTTTCTAGGTTCTGGCTATTACAAATAGTGCTGCTATGAACATAGATGAACAAATGCTTTTGTAGTATGATTGGGTATCTCTTGGGTATATTCCCAAGAGTAGAATTGCTGCGTCCTGAGATAGGTTTACTCCCAGTTTCCAGAGAAGCCTCAACACTGATTTCCAAAGTGGTTGCACAAGTTTGCATTCCCACCAACAATGGATGAGTGTTCCCCTTACTCCACATCCTCTCCAGCATAGGCCATCATTGGTGGTTTTGATTTTAGCCATTCTGAAAGGTGTAAGATGGTTTCTCAGTGTTGTTTTGTTTTTCATTTCCCTGATCACTAAGGAGGTTGAGCATGAACTTAAGTGTATTTTGGCCATTCAAATTTCTTCTGTTGAGAAGTTCTCTTTTCAGTTCAATGCCTCATTTCTTAATTGGTATAATTAGCATTTTTAAGTCTAGTTTCTTGAGTTCTTCCTGCATTTTGGAGGTCAGACCTTTTTTGATGAGGGGTTGATGAAGATCTTCTCCCAATCAGTAGGTTGCCTTTTTGTCTTAATGACAGTGTCCTTTGCTTTACAGAAGCTTCTCAGTTTCATGTGGTTCCATTTATTAATTCTTGCTCTTATTGTCAGTGCTACTAGTGTTCTACATAAGACGAGGTCTCCTGTGCCCATGTGTTGTACACTACTTCTCACTTTCTCTTCTATCAGATTCAGTGTGGTCAGATTAATATTGAGGTCTTTAATCCATTTTGACTTGAATTTTGTACATGGTGATAGAAATGGATCTACTTTCATTCTTCTAAAGGTTGGCATCCAGTTATACCAGAACCATTTGTTAAAGATGCTGTCTTTCTTCCATTGTATAATTTTGGCTCCTTAGTTGAAAATCAGGTGTTCGTAGGTTTGTGGATTGATATCTGGGTCTTCGATTTGATTCCGTTGGTCAACATCCCTGTTTTTGTGCCAATAACAAGCTCTGTAATAGAGTACTGTAGCTAATACTGTAGCTCTGTAATAGAGTTTGAGGTGAGGGATGGTAATGCCTCTGGAAGTACTTTTATTGTATAGGATTGTTTTTGCTATCCTGGGTTTTTTGTTTTATTCCATCATATAAATAAACTGATAAAAAATATGATCATTTCATTAGATGCTGAAAAAGTATTTGACAAAATTCAACACCCCTTTATGATAAAGGTGGTGGAGAGATTGGGGATACAAGGATCATACCTAAACATAATAAAAGCTACTTACAACAAACTGACAGCTAACATTAAATTAAATGGAGAGAAACTCAAAGCCATCACACTAAAATCAGGAACAAGACAAGGCTGTCCACTCTCTCCATACCTCTTCAATATAGTGCTTGAAATTCTAGCAATACCAATAAGACAGCATAAGGAGATCAAGGGGATTTGAATTGGAAAGGAAGAAGTTAAAATTTTTTACTTGCAGATGACATGATAGTGTACATAAGCGACCCCAAAAACTCTACCAAGGAACTCCTACAGCTTATAAACACCTTTGACAATGTGTCAGGATACAAGATCAACTCCAAAAAAATCAGTTACTCTCCTATACACAAAGAACAAAAAGCAGGGAGGCAAATCGGAGAAACATCACCTTTCACAATAGCCACAAACACTATAAAGTATCTTGGGGTAACTCTAATCAAGGAAGTGAAAGATCTATTTGACAAGAACTTTAGGTCTTTGAAGAAAGAAATTGATGAGGATACCAGAAAATGGACGGACCTTCTTTGCTCTTGGATTGGGAGGATCAATATAGTAAAAATGGCAATTCTAACAAAAGCAATCTATAGATTCAATGCAATCGCCATCAAAATCCCAACAAAATTCTTCACAGACCTCGAGAGAATAATAATCAACTTTATATGGAAAAGCAAAAGGCTCACTGAATTTTTAAGAACAATTCATTCATTTTGCCTGTCTACATGCAAATGATGGCACAAATAGATACCAGAGGACACCCTATGGAAAGTAAATTATGCCCTTCTAACACTGAGGTCCCAGATATCATTGACAAGCTCCTTTATCCCCTGGGCCATTTTATCTTCTCTACATCTCCAAGCTGCAAGGATTTTACCATGAGACAAAGACTGCCTGCACCAACTGCAGAAAGAGAAGGTTAGGCACCAATCCAAAAATTTATCCAATAACATATAAAGCTAAGTGGCAACATCAGAACCTAGTGGTCAAAGGACAGGACTGTTTGATCATCCTAACCTAGAAGAAGTGAAAGAGAATGATATTAAATTTAAGCTTATGAGGGTAATATAGACCCTTAAAGAGGAAATAAAAGTTAAAAATAGAGAAAAGGACAAACAAAAATTGGAAGAAATCAATAAATCTCTTAAAGAAACCCAAGAAAAAACCATCAAACAAGTGAAGAAAAAGTTTTAAACATTTCAATACTTGAAACTGAAATATAGGCTATAAAGAAATCAAAAACTGAGTGAATTCTGGAAATGGAAAGTCTGGGTAAATGAATGGAAACTACAGATGTAAGCATAATCAACAGAATATAAAAGATAGAAGAGAAAATCTCTTGTATTAAAGATACTATAAAGAAAATATATTTATTGGCCAAATAAAACACTAAAACCAAAAAATTTTTAGCACAAAGCTTCCAGGATATCTGGTACACCATAAAAGGACCAAACAAAATAATAAAAGGGATAGAAGATGGAGACTAACTCTAGTTTCAAGGCACATATATTAGTTTTAAACATAGAAAAAAATCTTTCCCTACATAAAGAAAGATATCCTTATGAAGGTACAATAAGCTTACAAACACTTTCAGTAATGGATACAAGATTAACTCAAAAAATCGGTAGCCCTCCTGTACACAAATAATAAAAGGGTTGAGAAAGAAAGCAAAAAACAAACATCCTTCACAATAGCCACAAATAGTATAAACTATATCCGAGTAACTCTAAATAAACAAGTAGAAGACTTGTATGACAAGAACTTTAAATATTTGGAGAAAGAAATTGAAGAAGACACCAAAAGTAGAGCAATCTCCAATATCTTGTGTAGGCAGAATTGACATAGTAAAAATGGCGATCTTACCAAAAGCAAACTACAGATTCAATGCAATGCTCAGTAAAATTCTTCACAGACCTCAAAAGAATGCTACTCAACATCATATGGAAAAGAAAAAAAATAGGATAGCTAAAACAGTCCTGTAAACTAAAAGAACTTCTGGAGGCATCACAATCCCTGACTTCAAACTCTACTACAGAGCTACAGTACTGAAAAGAGCCTGGTATTGGCATAAGAACAGACAGGATAATGAATATAACCAAATTGAAAACCAACTTATTAATCCACACACCTTAAAACACCTGAATTTGACAAAGAAGAAAAAAGATCAATGGAAAAAAGAAAGCATAATTAACAAATGGTGCTGGCATTACTGGATATCAACATGTAGAAGAATGAAAATAGACCCATCTCTGGTCTGACAATGGGGATACCAGCATAGTACCAAACTAGAACCTCTGAATTTGGATGACACTTGTATGTCTGGGGCAGATTATGTGGCCACTTACAGTGAACCCAGGATTTATCCATACTGTTTGTTCTGGCTTTTAAAAATTCATTTGCTTTGTAAGGATACTTTGTCCAGCCTAGATATAGTGAAGAGGGCATTGGTGCTAACTCAAAATATTGTGCTAGCATTTGTTATTTTTGCATAGGATGCCTTAACCTCTCTGAGGAGTGGAAGGGGTGGGATGGGGGAAGATCTAGGAAGGGGAAGGAGGAAGGAAATAGAACTGGGATTGGTATGTAAAATGAGAAAATACAGTTTTTTAAAAAACAATTAAGAAACAAAAAAACTTGCTAATTGTCTTATCAGATATACCAGCAATGTTGATGTAGTTGTGAGACTTATTGCTGTTGTGTAGAACAGCAAAAGCATATCTGGATTTCAAAGTAGATAACTAGTTTTGCAACAGCCTGAGAAGGGGGTACAGGGAGAACATGCAAACCACAGTTGCGGGAGGGGGGGTGGTAGAGAGATGGCTGCCTGGAACAGAAACAAGTGATTGATTGGAAAAAAAAAACTTGTAGTGGGTGGCTGTTTGAATTAAGAATCAGCCAGTCAAGAGTGGATGAGTCTTGCTGTTTTAGATCCAAAGTGCTTCTGGACTTTGGGTTGCAGCTGGAGACTTTTTCAGGAGGTTACAACAGGAAAATCCAAAACTTTCTCATAGGCTTGTAGAAAAAAATAAAGGAAAGCCTAGCTAGGTGGGGTTGTTACCACATGTACAGCAGGAGCCCCACCTGCAACTCCAGCCTTTGGTGCCGACTAAAAAGCCATAGGCAAATGACTTTTTTGGTGAATTTATACCCCAATCCTTGGGAACCACAAGTAACATGATTAATAAAACCTCAGAGACACATATTGGGTTTCAACCTAAAGTTCAGTGAAGCAAAGCATCCAAGACACTAGAGAGCTCTTTCCTCTATGAAATTTTCAGACTGAAATAAAACATTTTCCTATTTCATCCTTCATTTTATTTCTGACAATTTCTGGGTTTAAAAGCATGAATCACCACTACCTGTTTTCTATGGCTAACTAGTGTGTCTGCTGTGATCAAAGGTGTATGACACCAATATTTGATCTGAATGACTGACTACGGTGGTTGCTTTGCCTTCTGGTCTTCAGGCAAGACTTTTTTACTTAAATTCCAATGAAATATCACTATAAAGACAAGACATGAGTGAAACCTTAAATGATATTAAATAGTACCTTGTCTGAATGTTTCTATACCATGCCATTTTTTTATAAACTTGATACCTAACTGGGAAGAGGAAGTTTCAACTGAGGAAAGCTTCTAATGCATCCATTAGATTGCCCCATGTCTGTGGCTGTTAAATACTTTCTTATTTGTTTATGTGAGAGTGCTTGGCCTACTATGAGTGATGTTTTCCCTGGGAAAGTGGTCCTAGATGAAACAAAAAAAGGAAACTAAAGGAGACAGTCAGAGCAACAAAATAAACCTTTTCCTTCCACAAGTTGCAGTGGGTAAGAAGGTTGTATCATTGCACTGAAAAAGAAAATTAAAACAAATTAAACTTTTCATACCTGAGATACACTAATAAATACTTTTTCATAAACAAACATAGTTGCATAAATCGAGAAGATGTTAGACTATGTTTTATTGAAAATTAGTTGTTCATAGACCCAAGTTAAGTTCTATTATGCTAAGAATATGAGTGTCATAATTTAACTTTCTTCTTGTTTTGGAACATATGACAATATGGAACAGAAACAATTTAAAGCAAAATAATAATAATAGCAATAAAAAACTCATTCTTGCACATGGTTTCAAAACTTTCAGCATGAGGTTCCAAGCTATGTTGATTCCAAATCTTCAGTAACCAACCATCATGATAGTAGGATCAAGTGCTAGAATATGGTTTTTACCTTATGACATATGGAAAGCAGGTAAAAAGAATACAGAAAATGGCCAGGATAAAATATATCACCCAAATACATATTCTCTGGCTAAGTTTACTTCTTACCTGTCACCACCTTTCCATAATATCATCACATTACAAATCTGTCAACCTATTAATTAAATTATTAAGTAACAGCCCGTATTACTTAATTGTCTCTAGAAACTCCAACAGAAACTACATAAGATGTGTTTCAATAATCTTCCAAGCATTTAAAAATCTTAAAAATTGGGTAATTAATATAAACTATCATAAGGCTTGGGAGAGGAATCGTATAATAAGAGTATGATCGCACACTTTAAAGAACTGGACTGTAGATACCAAATCTCGAATAAAAGCCAGATATCCTGTAAGCCAGAAACTTCAGCTTAGAAGGCTTCAGAAATTGGAGGATGATTGCAGCTTTCTGATTTCAGGTTTAACTAAGAAAAATAAAAACCAAGGCTTAAGGAGACACTCTGTCCTAAAAGAATAATTAGAGAATTAGGAGATGTTCTAATGACATTTTCTTGCTTTAGCAAATGTTCATAAATGCATATTTACAAATGTCCGCATACACTCCCAAAGAGACATGAACATATAAAAGAATAAATATATTATTTTAAAAAATGATTAATCAGTCAGGTGGTGGTGGTGCATACGTTTAATCCCAGGACTCATGAGGCAGAGACAGGCATATCTCTGTGAGTTTGAGGGCAGTCTGGTCTACAAAAGCTAGTTCCAGGACAGGTTTCAAAACTCCAGAGAAACCATGTCTCGAAAAACAAAAACAAGAAAAGATACATTTTTAATACATTGCAGTTTCCCAGTTTACAACACAATAACCTTTATTAAATGATTTTTCTTCTTTTAAAATATTTAAATCTTCATATAAACAAATGGAAGCAAAGATATCTGGTTTATATTTAAGCAACAGTCTGGCTTGCTAAACATTTTATATAATTCACATGGATCTTTAAAAATGAAAGAAAAAGGCTATAGGAAAAATTATTCCTTTACAAGGAAGTATTTTTTGTTGTTTTTCACATTATATGTAAATATAATCCTAAAATCATAACTTTTCCTATATAATAGATACTTCCAAAATGGTTTAATGATCATTTACATTCAACAAATGTCTATTAACTCTATATGCAACTAGAGCTTCCAGTCAAATTAATTAATATGCAAATTTAGTTGGCTTTTACTAATTCTTATTAATGACTATGAAACCTATTAGAAAGACCAGATGTTGATAAATGATTACATGAATAAATATTATAATTGTCAATACTTCTACTGCATGAAAATGAGATGACACAGAAGTACTTCTAAAAGTCAAGGACATTGCAAAGTTATATAAAGGGAAAATCAATAAGCTATTGCATATCAAGTTCATTTCCAAGTGCAGGATAGAAAAAGTAATAGATCAATAATAAGATTTTATTATTTCAGCTAGGTAAAATATATCAAAACAAGCAGTTTCTTGGGGAAATCTCGTAGAACTCTGTAAAAACTGACTATATTTTTCTATTTACAAAAGTGAATAAAATAATCATTGAAGGCATGAAACAACAAAACTAAGTTACAAAGAGATTAAGACTGATATTGAGTCATAAAACCTTTAAGCTGCTTTCTTTGTACTCTTCCCTGGAGTACAACATTCAGTTTCTTTTAACTTCTATGATAACATTGAACAAACAATGTTTTCTTTATCTTATATTCATTATAAACTCAGAGCAACTTTTTTCTTTTGATATAACTCTAGTTAGTTAATGTTTCCTTATCCTGTAATATAACATAAAATTATAATATCTTTAGAATTTAAAGTACTTAATCTATTAAGGTAATATACAATACAATAAAAATTTTTATTTGTAGTACTTAATTTGTGCTCTGGTACCTAAAATTGGTATAAATAGTACCAGAATAAGTCTGTTGTTTTTTGAAGAATGTGATGTCAAATATCACATTTTGTATTTTAAAGAACCTTATAGAAAAATAACCCCTGACATACATGTGTACACACTGACTCTCAGCTCTCTCATTTAACTCATTTCTAAACTTCTTATTGCCTAAGTCAAAGGGAAAGATATATTAAAAATTCAAAATTATTCTCTAGCTTGTCTATATTTGAAGAACTCTTATCCAGACTGTACCTGTATGTATCTGAACAATTAAACATATTACATACTCAAAGAAACATATTTCTGAGTAGTCCCAAAAAGATAATTTTCACTAACAAATGTAGACAGATTATACTACTATTTTTAAGTAGGTAGACTAAACATTCTCATCCATTTTCAAAGCAGTGCATCATGTCACTGGTGAGGTTAACTCAGTGCAAAAATGTTTGTCTACCATGTTCAACGCTAAGTTTTTAATCTCCATAATTTTAGAGATCATATGCATTCTTAAATTTTATAGTAATAAAGATAGGTATGTATAAGAAAATCAGATTCTATGGCATATATAGGTACTTAGTTTTGCATTAAATTTCCTTTTGTGTGTGTGTAAGTGTAAGTTTGGAGCTGTCATATTCAGGAAGTCATAGGACAACTCAACTTGTAGACATTTTCTTCTTCTACCATATGGATACTGGGGGAAAACTAAGGTTGTGATATTTGGCTGGTTGTTCTTTAGCCTAGTGATCTGTTGTCACATTAACTATATGGCCAACAAGACAAAGCACTGTTGCCACCCTGAGATATGATGGGGAACTTCAGCCAATCACATTCTGCTTAGGGTGTGTCCCCCTGGGGCCAAACAAAACAAATAAAAGATCCAGGTGTGCTTGTCTCCTCCTCTTTGCCCTCTGTGTTCCTAGATCGCTGGAATCCTGGTTTTTGTAAGTTTCCTTTCTTCTGTTATTTAAGCTGAATATTATTTTCAGTTGGTCTGGTTAATTACAACTTCTGATCAACAGAAAGAGGACTGGTGAACTTGACTAAAGGTGAGATGGTCTTTTGGAGTTTCTGATTTATGAAAAAGTATAAGAGACATTCTGCAGGAAAAGTGACTGAACTGTCTTTGAATTTTCCTGCTTCATGGAAATGTCTGCTGGATATTATGGGCCTGTAGGTCAAAGATGGATGCCCCAATGGTAATAAAAGAACTTTGGGTGACTGTACAGGCAGCAAGATGTCTCTGTCATTTCTAGAGTTTGGAAGTTGTTTACTTCTTGTTTACTTAGGTAATATTACATCCTTCTGGAATCTTTGATGAAGTTGAAGAATGGTTAGTTATAGTTATAGTTCTCCTTAGTTATGATAAAATAGATATAGATATTGTAACTCTATTTCTTGCTTTATAACTGTTTTTGCTATATGTAATTTTACTATGCTTAAATGAAAGCCTTCTTATTAGTTTAAACAGAAAAAAAAGGGGAAATAATGGAGGAGGGTCATTTGTCTATGTGTTACTTTCAATGGTTAATAAAGAGACTGCTTTGGTCTTTGATAGGACAGCAGCTTAGATAGGCAGAGTAGACAGAACAGGATGCTGGGAGAAAGAAGCAGAGTCAGGAGAGGCAGAAAGCTGCCCACCATGAAGCTGCCAGGTCAGACATACTGAATCTTTTCTGGTAAGCCACGACCTCATGGTAAGATACAAATTATTAGAAATGGGTTGAATCAATACGTGAGAGTTAGCCAATAAGAGGCTACAGATAATGGGCCAGGCAGTGTTTAAATGAATACAGTTTCCATGTAATTATTTCAGGGTAAGCTAGCCGGGATCTGGGTGGGAACACAGCCTACCATTCCTTATTAATACAGAGATGTAACCAAATCTTTTTATATCATAGATACAATGGCTTGTCTGTATGCATAAATCTAGGAAAGTATTTCTAGCAATGGCCAGTTACTGAATAGGAACACCTACCTACAAAGGAATCTTATTACCTTAGGAATTTTCTTTAGACAATGTATTTTCAAATGAATGTTTTGTCGATGAGTTTTCAGTTCTACACATTGGATTCTTCAGCCTTACCATTGTCCTATTTTTCTAGAATGTAATACATATGTTTTTCCTTAGCATCCCTAACTTTTTGACAATTTCAGGTAATTTCTTTCCACATTTTCAACATAGTTCATTATTGGTGAATCTGTTATGGAACTCAGTATGGCAATTTCTAAGAAAATTCGGAAAGAACCTACCTAAAGAGCAGCATGCCACTTTTGGGTATATACCCAAAAAATGTTCGATAATACTACAAAGACATTTGCTCAACAATGTTCATAGAAGCATTGTTTGTCATAGTAAGAGCCTGGAAACAACCTAAATGCTCCTTAACCAAAGAATGGATAAAGATGATGTCCTACATTTACACAATGGAGTACTATGCAGGGGAAATATAATAACATCTTAAAATTTGTGGGTAAATCAATGGATCTGGGAAACATAATAGTGAGTGAGGTAATCCAGACCTAGAGAGAGAAATATAACATATACTCACTCATAAGTGACTTTCAGAAACAAAACAAAAAAAAAGAAAAGCTGACAATTCACAATTCCATAGATCCTGGACAACAAATAGGATCCTAAAAGAGACATATAGATCTAACCAACATGGGAAGTAGAAAAAGGCAAGATCTCTTGAGTAAATTGAAAAATTCGGAATTATGGGAGAGGGAGAGAAATGAAAGGGAGAAGAGAAAAATATATAACTGAATAAAAAAGTAAAACAATGTTTAAAAAGATTTAAAAAAGAAACTGCTTCAAAAATAATTTAAGGAAAAAGAGAAGACCTATTCATCCTAAGCAAGAAGAAGAATTTACTGAGCTTCTTACATTTTCTATTTTGTTTACTTTATTTTTAATTGTTTTCTATATTTCACATGTATTTTATTTCACCAATTAACATTCAAATAATAGATTTTTTTTACTTGCAGGCATACTTAATACCACTCAACTGCCACTTCTGTACTACCTCCCAGTCATCCACTCTGTGCTTGGATTCTTCTACCCATAGCATTATTTTCAAGTTTAATATTTCATATGTTCTTTAAACCACTTCATCAATTTCTTTAAAGCCTATTTTACCTCTTTTGCAGTCCTTTTCTAGTTTTCTGACATCTAGTCTCATGTATTCTCAAATAAATTACATATATACTAAATAGAAATTTGGATTCCCATACACCCCCCGACTCCACTCCCACCCCTGCACTCCCAACTTTTGATTGGCAATCTTGTCTAATTCCAATATCCAGGAGGATAACTACATGATATTCTATAGGTTCACCTTCTTATTTAGCTTCTCTAGGATCATGAATTATAGGTTCAAAGACCTTTAATTATGGTTAGAATACACTTGTGAGTGAGTACATACTATATTCCTCTTTTTGGGTCTGTGTTACCTAACTCAGTAAAGTGTTTTCTGTTTCCATCCATTTGTATGCAAAATTCAAGATGTCATCTTTTTTTACTGCTGAATAACACTCTAATGTGTATATGTTCAACACTTTCTTTAACCATTCTTCTACTGATGGGCACCTAGGTTGTTTCCAGGTTCTGGCTATTACAAATAGTGCTGCTATGAACATAGTTGAACAAATGCTTTTGTACTATGATACGGCATCTCTTAGGTATATTCCCAAGAGTGGAATTGCTGGGTTCTGTGATAGATTGACTCTCCATTTCCTGAGATGCTGCCACACTAATTTCCAAAGTGGTTACACAAGTTTGCATTTCCACCAACAATGGATGAGTGTCCCCTTACTCCACATCCTCTCCAGCATTGGTTATCATTGGTGTTTATTATTTATGCTAGTCAGAAAGGTGTAAGATGGTATCTCAAAGTTTGAAATTTGGATGTTTAATTTCTTGAGCTCTTTATTTATGTTAGAGATTGGTCCTTTTTCTGATGTGGGGTTGGTGAAGATCTTTTCCCATTCAGTAGGCTGCTTTTTGTCTTATTAACTTTGTCCTTTGCTTTACATGGTTTCTCAGTTTTAGGAGGTCCCATTTATTTATTGCTGCTCTTAGAGTCTGTGGTACTGATGTTATATTTAGGAAGTGGTCTCCTGTATCCATGCATTGAAGGCTACTTCCCAATTTCTAACAGGTTCAGTATGGTTGGATTAATATTGAGATCTTTAATTCATATAAATCTGAGCTTTGTGAATGGGGTAGATATGGATCTATATTCATTTGTCTACATGTTGACATCCAGTTATGCCAGCACTATTTGTTGAAGAGGCTTTCTTTTTTCCATTGTATAATTTTAGCTTCTTTGAAAAATTTAGTGGTTCATATATATGTAGATTAATATCCTGGTCTTGGCTTCAATACCATTGTGAAGCTTGTGTTTTTATACCAATATCAGGTTGTCTTCAATACTGTAGCTCTGTAATAAAGCTTTATTCCAGGGATTGGACTATCTCCCAAAGTTCCTTTATAGTACAGTGTTGTTTTGCATATTCTGGATTTTTTTCTCTATATGAAAATGAATATTGTTTTTTCAAGGTCTGTGAAGAAATGTGTAGGGATTTGGATGTGGATTGCATTGAATTTTTAAATTGTTTTTCGTAGGATTGCCATTTTTTATTATAC
This sequence comes from Myodes glareolus, assembly GCF_982192425.1. NCBI lineage: Eukaryota > Metazoa > Chordata > Mammalia > Rodentia > Cricetidae > Myodes > Myodes glareolus. The sequence continues at coordinate 68,033,176 of NC_142053.1, read as the reverse complement.
TGGTCCTGCTTGTCTAAGCTCATGGGAGATCTTTTCATTTTTTTTCTATTTATCAGCTGTAGGAGAGCTCATTGGTCTAGCTTTTGGTTTAACTTGTATATACTGTCATACATCTGCAAACAGAGAAAGTTTGACTTCTTCCTTTCCAATTTGAATCCCTGTGATCTCATTTTGTTCTCTTATTGTTTTAGCCAGAACATCAAGAACTATGTTAAATCAATATGTAGAGAGTGGTTAGCCTTGTCTTGTTTCTGATTTTAGTGTAACCACTTTGAGTTTCTCTCCATTTAATTTGATTTTGTATATCAGCTTGCTGCATATTGCTTTTATTATTATTAGATTTGTTCCTTGTGCCGGCTTAACATGAGACACATGGAACCAGGCTGCAATATTGTACATCTTTGTAGGGCCCAGGTCTGTCCCTGCTCCTTGGGTGCATCTTGAGGACAGTTTCTGGTCAGTCAGCTTAAACATTCTGTTTATTCCTGTGCTCCCTCTGCCCTGCCTGGTGATTAGCTGTAGGGCATTGTTTCATCTTTAGTATGGTAATTTCCCACCTGCCTGAACAGAAATCCTTGTGCAGCAGCTAAGTATATAAGGATTTCCCCAAAGTTGAATAAACAGCATTCGACTGATCTCCTTTCGAATGACCCAGGTCTCTTGTGTGTTCTTTCAATCTCCAGGTCTTTGCCCAACACACGTAAGGTACAGTGGCATGCAAACTGTACCGAGAGGGTAACATAGAATTGGGTGTTACATCCTAGACCTGTGATGTTAGATTTTGTCAAATGCTTTTTCAGTATTTAGTGAGATGAACATTGGATTTTTTCTTTCAGTTTATTTATATGGTGGATTATATTCATAGAGTTTCATACGGTCAACCATCCCTACATCTCTAGGATAAAGCTGACTTTATTATGGTTGATGATTTTTTTCATGTGTTCTTAGATTCCATTTGCCAGTATTTTATTGAATAATTTTGTATTCATGTTCATGAGGGAGACTGGTAAGTAAGTCTTTTTCTTAGTTGTGTCTTTGTGTAGTTTTGGTATCCAGGTAACTGTAGTCACATAAAAAAGTTTGACAATGTTACTTATGTTTCTATTGTGTATAACATTTTGAGAAGTAAATGGATTAACTCTTCTTTGATGTTCTGTTAGAATTCTGCACTGAAACCATCAGGTCACCAACTTTTATTGGTTGGGAGACTTTTGATCAATGCTTCAATTTCCTTGCTGATTATGGGTGTATTTAAACTCTTCAACTGATATTGATTTAATTTTAATATGTGGTACCTATCCAGAAAAAATGTTTATTTATTTTACATTTTCTTACTTTTTGGAATACAGGTTTTTGTAGTATGTCATAACAAGCCTTTGGATTTCCTTCCTGTCTGATGTTATGCCCCCGTTTTAATTTCTGATTTATAAATTTGGGTGACTTTTTCTGCATTTTGTTTAGTCTTGATAAGATTTTAACTATCTCATTGTTTTTCTCAAAGTACCAGTCCTTTGTTTCATTATTTCTTTGTATTGTTTTCTTTGTTTCTATATTATTGATTTTTGTCCCTTGGTTTGTTTATTTCCTGTTGTCTACTCCTCCTGGGTGTGTCTGCTTTTTCTTTTAGAGCTTTCATGTGTGCTATTTAGCCACTAGTATGAGATTTCTCTACTTTCTTCATGTAGATGGTTAGTGCTATGAACTTTTCTCTTAGCACTGCTTTCAGAGAGTCCCACAAGTTTGGTTATATTGTGCCTTTATTTTCATTTATTTTTATGAAATCTTTAATTTCTCTTTTTATTAATTCCTTGAATCAGGGGTGATTCAATTGAGCACTGTTTAATTTCCATGAGCTTGTATGCTTTCTACAATTAGTGTTGTTGTTGAATTCTAACTTTAAACCATAATGATCCAATAAGATACAAGGAATTATTCCATTTGTATCTGTTGAGATTTGCTTAGTTACTGAGTATGTGATCGTTTTAAGAGACAGTTCCATGATGAACTTAGAAGAAGGTATTTTCTTTTGTGTTTGGGTAAAATATTCTATAGATGTCTGTTAAGTACATTTGATTCTTGACATCTGTTAGTTCTCTAGTTTGTTAAGTTTCTGTCTAGTTGAACTGACCATTCATAAGAGTGGGGTGATGAAGTATTCTGCTTATATTGTGTGGGGTTTGATTGCAGTTTAAGCTTTAGTAATGCTTCTTTTACATATGTGGATGCTTTTGTTTTTGTGCCATAGATGTTCAAGATTGAGACTTCATCTTATTGGATTTTACCTGTGATGAGTATTAAGTGTCTTTCTCCATTTCTTCTGATTAATTTTAGATTGAAGTCTATTTTTAAGGTATTATAATATCTACACTTTCTTATTTCTTTAGTTGAATTACTTTGAAAGTTTTTTCTCAACCCTTTACTTGGAGGTAATGTTTGTCTTTGAAGTTTAAGTGTGTTTCATTTGCAAAGAAAAAGGATGGATCCTGCTTTTATATTAATTCTCTTAGTCTGTGTCTTTTAGTTGGTTAATTTATTCTATTAGTATTAAAAGATGTTATTGACAAATAATTGCTAATTCCTGTTATTTTCAGTAGTAGTGATTATGTTCCCCTTCTTCAAATTTTCCTTTTGTGAGGTTATCTGTTGCCTGTGTTTTTGTGAGTTCAGTTAGCATCCTTGGGTTGGAGATTTCCCTCGATAGCTTTATATAAGGATTGATTTGTGGATAAATATTGTTTAAATCTGGTGTGTTCATGGAATATCTTGCTTTGTCCATCAATGGTGATTGAAGGCTGTGCTAGGTATAGTAGTCTGTGCTTGTATCCATGGTTTCTTAGTTTCTGTATTACTTCTGTCCAGGATCTTCTGGCTTTCATGGTTTCCATTGAGATGTCACATGTAATTCTGTTATGTCTGCCTTATATGTCAATTGTCCTTTTGTCCACTGAAGATCTTAATATTTTTTCTTTATTTTGTATGTTTTGTGTTTTCATTATTATATTGCAAAGGTATTTTTGGTTCCAATTTAATTGGTGGTTTGTATGATTCTTGTATTTTCATAGAAATACACTATTTTAGTTTGAAAAGGTTTCTTTCTATAATTTTGTTAAATATATTTTCTACACCTTTGAGCTAGAATTCTTCTCCTTCTTTGATGCCTATTATTCTTATGTTTGGTCTTTTCAGGGTTTCCCAGATATTGTGACTGTTTTGTGTTATGAATTTGCTGAATTTAAATTTTCTTTGATTGATAAGTCTGTTTCCTCTATAGTATCTTCAACATTCAAGATTCTCTATTCCATCTGCTCTATTCTGTTGGTAATACTTTCATCTCTAGTTCTATTCTTTTATCCAGATTTTCCATTTCCAGAATTCCATCTGGTTTGTTAATTCCTTATTGACTTTATTTCATTTTTCAAATCTTGAACTATTTGAACTCTTTGTTTCACCTGTTATATTTTTTTCCTATGTTTTCTAGTGTTTCTTTAAGAGATTTGCTTATTTCTTCCATTTTTTGTTTGTCATTTTCTACATTCTTTAAGAGAATGTTTCATTTCCTATTTAAAGGTTTCTACTATCCTCACAGATTTACATTTTAAATTGATTTTTTTTCTGATTCTTCTAGGTTAGGTTGCTCAAGATTTCCTGTTGTATTACCTCTGAGTGCTGGTGTTGCTATCCCACTTTTTAAGTAGTTGAAAGATCTCTTACATTGGTACTTATCCATCTCTTCCTCCAAATGGTGTCGGCATTGTCTTTGCATCTTGGTTCAATCCTTGCAGTTGCTGTCTGTATCTTTGGAACTGTTCTTGGTCTGCTCTGTATAGTCATTTATGTGTCTCATGTAGCTGCTGAGATCTCTCTTAGCCTGCTCTCTTGGTCCTCTCTGTGTATTCATACTCCATGCTTCAGAGTTGCTCCCAAAAGAGCCAGAGGAATTGATGCCCCCAGCATGAACCAGAATGCTGTTTCTTAAAGAAACCATGATGATTTTTCTGCTAAGGTTGAGAGAGGAAGCCTTCTCTTAATAGAACCATATCTCTGCTTGGTTCTAACAAATAGAGCCCACCAAAGAAAATGCTGCTTCCAAGGCGTTGTGCTTTACTTTGTTCTTTTGTACCTGGAATTTCTTCCCAAGTTCTCTCTGGTGTTATGTGGATGTATTAGTCCAATGCTGGTGTCATTAGTAAATGGAGACCATGTTTATATTTCCTGGCTGCCAAGATCCTAATAATCACATAGAAACTACATTAATTACAACACTGTTTGGCCAATAGCATAGATATATTCATAACTATATAAATTTATACATTCATAAAATTCACACATTTTAAATGAACTCATTTATATTAACCTATGTACCACCATAATGCTGTGGAGTATGGGTAAGATTCTGACAGTTACATGACAGCTTCTTGACTCTGCCTATTCTTTCTCCATATCTCTGTTTGGATGTCCTACCTGGCTTTACTTTGTGAAATCACTGGCCAAATCAGTTTTAGTCTTAATCAATAAAAGCAATACATACAGAAGGATATCCCACATCACCTTTATAACTATGTAAGCAGCATTTATGATCCCTTTAGCAATAATATACTAAATTAGACATTAATTTTAGTTGGAGAATGTTACTGTGATTCAAATAAAGTATTTACAATGCATGAGTCAACTTAAAAACAAATTTGTTCAACTCCTCTACTCATTTACATAGTTTTGAGACATGAATAAAGCTATACAATATTTTAAAAGTTTCTCTTGCTTCATTAACTTTATATTTCTATATACTTTTGTTCACTTAATTTTGATATTAAGAAAGCAAAATCAAAAAAGGGATATATACACATCACCACCATCATCATCATCAACAAACAAAGACATATAAAATAGCAAAAATTAATCATTGGACATTGTAATTGCTCAAAATCAATGGGCTCAGTTATCAGAAGACAATATCAATGGGCTCCCAAATAAAAAGGCACCACATACCTCAACATCAGGGATAGCTATTACCTAAGGTAAAAGGTTAGAAAATATACTCCTAGCAAATAGACCTAAGACCCAAGATGGGGCATCTATTTTAATATCTAACAAAATAAATGTAAAACAAAAATTATAAATGACAGAGAAAGATAGTTCATACCCATCAAAGAAAACATCAACAAAAATGATGTTTAAAATTAAACATATGTGACCCAAAAAGAAGAGCAACTACTTTTCAGAAAAAAATATTGATAAATATTCAATTACACATTGGCTTTCACATATTGATAGGGGGAGACTTCAATACTATACTCTCAGCAATAGACAGGTTATCCAGACAATACTAAACAGAGCTATACTGGAGCTAACAGACCTAACCTAGTAGATATCTGTAGAACATTTCAACAAAACATAAACTTATACACATTCTTCTCAGTACCTTATGAACTTTCTCCAAAATTTATCATGTAACAGCCACAAAGTAAGTCTCAACAGATAAAAAAATACATAATTCTCTACTTTCTAACAGACTACCATGGATTAAAACTCTATTTCAACAGCAACAGAAACAAAAGAAAACCTAAAAACTCATTGGCCAAATGTCAACTGAATGAAACTTGGTCAAGATAGGAATTGAGAGTGCAATTAAAGACTTTGGAGAATTAAGGAAAAATGAATACACAACATACCCAAACTTATGGTACACAATGAATATAGTGCTAAGATTGAGTCAACAAAATATTCAACAACCCTAGAAGCAGGAAGAAGGCCTTCACCCTCACCCCATATCTAGGCTAAGCCATGTATCCCTCCATAAGGAACAGGCTCCCCCCCCAAAAAAAAACTACTTCATGAACTTGGGACAAATAAGGATCTCAATACCCGAATTGCACAACTGTCACTCACATTCAAAGGGCCTAGTTCAGTCCTATGCAGGTTCTTCAGCTGTCAGTTCAGGGCCAGTGAACTCCAATTAGCTCAGGTCAGTAATTTCTTTGGGTTTTCCCATCATAGTGTTGACCCCTTTGCTTATATTGTTGTTCATACCTCTCTATGACTGGACTCCAGGAGCCTAGCCCAGTGCTTTGCTGTGGATCTCTACATCAGTTTCTATCATTTACTGGTTGAAGTTTCTATGATATCAATAAAGGTATTCATATATATGATTGCAGGTGAAGGCCTGTTTAGGGTTCATAGCTGGGGTTATCCTTGTGGATTTCTGGGAATTTCCCTAGTGACAGGTTTCTCATTAAACCTATAATGGCTCCCTCTATCAAGATATCCCTTTTCTTGCTCTCATTATCCAACCCTTTCCCAGGTCAACCATTTCTCATGATATTCTCACCCACCCATTACCATATTCTCACAATTTCCATCCTCCCCACATGGTCCCAATTAACTCAGGAGATATTTTTTATTTCCCCTTGCTAGGGGGATCAATGAATGTCTCTTTGGGCCCTCCTGGTTTCTTGGATTCTCTGAGGTTGTGGATTTTAGGCTGGTAATCCTTTACTTTATATTTAGCATCCACTGATGAGTGAATGTATACCATGTTTGTCTTTTGGGGTCTGGGTTACCTCAATCAGAATGTTTTCCTAATTCCATCCATTTGCCTCTAAATTAAAAGATGTCATTGGCTTTGTCTCCTGAGTCCTGGGAAGACCAGCTAGCCCTGTTGCCCTGCTGAGCAGTTCTTCCCAGAGAGGTGAGTGGGTGCTAGCCTGGGCAGCCTGCCTGCCTGTCTGGGAAGGGAGCACAGCCCTCCCCCCCTCAGCTTCTGCGGCAGGGTCTTCGGTGTTCCAAGGGACCCCTCCCCTCCCCCCACTGCTGCGGGCCCTTTGTCTCCTGAGTCCTGGGAAGACCAGCTAGCCCTGTTGCCCTGCTGAGCAGTTCTTCCCAGAGAGGGATGAGGAGCTCTATACAGAGAGTGCTGTGAAGTCCTACCCAGAGAGTGCTGAGGAGTTCTATCCAGAAAGTGCTGAGGAGTTTCATCCAGAGTGGAAGAGATGGGCAGGCGCCAATGCAAGAATTCCTCCAACAACCTGAAAGGCAACATGACACCGCCAGAATCCTGGGAGCTCGAAACTAGAAGAATTGAACACCCTACGCCAGAAGAAATAGAAGAAATTGACTCTAAGCGCTTCTTTATGAAAATAATAGAGGAAATTAAACAGGAGGTGAAAATCTGCCGTAAAGAAATGGAAGATAAGTATAACAAAAAAATTGAGGAAATGAGTAAAGAAATGGAAGAGAAATATACCAAAAAGTTTGAAGAAATGAGTAAATCCGTAAATGAAATTCTGGGAAACCAAGAAAAAAACAATCAAACAGGTAATAGAAACAGTTCAAGATTTGAAAACTGAAATGGAGTCAATGAAGAAATCACAAACCGAGGGCCGGCTGGCTATGGAAAATCTGGGTAAACGAACAGAGACTTCAGAAACAAGCTTAACCAATAGAATAAAAGAGATAGAAGAAAGAATCTCAGACTCTGAGGACACCATAGAGAAATTAAACACTCTGTCCAAAGAAAACAGCAAATCCAACAAATTCTCATCACAAAACATTCAGGAACTGTGGGACACAATAAAAAAACCAAATCTAAGAATAATAGGAGTAGAAGAAGGAGAAGAATTGCATTTCAAAGGTCCAGAAAATATACTCAACAAAATTATAGAAGAAAACTTTCCCATCCTAAAGAACGATATTCCTATGAAGGTTCAAGAAGCATACAGAACATCGAATAGACTGGATCAGAAAAAAACATCCCCTCGTCATATAGTAATCAAAACACAAAGCATTCAGACTAAAGAAAGGATATTGAAAGCTGCAAAGGAAAAAGGTCAAGTAACTTATAAAGGTAAACCTATCAGACTTACACCAGACTTCTCTATGGAAACCATGAAAGCCAGAAGGTCCTGGATAGAGGTACTGCAGAAACTAAGAGACAATGGATGCAAACCCAGACTACTTTACCCAGCCAAGCTATTGTTCACTATCAACGGAGAAAACAAAATATTCCAGGATAAAAACAAATTTAAACAATACGTAGCTACTAATCCAGCCTTACAGAGAATACTAGAAGGAAAATCACAACCCAAGGAATCCAACATTCCCAACACTGCCTACATTAACTCAGACATCTAGCGACCCTCCACAAGCACAACTCAAAGAAGGAAAACACATACACTCTACTACCCAAAAAAATGACCGGAGTCATCGATCACTGGTCATTAATATCACTTAATATCAATGGTCTCAACTCACCTATAAAGAGGCACAGACTTAGAGATTGGATACAAAAACAGGATCCAACATTCTGCTGTCTACAAGAAACACCTCAACCACAAAGACAAACACCTACTCAGAGTAAAGGGTTGGGAAAAGGTTTTCCAAGCAAATGGACCTAAGAAACAAGCGGGTGTGGCCATTCTAATATCTAACAAAATCGACTTCAAACTAAAATCAATCAGAAGAGATGGAGATGGACATTTCATACTCATAACAGGAACAATTCATCAGGAAGAAGTCTCAATCTTGAATATCTATGCCCCTAATATAAAGGCACCCACATATGTAAAAGAAACTCTTCTAGAACTCAAGGCAGTCATCAAACCACACACACTAATAGTAGGAGACTTCAACACTCCTCTCTCACCAATGGACAGGTCAATCAGACAGAAACCTAACAGAGAAATAAGAGATTTACTGGAGGTACTGAATCAAATGGACTTAACAGACATCTATAGAACACTCCACCCAAATAGGAAAGAGTATACCTTCTTCTCTGCAGCTCATGGAACCTTCTCGAAAATTGACCACATACTTGGTAACAAAGCAAACTTCCACAGATACAAAAAAATATTAGTGACCACCTGTGTCTTGTCAGATCACCATGGATTAAAATTAGAATTCAACAACAATGGTACCCCCATGAAGCCAACAAACTCATGGAAGTTGAACAGTCAACTACTAAATCACCCCTGGGTCAAGGAAGAAATAAAGAAAGAAATTAAAGTCTTCCTTGAATATAATGAAAACAAAGACACAACGTATTCAAACCTATGGGACACAATGAAAGCAGTGCTAAGAGGAAAGTTCATAGCACTAAGTGCCCACCTAAAGAAAACAGAGAAAGCACACATTGGAGACTTAACAACACACTTGAAAGCTCTAGAAAAAAAAGAAGCTGATTTACCCAGGAGGAGTAGAAGACTGGAAATAATCAAACTGAGGGCTGAAATCAACAAAATAGAAACACAGAAAACAATTCAAAGAATCAATGAAGCAAAAAGCTGGTTCTTGGAGAAAATTAACAAGATTGACAAACCCCTATCCAAACTAATCAAACGGCAGAGAGAGAACTTGCAAATTAATAGGATCAGAAATGAAAAGGGGGACATAACCACAGACACAGAGGAAATACAGAGAATCATTAGATCTTACTACGAAAGTTTATATGCCACAAAGTTGGAAAATGTAAAAGAAATGGACATTTTTTTAGATAAGTACCATATACCAAAGTTGAACCAAGACCAGGTGAACAATCTAAATAGACCTGTTAGTCGTGAAGAACTAGAAGCTGTTATCAAAAATCTCCCTACCAAGAAAAGCCCAGGACCAGATGGTTTCAATGCAGAATTCTACCAGAACTTCCAGGAAGAGCTAATACCTATACTCCTTAATGTATTCCACAATATAGAAAAAGAAAAGTCACTGCCAAACTCCTTTTATGAAGCTGCAGTCACCCTAATACCAAAACCACACAAAGACACAACCAAGAAAGAGAATTACAGGCCAATCTCACTCATGAACATCGATGCGAAAATTCTCAATAAAATACTGGCAAACCGAATCCAAGAACACATTAGAAAAATCATCCATTATGATCAAGTAGGCTTCATCCCAGAGATGCAGGGATGGTTCAACATACGCAAATCTATCAATGTAATCCATCATATAAATAAACGGAAAGAAAAAAATCATATGATCATTTCATTGGATGCTGAAAAAGCGTTTGACAAAATTCAACACCCTTTTATGATAAAGGTGTTGGAGAGACTGGGGATACAAGGATCATACCTAAATATAATAAAAGCAATATACAGCAAGCCGACAGCTAACATCAAATTGAATGGAGAGAAACTCAAAGCCTTTCCACTAAAATCAGGAACACGACAAGGCTGTCCACTCTCTCCATACCTCTTCAATATAGTGCTTGAAGTTCTAGCAATAGCAATAAGACAACATAAGGGGATCAAGGGAATTCGAATTGGAAAGGATGAAGTGAAACTTTCGTTATTTGCTGACGATATGATAGTGTACATAAGCGACCCCAAAAACTCTACCAAAGAACTCCTACAGCTGATAAACACCTTTAGTAACGTGGCAGGATACAAGATCAACTCCAAAAAATCAGTGGCACTCCTATACACAAAGGATAAAGAAACGGAGAGGGAAATCAGAGAAACATCACCTTTCACGATAGCCACAAACACCATAAAATATCTTGGGGTTACTCTAACCAAGGATGTGAAAGACCTATTTGACAAGAACTTTAAGCCTTTGAAAAGAGAAATTGAGGAGGATACCAGAAAATGGAAAGACCTCCCCTGCTCTTGGATTGGGAGAATCAACATAGTAAAAATGGCAATTCTACCAAAAGCAATCTACAGATTCAATGCAATCCCCATCAAAATCACATCAAACTTGTTCACAGACCTTGAGAGAACAATAATTAAGTTTATATGGAAAAACAAAAAACCCAGGATAGCCAAAACAATCTTATACAATAAAGGAACTTCTGGAGGCATTACTATCCCTGACTTCAAACTCTATTACAGAGCTACAGTATTGAAAACAGCTTGGTATTGGCATAAGAACAGAGAAGTCGACCTATGGAATCGAATAGAAGACCCAGATACTAACCCTCAAACCTACGAACACCTAATTTTTGACAAGGGAGCTAAAGGTATACAATGGAAGAAGGAAAGCGTCTTTAACAAATGGTGCTGGCATAACTGGATGTCAACCTGTAGAAGAATGAAAATAGATCCATATCTATCACCATGCACAAAACTCAAGTCCAAATGGATTAAAGACATCAACATCAATCTGTCCACTTTGAACCTGATAGAAGAGAAAGTGGGAAGTAGTCTACAAGATATAGGCACAGGAGGCCACTTCCTAAGTAGGACCCCAGCAGCACAGACAATAAGAGAAACAATGAATAAATGGGACCTGCTGAAACTGAGAAGCTTCTGTAAAGCAAAGGACACTGTCAGTAAGACAAAAAGGCTGCCTTCTGACTGGGAGAAGATCTTCACCAACCCCTCATCAGACAAAGGTCTGATCTCCAGAATATACAAAGAACTCAAGAAACTAGACAGTAAAACTCTAATTAACCCAATTAAAAAATGGGGTACTGATCTGAACAGAGAATTCACAACAGATGAACTTCGAATGGCCAGAAGACACTTAAGGTCATGCTCAACCTCCTTAGCGATCAGGGAAATGCAAATCAAAACCACTTTGAGATACCATCTTACACCTGTCAGAATAGCTAAAGTTAAAAACACCAATGATAACCTATGCTGGAGGGGATGTGGAATGAGGGGAACACTCATCCATTGTTGGTGGGAATGCAAACTTGTGCAGCCACTTTGGAAATCAGTGTGGAGGTTTCTCAGGAAACTGGGAGTCAACCTCCCTCAGGACCCAGCAATTCCTCTCTTGGGAATATACCCTAGAGATGCCCAAACATACTACAAAAGCGTTTGTTCAACTATGTTCATAGCAGCACTATTTGTAATAGCCAGAACCTGGAAACAGCCTAGGTGCCCCTCAATAGAAGAATGGTTAAAAAAGGTGTGGAACATATACACATTAGAGTTTTACTCAGCGGTAAAAAATAATGACATCTTGAATTTTGCATGCAAATGGATGGACATAGAAAACGCTTTACTGAGTGAGGTAAGCCAGACCCAAAAAGAGGAACACGGTATGTATTCACTCATAAGTGGATTCTAACCATAATTAAAGGTCTTTGAGCCTATTATTCGTGATCCTAGAGAAGCTAAATAAGAAGACGAACCTGATGAAGATTATTTACCTATCCGCCAGGAGGTAGGAAATAGTCAAGAGTCTCAGGTAACCTTGGGTGCATGGGGGGGGGGGTGGGAGGGTTGATGGAAGGGGAGAGGGTTAGAGAGAAGGGCGTAGGGGAGGAATGGTGAAAGCTCGGTTGACCGGGATGGGGGGAAGGGAGGAAGGATGAATGTGGGATCAGGGAAGAATATATTTCAACTAAGGGAGTCATATTAGAGTTTACAGGAAACTTGATTATATATGGGATCCCAGGTCCAAGGAGAGATCCCCAGATTGTTCTCTGGACAGAGGAGGGGGGTGCCTGAACCGGCCTTGGCCCGTGACCATACTGATGAATATTTTGCTTATCACCATAGATCCCTCATCTGGCGTTGGATGACGATACAGATGGAGGCCCGCGTTGGAGCACCGAACTGAGCCCCCCAAGATCCAAACGAGGAGCAAAAGGAGGAAGAAAATGACGAAGGACTGCGAGGGATACTATCACCCACTGATACAAGGGGTCGGATCTAATGAGAGTTTACCAAGGCCAGATGGACCGTGACTGAACGAGCATGTGATCCAACCAGATTCTCTGAATGTGGCCGGATTTTGTGAATGTGACTGGCCTGCAGTCTTTCCGAGAAGCCATTGACAATGACACTGGGACTGGTTTCCTCTGCATATACTGGATTTTTGGGATCCAGTCTGTTTGGATGCTCACCTTCCTGGACCTGGAGTGAGGGGGGAGGAACTTGGACTTCCCACAGGGCAGGAGACCCTGACTTCCCTAGGGGACAAAGAGGGAGGAGGAGAGGGAGGGGGAGAGTGGGAGGGCGTTGGGAGGAGGGGCGTAAATGGAAACTTTTTATAATTTAATAAAATTACAAAAAAAAAGATGTCATTGTTTTTTATCACTGAATAGTACTCAATTGTGTACATGTACCACATTTTCTTTATCCAGTCTTTGAGTGTCATCTATTTTTTTCCAGGTTCTGGCTGTTATAAATAATGCTGCTATTAACATTGTTGAACATATGTCTTAGCAGTATGAGTGTGAATCATTTGGGTATATTCTTAAAAATAGTATTCCTGTGTCTTTATGTAAATTGATTCCCTATTTTCTGAGAAATTGCCATAATAATTTCCAAAGCAGTTGTAACATTTTGCACTCCTGTCAGCAATGAAGGTGTATTCCCCTTATTCTGCATAAACTATCATTAGTGGTTTTGATTTTAGACACTTTGATAGGTGTAAGATGGCATCTAATGATTGTTTTGATTTGCATTTCCCTGATAACTAAGAATGTGGAGCTATTCCTTAAGTGGCTTTTAGGCATTTGTGATTCTTCTGCTGAGAGTTTTCTGTTAAGATCTTTATTCAATGTTTAATTATATTATTTGTTTTTTCTTATTTTTGATGTCTAGTTTCTTGAGTTCTTTGTATATTTTGGAGATCAACCCTCTATCATATGTGAGGTTGGTGAAGATATTTTTCATTATTTTAGGATGTTGTTTTATCTGTCACTGTGTCCTTTGTCCACTCTTTCCCTATCTATCCAATATAATTCTTAAAATTCTAGCTAGAGCAATAAGACAACAAAAATAGATTAAGGGGATACAAATTAGAAATACTGAAGTCAGACTTTCACTATTGGCAGATGATATGATAGTATATATAAGTGATTTCCAAAATTCTACTAGAGAACTCCTACAACATATTAACACCTTAAGTAATGTGGTAGGATAAAAGATTAACTTAAAATAATCAATTGCCTTCCTATATACAAAGGATAAATGGGCTGAGAAATAAATCAGAGAAACATCACCCTTCAAAATAGTCAGAAACACATAAAATTTATGAGAGTCACTATAATCAAACAATTAATAGGCCAATATTACAAGAATTTTAAGTCTCTAAAGAAATAAATTGAAGAAGACATCTATAAAAGGAAATATCTTGCATAGTCTTTGATATGTAGAATCAACAAATTAAAAATGACAATTTACAAAAAGCAATCTACACATTTGGTGTAGGAAGGTCTTCTTTCTATGTGTTGCTTTCATTGGTCAAATAAAGAAATTGCCTTGGCTTTTTGAAAGGGCTGAATTTAGATAGGTGGAGTAGACCAAGCAGAATGCTTGGAGAATGTAAACAGAGTCAGACAGACACCATGGCTCTCTTCTCTGAGACAGATACTGGTTAGATTTATGCCGGTAAGCCACACTTAAGTGGCAATACACATTAATGGAGATGAATTAAAATAATATGTGAGAGTTAGCCAGTAAGAAGCTAGATATAATGGGGCAGGTAGTGTTTAAATAAGTATAGCTTCTGTGTAATTATTTCAGATAAAGCTAGCCGGGCAGGATGAAAAGCAACCCTCTCCCATTTTACAGCACACATTCATTGCAGTCCCCATCAAAATCCTAACACAATTATTCACAGACCATCAAAGACAAATATTGAATTTCATATGAAAAAACAAATATTCCAGGATAGACAAAAGAATTCTGTATATTAAGGAAATTCAGAAGCATCAACATCTCTGACTTCAAACTCTAGAATAGAACTATAGTAATGAAAATAGGTCTATATTGGCACAAAAATAAATATGTAAAACAATGGAATTGAGATTAAAACAATTTTAACAGACCAGTAACTTCTAAGGAAATAGAATTAGATATCAAAATTCTCTTAGGCCAAAAAATTGTGTCAAAACAATTTTTTAAATTTTTTTTGCAGTGCACATGTCTGTTTTTATTTCTTTTTTTCAGTTAATCTGTTTTTTTCTATTCAAAAATTTTCACATCCTCCCCTCTTCCCATTTCCCTCCCACTATCCCATTCACCCTCCTCCCTCCCCCTTCCTTCTTAAGAGAAGGCAGGGAACACAGCCCTGTGGGAAGTCCAAGGCCCTCCTCCCCCAACATTCAGGCCTAGGAAACTTTGCATCCAAATATACTAGAATCGCAGAAAACCAATACATGCAGTAGAAATAAGTCCCAGTACCTTTATCAATGGCTTCTCAGTCAGTCCCCATTGTCAGCCACATTTAGAGAGTCCAGTTTGATCACATGAATATTCAGTCCTGTTCCAGCTGGCCTTGGTGAGCTCCCATTAGATCAGTAACACCGTCTCAGTGGCTGGACACACTCCTCACGGTCCTGGCTTCCTTTCTCATGTTCTCCCTCCTTCTGTTCTTCATCTGGACCTTAGGTGCTCAGTCCAGTGCTCCAATGTAGTTCTCTATCTCTATCTCTATCTCTATCTCTATCTCTATCTCTATCTCCACCCATTGGCAGATGAAGGTTCTATAGTGATATGCAAGATATTCCTCAGTGTGACTATGAGATAAGACCAGTTCAGGCACCCACTCCTCTGCTGCCCAAGGACCTGGTTGGAGACATCTCCTTGGACACCTGGAAACCACTCTAGAGCTAAGTCTCTTGTCAACCCTAAAATGGCTCCCTTAATTAAGATATCTTCTTCCCTGCTCACATATCCACTCTTCTTCCATCTCAACCATCCTATTCTCCCAAATTCTCCCCAATCCCCTTTTCCCTTCTCTTTTCCCCTCTCCCCTTCTCCACACCCCACCTCCACCCCTGTGCTTCATTGTATAAATGTACCACATTTTCTTCATCTATTCTTTAGATGAGGGGTATCTAGGTTTTATGTGGGATTCCATTCTGCATGCTGTGAATACCATTGATTAATAAAGTAACTGACATGGCCTGATAGGGTAGAACAGAGCTTGATAGAGAGAAACAAACTGAATGCTGGGAAAAGGAAGGTGGAGTTTAGAAAAGCCATAGAGCCACCACTGGACATAGTCACACTAAAAGTTTGCTGGTAGGCCACAACTTTGTGGTGATGCACAGATGAATCAAAATGGGTTAAATTAAGATGCAAAAGTCAGCCAATAAGAATATAGAGATAATGGGCCAAACGATGATTAAATTAATTTCTGTGTGACTATTTAAGGTCTGAGCTGCTGGGTTGCTGGGAAACATACTGAGGGTCTACCTACAAAATAGGTTGTTTACAGGTTCTTGCTATTATGATAATGCTATTATGAACATTGTTTTAAGTACATGTCCTTGTGGAAAGATTGAGCATCCTTTGGGTATATACTCAAAAGTGGTACTGATTGGTCTTGAGGTAGATTGTTACTTAATTTTCTGAGAAAATGCCATCCTGATTTTTAAAGTGTCAATACAAATTTGCATTCCCCCTCCAGCAATGGAGGAATGCTTCCCTTACCCCACATTCTCTCCAGCATAAGCTACCATCAAAGTTTTTGCTCTTGACTCTTCTTACAGGTATAAGATGGAATCTATGTGTTGTTTTGATTTGCATTTCTCGAATGGTTAAGGATGCTGAGCATTGCCTTAAGTGTCTATCAGCCATTTGATCTTTTAAAAGTTGTTTGTTTAGTCCTATACCCCATGCTTTATGGGATTATTTGTTCTTTTGATGTCAAGGTTCTTTAGTTCTTTGTATGTTTTGGAGATCAATCTTCTGTTCAGTATCGGGTTGGTGAAAATCTTTTTCCCACTTTCTAGGCTGCAAGTTTGTCTTGTTGACCATGTCCTTTGCTATACAGAATCTGCTTAGTTTCACAAGATAACATTTATTAATTGTTGCTCTAAATTTCTGTGCTACTGTGGTTATATTTGGGAAGTGGTCTCCTGTGCCAATGTGTAAAAACATAATTCCCGCTTCCTCTTCTGTGAAGTTCACTGTGATTGGTTGAATGTTGTGGTCTTTGTTCCATTTGGACTTGAGTTTTGTTAATGGCAATAGACATGGATCTATGTGCTATCTTCTACATGTTAATATCCAGTTACAAGAGCAACATTTGTTGAATATGCTTTCTTTCTTCCATGTTATATTTTTAGCTACTTTACCTAAAAGTCAGGTTTTTATAAATGTGGGAATTGATATCTGAGACTTTGATTTAGTTTCATTTATGCTCCTGTCAGTTTTTATACCAATACAAGGTTGTTTTTTGACTGTATCTCTAGAGTAGAGTTTGAAGTCAGTGATTGTGGTACCTCCAGAAATTCTTTTTTTTTTTTTGACTTATACTAATAGCTGTAATTTATTGAATGTTGCATGTTTCTTTTTTATTTATTTTTTTGTTAAAAATTTGCACCTCCTCCTGTCCTCCCACTTCCCTCCCCTCCCCTCACCTCACTCCCTCTCCTCCTTCTACAGGCCAAAGAGCAGTCAGGGTTCCCTACCCTATGGGAAGTCCAAGGATCTCCCTGCTCCCCTCAGGTCCAGGAAGGTGAGCATCCAAACAGACAAGGCTCCAACAAAGCCCATCCATGCAGTAGAATCAAAGCCCAGCACCATTGTCTTTGGCTTCTCAGTCAGCCTCCACCATCAGCCACATTCAGAGAATTCGGTTTGATCACATGCTTCATCAGTCCCATTCCAACTGGCCTTGGTGATCTCCCATTAGATCAGAAGTTCTTTTATAGTACAGGACTGTTTTCATAATTCTGTGGCTTTTTTTTCATATGAAGTAGAGTATTGTTCTGTTGAGGCCTGTGAAGAATTTTGTTGGGATTTTTATAGGCATTGCATTGAGTCTGTAGATAGTTTGGGGTATGATTGGCATTTTTACTATGTTATTTCTACTACAAAAGAGCATAGGAGATTTTTACATTTTCTGGTGTCTTCTTCAATTTCTTTCTTAAAAGATTTAAAGTTCTTGTCATACACATCTTTCACTTGTTTGATTAGAGTTACCCCAAGATATTTCATCTTATGTGTGGTTATTGGGAATGTTGAAATTCTCTGAAATCTTTTTAAACCCAATTATTCTCTATATAAAGGAGGACTACTGATTTTATGAGTTAATCTTGTATCCTGCTATGTTACTGCAGGTGTTTATGAGTTGTAGGAGTTCCCTGGTAGAGTTTTTGATGTGATTTATATATACTATCATATGAACAGCAAATAGTGAAAGTTTGACTTCTTCTTTTCCAATTTGTATTCCCTGGATCTTGTTTTGTTTTCTTATTGCTCTGAAAGAACTTCAAACCTATATTGAATAGATAAGGAGAGAGCCAACAACCTTTGTCTTTTTCCTGATTTCAGTGCGATCATGTTGAGTTTCTCTTATTAGTTTTATGTTAGCTGTTGGCTTGTTGTATATTGCCTTTATTATGTTTAAGTATGGTCCTTTTATTCCTGCTATCTCCATGAGTTTTATCATTAAGGCCATTGGATTTTTTTGAAGGCTTTTACATCATCTAATGAGGTGATTATGTTTTTTTGTTTGTTTGTTTCAGTTTGTTTATATGCTATATTATATTGATGGATTTTTGCATGTTCAAGCATCCCTGCATCTCTGTGGTTAGAGGTGCACTTATATGCTTATCTGGTCTTGATTTAATTTTAGTATATGATATTTATTACAAAAATTATCCTTTTCCTTTAAGTTTTTAAATAATATGGAGTATAGATTTTTGAAGTATAACCTCCCTGATGACTCTCTGGATTTCCTCTGTGTCTGTTGTTATGCTCCCTTTTCATTTCTGATTTTGATATTTTGGATATTCTTTCTCTGATTTTGGTTTGTTTGGATAAAGGTATGTCTACACTTTTGATTTTCTTGTAGAACCAATTCTTTGTTTCTTTGACTCTTAGTATTGTTTTTTTTTTTTGCTTCTATTTTGTTGATTTTAGCTCTCAATTTGATTGTTTTCTTTTGTCTAGAGCTCCTGCGTGAGTTTGCTACTGTTTGTTCTAGAACTTTCATGTGTTCTGTTAACTCACTAATATGGTATTTTTCAAGTTTCTTTCTGTAAGCGTTTAGTGCTATGATCATTCATCTTAACACTGCTTTCATTGTGCCCCATAAGTTTGGGTTGAGTATATTATGCAGTATTAGTTATTGTATTTTAGGAAGTCTTTAAATTCTTTCTGTATTTCTTCCTTGTCCAATTGATGGATCAGTTGAACATTGTTCAGCTTGCACATGATTGTAGGCTTTCTAAAATTAGTGTTGCTAATGAGTTCTAGCTTTAAGGCATGGTGATTTAGTAAGATATGTGGTGTTATTCCATTTTTTAATCTGTTTAGGTTTGCTTTGTTACCTAGTATGTGATCATTTTTTTAAGAGAAGATTCCACGAGGTTCTGAGAAGAAGGTATATTCTTATATGTTTGGATGGAATGTTCTATAGTCTATTAAGTCCATTTGAGTTATAACATCTATTAGTTCTCTATTTTTTCTGTTAATTTTCTGTCTTTCAGACCTGTCCAATGGTCAGAGCAGAGCACTGAAGTCTTCCACTATTATTGACTGGGGTCTGGCATGTGAGTTAAGCTTTAGAAGTGTTTCTGTTACATAAGAGGGTACCCTTGTAGTTGGGGAATAGATGTTCAATATTGAGATTTTGCCTTGATGGATTTGACGAATATGAAATGTCCTTTTGTCTATTTTGATTGATTTTAGTTTAAGGTCTAATTTGGTAATAATCAGTAACTGCTGTTCCTACTATTAAAATCTTAATTGTTGGTTTGATAATATATGTGTGTGTGTGTGTGTGTGTGTGTGTGTGTGTGTCAGAATGATTTTGTTGTCCCCAGCCTGAGGAATTTATATAAATAATATGTCCCTCATGTAAACAAAATGACAAAACAATGCACTTTCTAAAGATGAAATATTTCATATGTACAAATATACCTCCAAAAGCAACCTTCAAACAGTCATTCAAATGCATCTATAGCTGAAAACTGAAGAACTATGTGTCATGCTGATTTATAAAATTCTATGAGGTTTAAACTGCAAGAACCCAGTTTTTCCACATTTTACAGTAATATGTGTATTGTTTTATTCAAAATAAAAAAAAAGAACGAAAGGTAGAAAAACTGCCATTCACTTAAAAATTCTAATATTCCAATATTAGTTTCAGGGGTGTTTTTCTTCTCAGAGAAGGGCAATGTTTGCTTATTTAGGACTCCTGTTCAGTACTTCAAAAACGGGTCAAGATCAAAAGCGGGTCAAGATCAAAATAATGCTTTAACTTAAAACTGATTTTGTCTCTCTTTTGTTTTTAGATTTTATTTATTTACTTATTAAAAATTTCTACCACTTTCCCTCCTCCCATTTCCCTCCCACTTCCCCCTCCTCCTCCCTCTCCAGTCCGAAGAGAAGTCAGGGTGCCCAGCCTTGTAAGAAATCCAAGCAACTCCACCTTCCATCTGGGTCTAGGAAAATGTGCATACAAACAGATTAGGTTCCCAAAAATCCAGTACATGCAGTAGAATCAAAACCCAGTGTCATTATCATTGGCTTCTCAGTCTTCCCTCATTGTAAACCACATTCAGAGAGACCGGTTTGATCACATGTTCAGTCAGTTCCAGTCCATCTGGTCTTCGTGAGTTCCCATTGGATCTCATGTTCTCCCTCTGTCTGCTCTTCATCTGGGCCTTAGGAGTTCAGTTCAGTTCTCCAATGTGAGTCTTTGTCTCTATCTCCTTCCATTGGCAGATAAAGGCTCTATGATGATATGCAAGATATTCATCAGTGTGGCTATGGGATAAGGCCAGTTCAGGCACCCTCTCCTCTGCTGCCCAAAGACGTAGCTGGGGAAATCCCCTTGGACACCTGGGAACCCCTCTAGAGTCAAGTCTCTTGCCAACCCTAAAATGGCTCCCTTAATTAATATATCTTCTCCCCTGCTCCCATATTTACCCTTCCTCCATCTCAACCATCCCATTCCACCAAGCTCTCCCCAACCCTCCTTTTCTCCCTTCTCTCTCTCCATCTTCCCTTCCCTCCAACCCACACCCACTCCTGTGCTCCCAACTTTTGCCTGGCGATCTTGTCTACTTTCAATATCCAGGAGGATAAATATATGTTTTTCTTTGCGTTCATCTTCTTATTTAGCTTCTCTAGAATCATGAATTATAGGCTCAATGTCCTTTGTTTATGGTTAGAATCCATTAATGCGTGAGTACATATCATATTCATTTTTTGGGTCTGGGATATTTTACTCAGTAAAGTGTTTTCTATTTTCATCCTTTTGCAGGCAAAATTCAATATGTCATTGTTTTTTACTGCTGAGAAGAACACTAAAGTGTATATGTGCCACACCTTCTTTATCCATTCTTCTATTGAGGGGCACCAAGGTTGTTTCCAGATTCTGGCTATTATAAATAGTGTTGCTATGAACATAGATGAACAAAAGCTTAAGTAGTATGATTGGGCATCTCTTGGGTATATTCGCAAGAGTGGAATTGCAGGATCCTGAGGTAGGATGACTCTCAGTTTACTGAGATACCATCACATTGGTTTCCAAAGTGTCCCGCGCTTCCGTCTCGCCTGCAAGAACCACGCGGGACACAGGATCCTACTGCAGAAATAGCTTTAATGCCCCTTGGGAGAGCGAGCATCAGCCAACATGGCGGAGACTCAGATAAGATGGAACCCATCCCTTATATAGGAAACAGACCCTGTTTTGGACGTGTCACTCTTTGATTGGTTCACTGCCCATTATCCCAGATGATGCCTCGGGAGTAGGCAGGGATGCAGCGGTAGAGAGTTACCAAGCACATGCGCTGGGATTAAAGGCGTGTGCTACATCACCTTGAACTCACAGAGATCTGCTTGTCTCTGCCTCCCAGGCATTGGGACCAAAGGCGTATACTACCACGCCTTGAGGTCACAGAGGTCAATATGCCTCTGCCGCCCAGACATCAGGACTAAAGGCGTGTACCGCCATACCTTGGGGTCACCGAGGTCAATCTCTACCTTTGTTCCTAGAAGCAATGGAGAATGTGGTCCGGCCCTCCACACCAAAGTGGCTGCACAAGTTTGCATTTCCACCAACAATGGATGAGTGTTCCCCTTACTCCACACCATCTCCAGCATAGGCTATCATTGGTGTTTTTGATTTTAGCTATTCTAACAGGTGTAAGATGATATCTCAAAGTTGTTTTGATTTGCATTTCCCTGATTACTAAGGAGGTTGAGCATTAAGTGTCTTTTGGCCATTAGAACTTCTTCTGTGGAGAATTCTCTGTTTAGTTCAATACACCATTTTTTAATTGGGTTAATTAGAGTTTTAATGTTTAGTTTCTTTAATTCTTTATATATTTTGGAGATCAGACCATCCTGATTGGTGTAAGATGGTTTTTCAAAGTTGTTTTTATTTGCATTTCCCTGATCACTAAGGAAGTTGAACATGACCTTAACTGTCTTTTGGCCATTTGAACTTTGTCTGTTGAGAATTCTCTTTTTAGCCCAGTACCCCATTTTTAATTGTGTTAATTAGAATTTTCATATCCAGTTTTTTGACTTCTTTATATATTTTGGAGGTCAGACCTTTGTCTGATGCGGGGTTGGTGAAGATCTTCTCCCATTCAGTAGAATGCCTTTTTGTCTAAATGACAGTTTCTGTTGCAATTCAGAAGATTCTCAGTTTCATGAGGTCCCATTTATTCATTGTTGCTCTTATTGTCTGTGCTACTGGGGTTATACATAGTAAGTAGTCTCCTGTGCACAAGTGTTGCAGTCTACTTCCCAATTTCTCTTCTATCAAATTCAGTGTGTTCAGATTTATATTGAGGTCTTTAAACCATTTGGACTTGAGTTTTATGCATGGTGATAGATGTGGATCAATTTTCATTCTTCTACAGGTTGACATCCAGTTAAGCCAGCATCATTTATTAAAGATGTTTTCTATCTTCCATTGTATAATTTTAGCTCCTTTGCCAAAAATCAGGTATTCAGAGGTTTGTGGATTAATATCCGGGTCTTTGATTCTATTTCAGTGGTCAACATCTTGCCAATACCAAGCTGTTTTCATTACTGGAAGTCTGTAATAGATTTTGAAGCAGGGATGCTAATGCACCCAGAAGTACTTTTATTGTATAGGATTGTTTTGGCTATCCTGGATTTTTTGTTTTTCCATATAAAGTTGATTATTGTTCTCTCAAGGTCTGTGAAGAATTTTTATGGGGATTGCATTGAATCTATAGATTGCTTTTGGTAGAATTGCCATTTTTACTATGTTGATCCTCACAATCCAAGAGCATGGGAGATCCTTCCATTTTCTGCTGTCTTCTTCATTTTCGTTCTTCAAAGCCTTAAAGTTTTTTTTAACCTCCTTGGTTAGAGTTACCCCAAGATACTTTATGCTATTTGTGCCTATTATGAAAGGTGATGTTTCTATGATTTCCCTCTCTGTTTCTTTTTTCTTTGTGTATAGGAGGTCAGATGATTTTTTTGGAGTTGATCTTGTATCTTGCCACATTACTAAAGGTGTTTATCAGCTGTAGGAGTTCTTTGGTAGAGTTTTTGGGGGTGGCTTATGTACACTATCATATCATCTGCAAATAGCAAAAATTTGACTTCGTTCTTTCCAATTCGAATCCCCTTGAACTTAACCACTGAACCATCTTTCCAGCCCTTAAAAGAAATATTCTTACTGTTGGTGATTCATATTATTCTTAAAACAGTCAGTAAAGGCAAGGCCTTGTATTTCATCCCCATCTTGGGAGGAGAGGAAAAAAGAAAAACAGCATTCTAAAAAAATATTTCTTTCTTTAAATACCACACCCATTGTTTCTATTAGTGCTCTAATTTTTAAATTGTGTTTAAAAAACTGTGTATGTATTCTCTCACTTTATAAACTGTGTTTTTTCATTCAGCAACAGTTTGTCTGAGACTGTGGTGTTTGCTGAAGATCCCAGACAAAGTACAAGGACTACATGAGTTGAGATTCTGTGAAAACCTGAAACAGGAAGAAAAAAACTTTTACTAGAGCTGTTTGAAATTTCTTTTAATATAACTTTCAATTTAGCATTATTAGTAAACTTCTAAAATTAGTGGAGAAAGAGTTAAAACAGCTTACATCTCTTGCCAATACTTCCTGCATTTAGTATTGATGCTACTAATTACATTCTCAGTATCCTGAAAAGAATAGGATCATTTTCCTTAGGATAAGACCTATTTATCATCAATAAATCATACATTATTATCAATGCCTAATCACAATGATATTGTAGCCCCTGACTGTGAAATAGATAAGCTGTGTTAAGATAAATCACCAATAGGAAGTGATACCAAATGAGGGAAAAAATGAAATAACTATAGAACAGCAAATCTTGAGGATTTTACCTCAGAAGCAAACCTGAGGCTACATACATTATATTCATAAGCTGTTGGGGGGTTTTCCCAAAGCAAAGTGTTCAATTTTATTCCTTATGCCCAAAACAAATAAAATCATTTTCAATATAAAAGATAATGATGCACAGTTATTTATAATAGTTTAAATTGGCTATTAATATTCTTAATGTTATATGTTTTATTTTTAATCACTGCACAGAATTTAAAATATGCGAATACTTTAGTCCTTTGGCATCTTTTCTTCATAAACATCTCATGGCTAACTAACTACACACAGTAATGAAATTATACACAAATAAGTAAAAAAATAAATACATCAATTTTGAACCTTCCACAGCTTGTGCACTTTAATAAGAAATGTGACAGCTTCTTAACAGCGAAGCAAACAGATGAGCATGAAAAATAATACATTTATGAATGAATAATAATTATATAAAAAAGAAAAACAGATGATGTAGTTAAATTCCCAACAACCTACTGGCTAGTTTTGTCTCTCATACAAAGTTATAAAGGTGAT
This sequence comes from Myodes glareolus, assembly GCF_982192425.1. Lineage (NCBI taxonomy): Eukaryota > Metazoa > Chordata > Mammalia > Rodentia > Cricetidae > Myodes > Myodes glareolus. The sequence continues at coordinate 68,008,438 of NC_142053.1, read as the reverse complement.
GATGACCAGATTTTAAAGTATCAGTCTCTTTTAAGGCATATATTTCTACAAATTTATGTTACAGATTCCACTATAAATGCTGTAGTAAGCTCTGTTTGCAGGAAACTATTTCCTATTAATTCTACATCCTAAGCATTTTCTTTACTTTACTTTTCATTCTCAATATTTGTAGAAAGTTTTATCTGCAGATAATGAAATTTCCACTGTTATAGAAGAAGACTAGATGCATTGAAAATATAATTATGCCAATGTTATCAGAGAAATCCAGATTTTTACTGTCTCAAACCATCACAATCTCAATTCCTGTGCTCCCTAATATGAAGAATTCAGACAGGTAGACATACTAAAATAAGTAGTTAAGAGTTTAATTAGAACATGCAAGGAAGCAACAATACATTCTTCGAAAAAAGAGCAGGCTAAGAATTTGACCACCACCACCTAATGTGTTCTGCAATCTGCCTTTACAACACTGAGCTGGCTTTCTTCAGAGGAAAAACAAAAACAGGCTGAGAATTTTATGACAACCATCTATTGTTTTCTACTGTCTGCTTTTAGAACATTGACCTGGCCTATCTGGAGTATACCTCCAATATTCTTCTTGTATCATACCCAGCAGTCAACTATCCCACTATATTTATTTAAATCCTGTTTCAAGACTCTTATCTTGTCCAGGTGGAGAGAGCATGAAAATTTTTATGCCATAATTTAGAAAGCTTCTTGGTCAGTTCCCACTATTAGCTAGGTCCCCCATATAAAGCCAATACAAATTGCATTAACAATTGTAAGATCATCCTTGTTTGTAGAAAGACATCTAATCTATCAGCTTATCCAGTTTTTCTGATTCATATATTACACTGTCTCTTTTTTTGGATGTCATGACCAGAACTGGAATGTGTAATATTAAAGCAAAAATTGTCTATGTATTTATATGTGTGTGTGTCTGTGTGTGTGTTTGTGTGTTTGTGCTTGTGTGTGTGTGTTATTAACAAAAATTAAAATGAGTGCATGAATTTGAAAGAGAGAAAAGGAGGTATATGTGAGGATTTGGAGTGAGAAAAGTAAAGGGGAAATGTTGTATTCAAATTCTAATGACAAAGGGTAAAATAAAGTTATTAAAAACAAAATTTTACTATATAAGCAATAATTAATCCAAAAGTTGGTTAACTGATAACAATGAGATAATTTAAAATTAGATAACTACTGCAAATTAATGCATAATTTATGACATTATTATTTTTTATGGATTTGCTTATACAGTACAATGTTGTCATAAGGGCTGTCCTACAACGTTGATCCTATGTCCTCTAAATCATGAGTCTTAGAATTATATGTTATGTTCTTCAAAATCCAGCTTGAGACTTTGACTTTTCAGGAATAATTCTAGTAAGAATTACAATGCAATTTTCATAAATTCCACCTTTCAAATTATGTAGCAAAAAAAATACAATGCTACAAATTGAAGTAGTTCATCTTTCTGTCCATTTATTCCTAATAAGAATGTATGGATAATGACTTATTCTAAATTTTTTTTAGTTCTATCATAGCACTAACACACATGAAGACATAACAACCATTAATTTTGTGAAATTTTGAAATTTTATTGAAATGATTATCTAATGATGTAATTATTTTTATTTTATGTATGTAAGTGCTTTGCTTTTATGTAGTTATACATACCATGTGAATGACTGGTGATTGCAGAGGCTAGAAAAAGGTGTCACATTCTCTGTATGTATATGGATGACTGTGATCCACTGTGAAGGTGCTAGGAAGCAAACCATCATCCTCTGAATGGACAGTCAGTATTCTTAACCATTGAGACCTTATTCCAGCCTTCTAAACAATTATTTATACTAACATGGGAAGCATTAACTTGTCCATTGAATGTTTTCAAAAAATTTATGAAGTTTCATGGAAGAATGGTGTTTTTCAAAGTCTACATTGTTAGAATATATGTGTGTGTACGGTGCATGCAAGCATATATATGTGTACATATTTTTTCCTGACATGCATGAGCATGACAAAGGCAATGTTGAGTATCAGGTGTCTTCTTTATATGTTTTCCATTTTATTTTTTAAGATTAGATATTTCTAAACTTGGAGATATCTGATTTCACTAGACTGTCTGTCTAGCAAATGCCTGTGATACTCCTGTTGACACTTCTCTAGGGGATTTTTAGGTTTGAGCTTCCTCACTCAATCTTTTATATGAGTTCCGGTTGATCTGAACTCTGCTCCTCATTCTTGATTAATAAATATTTTACTCGTGAGCCAAGTTTCCTAGAATTCATTTGTTGCATGTTTTGATATTTAAATTAAAATTACAACGTGTCTCAAACATTTTATCAACACATTTATTTGATATAAATTTAATACTTATATAGTTAATTGTTTGTAAGGTACCCAAGTTCAGTAAGATTTTTTTTAAATACTTGGAAACAAAACAGATGTCCACTCTCTGAAACTAATCTTAACTAAATGTCACTACTGAAAATAATCATATTGAGTTTTTTTCACTATAAAGTTTATTACTCTTACTGCTATGACTATAATAAACATTTCTTTTTCATATAAAATGGACAAGGAGTAAAATCTACTCCTAATCATCATGTTAAAAGGGTGTTTAGGAAAACAGCACTTAGTGTTAGAGTTGATTATATTAATTAAGCATTATTGCATTTAAAGAATGTTCACATAAGGAATTTGACATTTGTCATATTAATTGAGTGTTATATATACAAAGAAATAAAGTCATCACCATTGTTGAAACTAATGATGAATAAAGTATTGAATTATCTGGCTTGGATGAAATGTAAGAAATTATTTCTATATGTTGTTGAAAGGAGTATTATCTATACATCATGTACATATAAATGGGGGTTTATTTCATGACAATAGTAGTCATTAATCTGTGCACCATCACCTCTATCATTTTCCACTAGTGATTCAACATACCAATGTACTTTCAATACTCAATTATGTTTGTTTCTATATTTGATTGTGTCAAAATTAATTGTGGGTATGAATCACAAATAAACAGCATTGTGTGAAAATTTATATAATGTTTTCATATGATGAAACAGAAGGTTTTTTAGTTTGCTCCTTTGCTCTATATTTAAATTTAGTAGATACAGTGTGAGATGCATCCCTTGACCAGCAAGCAGAAGCGACCACAAAATCGAAAATCCTTCCCAAATCACAACTTTATTGGAGCACTTGGTTGAAGCGTGAATGGGGGAAGAGAGAGGGACAAGAGAGAGCGAGAAGCCAAGCCAAATGACAGCCACTTTTCTAGGGTGGAGAGGCTCGGATGCTGATTGGTTAATACCATTCTGCTGGAGCCTGGGGCCTTGGGACAGGCCAGGGAACCAAGGCTCTGTTATGCAAAATACAAGCCCCAGGCTCTCTGGCCCCTGTGACAGCATCAAAGGATCTGTTTACCTCCAAGCTGTAGGTTGCCAGCACCATTTAACAATGGCAAAGTTCTGATGGTTCCTTACAACTCCCCCTATTTTGTTTTAAAGAGCAATAAGGCAAAACCTATTTCCCAATCTGGTCCCCACCTCATGATATGTGGATTGATCAAGGGAAATGAAAATGCAAGATACACCCTTCCCGTGCAATGGGATAGATTTTTCCCTGGGAGAGCTAGGGCTGTATCGATACACCCTCGCCTATGCATACCTTCCTTTGTGCAGTGGGACTGTCTGGTCCCTAGAGGGTGCTAAGGCTATGCATGGCTTTTGCCTATGAGCTCTTTTAAGGCTGAAAGCCAAATTTGGGGTGAGGTTCCACTTTCCAAGGCAGCCAAGGCCTGTGCCACAATGACCTTGTCCCTCCTCATTTGGACTAGCAGATGGCACACCAATCAAAGACATACCGCACATCCACCTAGACAGCATGCCAAAAATATCTCTGCTCCCACCAGTCCCTAAGGAAGGAAAAAGGCAGAATAGAGTCAGTCAGAAAATTGTTCAAAGGTAAGAGGCTGCACAGGGTGCTGCTCAAGGTGATAGTGTGAAACAGCTGCTCTTGACACTGCCCAGAGGGTCATCTCTGCTGCCTTTGCACGAATCTTCCACAGCAGGGCACTCAGCATCCACTGGGGCATCTTTCTTCTTCGCGGCATCCTCCACTTCTCTGGTCAGTCTTGCTGGCACCCAGATTTGATACTCACGATTCTGAGGTAAAATGCAAATCACTACCCTGGATCTGGTAATTACTGGATCCGGTCCAAACCATTTGTTATTTAGTACATCTCTCCACATGACCAAATCTTGCTCTGTAGAGCTTTCATGCAGGGCATGCCTGTCTGCTGCTGTTTTTCCAGCAATATTTTGAATTAAAAAATTAAGTGTAAAGAGTGCAAGAGAAATCCTTTCTCTGGGGGAAGCTGCTACAGCTATTCTCCTTTCTATTTTGGCAAAATTTCCTTTAAATTTCTATTTGCTCTTTCTACAATACCCTGGCTTTGAGGATTGTATGGTAGGCCAGTGGTATGTTCAACTTGTAATTGCTTGCAAAATGCTTTAAAGCCCTGTGAGGCATATGCTGGGCCATTGTCGGTTTTTAGACGACTTGGCTTTCCCCAAGCTGCCCAGGCCTCTAAGCAATGCATTTTTACATGAGGTACATTTTTCCCCGCTATTGGGGTGGCAAGAATTATCCCAGAGCACGTGTCCATCGACACATGAACATATTTTTGTCTGCCAAATTCCGAGATGTGAGTCACATCCATTTGCCAGAGTGAGTTTGGCTTTATCCCCCTGGGATTTACCCCAATATGTGGGGGATGTAACATGGTCACGCAGGAGGGACAGGCTTTTACTATTCTCCTGGCGTTCTCCCTAGAGATCTTAAACTTTAAGCGAAGTATATTTACCGGGACATGATAAAGCTGGTGGAAATCTCTAGCTAGCTGGAGTGAATCTGTAGCCACAAGGGCGAGTGCTCGAGTAGCACCATCAGCTTGAGCATTGGCCTCTGTCATAGGTCCTGGCAAAAGAGAATGGGCTCGAATATGAGTAACATAAAAGAGATTTTCTCTTTTTAAAATATGTTTTTGTATTTGTAAAAGAATATTGGACACTGAACTTGAGCTGCAAATTGAAGCTGCAACCTCAAGGGAGGCCACAGCATTGACCACATATTGTGAATCTGAAATTAAATTAAATGGCTCAAGAAATCTCTGAAACACCTCCAAAACCACCAAGCACTCAGTGACTTGGGGGGAATCAGGCCAAAATTGAAAGACCACAGGTTTAGCATTTCCTGCCACCAAAGCCCCCTTTCCAGTCTTTGAGCCATCTGTATAGATAGTTAAGACTCCTTCTAATGGGTGGGGCGAGGTAATCCTGGGAAAATACACCAAATTTTTCTCCACAAAATTTATCAAGGGGTGTCTTGGCACATGATTGCCAATAATATTTGGGAATGCAGAAAGCAGGACAGCCCGGCCATCTACCGTGGCTGTCAAAACTTCTACCCGTTCCCTCATATAGGGAATTATCAACTTGTCAGGCATTCTCGCAAAGTGGGCTAAGCAAAGCTTTATTCCCATTAATGCTTGGTCAGCCACCAATTCTGGATAATATTGAACAGAACTTGCTCCTATGGAATTTCCATGCATCCACCAGATGGGCCCATCTTGCCATAACATTCCAGTGGGATAATTCTTTGTTTTGAGAAGGCATAGCAAGATTGGTAAGGATGGATTCACCCACTGTAATTGAGCTGTAGTAATAGCAGATTCTACCCTCTTAAGGACCTGCATTGCAGCCGGGGTCATGGCTCTAGGTGAACAGATATCAGGGTTGCCTTCTAAGATGGAAAACAAAGGCAAGAGCTCAGATCGAGGTATATTTAAATATCCTCTAATCCAATTTATATCTCCCAGCAGCTGCTGGAAATCATTAAGAGTTTTAAGGTGATGGGTGCGAATAAGCACTTTCTGAGGCCTGATGCTTTCAGGGGTGATTATAGTCCCCAAAGACTTCACCATTGAAGATGTTTGTACTTTATTTGAGGCTATGTGGAGTCCTTGCTCCTCCAAAAGGGATGTAACCTTTTGGAAAACTTCCTTCAGGGTTTCCTGATGGGGGGCAGATAACAATAAATCATCCATATTGTGGACAATTTTTACGGTAGGAAATTGTCTCCTAACAGGACTCAATGCTGCACTACATATAGCTGACACATTAATATGCTATTGGCCATCCCATGGGGCAAGGTTTTCCATTGAAACCTAGCATTGGGCTGTTCATTGTTAACAGAAGGAAGGGTAAATGCAAACCTTTCCCGGTCCTGAGGGCACATGGGAATTGAAAAGAAACAGTCCTTGATGTCCAAGGAAATTACCGATCAATTGGCCAATTCTTTGGTATTGCTGAAAGCAATGGGAGGCCCTGCTGGGCTGGACCCATGACTTGCATCTGAGCGTTGACTGCCCTAAGGTCATGTAGTAACCTCCAACCTCCAGAAGCCTTTTTAATCACAAAAGTAGGCGTATTCCAACGCGATACAGAATGTTCTGAGTGTCCTAGTTCTAACTGTTCTTGTACTAATTGTTTTGCAGCTTCCAGCTTTTTCAAGGAAAGGGGCCACTGAGGGACCCATAACGGTTTATCTCTTAGCCAAGGGATGGGCATTGTCTTTTGTCTGGAAGCTACAGCTTCAGTGGCCCCTTTGAAAAACCCAAGCCTTTTCTATCTAACTTGGAGACAGTCTCAATAGGATTCTGTCTACCTTGGAGACATTTACCAAGTTCCTTATTGGGAACATAGCCCTGATGTGCCATCATTTGCTTACTGGTGTCAGAGTAATCATTTGTAAGTCTCAATCTCATCTGAGACTGCACATCCCTGCCCCACAGGTTGATGGGCAAATCAACCACAAAAGGCTGAAAAGTCCCTTTCTGATCTTCTGTTCTCCAGACTAACTCCTTAGCACTTATATGCAGTGTTTGTGCATACCCCAGCCTTTGAAGGGACTGGGAGGCCTGTTGTAAGGGCCAGCATTTTGACCATGCCTGGGATCTGATGATACTTTTATCCGCCCCAGTATCCATCAGACCTGAAAAGACCTTTCCTTCTATTTTTAAATTTAAAATTGGCCGCTGATCAAGCTCCAAGGATAAACAAGCCAAATCTACTCCCATGGAAGCAAGGCCTTTGTCCTTTAGGAGAAGCCCCTCCGCTGGAAGCTTCTTCCACCCTGAAGGCAGAACCAAGAGTTGAGCTACTCCGTCTCCCAGGGTGATGGAAACTACCCCATATGGAGAATGGCAAAGAATCTTAATGCAGCCTTCATAAGCAGGGTCTATGACTCCAGGATGGACTATCAGCCCCTTCATAATTGAGGATGAATGTCCCAGAACTATGCCAACAGTATCTTGTTCTAATGGTCCAGACACGTCTGTTTCTATGACCTGAACTCCCATATCCTGAGTTAATAGCAGTTCGGTGGTGGCACAGAGGTCCAGCCCTCCGGAGCCCTTAGCTGCCCTTCTTGTTGGGACGATGGAGTCATATCGGGGACTACCATCGAGCTCTGAATTGCCCCAAATATTTTTGGGCCCTGGGTGCATGGGCCTTTCAATCCGTTTTTTGACAATGACTGAACAGCCTGAGGAATAAGTTGTCCATTTATATCCCTAACTGATCTGCACTAATTAGCCCAATGTTTCCCTTTCTTGCATCTGGGGCAAGTGCCTGGCTGCCTCTGTGATGTTACAGCTGAGGGCTTTGAAGAATCTGAGGCATTATTACTATTGGGACATTGTTTCATGAGATGTCCCAACTGTCCGCATTTAAAGCATGTCTTTCCCTAATCTCCCCTGGCACCTCTGGCAGCAGCAAGCACAGCAGCCGCCAACCCTGCATTGGTTAGAGCCCCCCCCCCCAACTTCACGGCAGGCTTTGATCCAGGCTTCTAATCCCTTTCCCTTTACTGGACCTATTGCTCTTTGACATTCCTTGGTGCTCTATTCGAAAACGATCTGCTGGATGAAAGGCAGTGATATGTCTAAATTCCCAAACATTCTTTCAGCTGCCTCTGTCATTCTAACCACATAATCAGAGAATGGCTCTGCAGCACCTTGAATGATCTTGGTTAAGTTACCAGCTGTTTCACCTTTATTAGGGAGTGATTTCCATGCTCTATAATGAATCTCACTAACCTGCTGATATACCTCCCAAGGATAATTATTCTGATTTCCAGCAAATGGCCCCTGTCCAAGAAGCATATCAGCCGTCCACTCTGGGTGGCCACCTTGTTAATGTGCGCTTGGGTTTGAGCCTTGTCCTGGGCTATAGATTTAAAGTCCAGGAACTGCCCTGCCGGAAGAGCTGCCCTTGCAATCTCCTGCCAGTCTGTAGGAGTCAGCGCTACTGTAGCAATCCTTCTCAGTAATGCGATTGTATAACTGGCATTTGCTCCATAATTTTTCGTAGCTTCAACCAAATCCTTAATCTGTCTGTATGGGACTTTTTCATACCACCTATTATGATTCTGTGGCTCTTCAAAAACAGGAAAGGCAGCCGCCAATTGCGACCAAGTTTGCCTTCCTATGAAACTGTGGCCCTCTGTAGCTACCTGCGAGTACATGGGTGGAGGGGCGGATGGGGGAGTAGCAGAAGCTACGGGCACCTTGTCTCTTCTGTCCTTCGTAGTAAACACATCATCATTGTCCTGCCTCCAGCTACCTTGCTCTTTCTCAGATTTAGCAGCTGCCTCTTCAAGCTGCTCTTCCTCCTCTGATAAATCTAGATCTATAAATTCCTTCACTAGAAAACTTATGGGGCTTCTCTTCCCCTTTTCTCTATTTTCTATTTCCGGATCCTGTTCTTTTGATTTTTCCTTTTTCTTTCTAGGCCTATCCTCTTGTTCCTCTTTCTGATCTGATTCTTTAAAGCTGTCTTGATGTTTCTGTAATGCCTTGCGACCCTGTTTTAATATCTCTATATTATGTTCTTCCTTCAAGCAGTCCCGCACCATCCTCCAAAAAGGAAGTGTGCTCCTCCCAATCTTTCCTTCTGCTTTGTCCAAATCCCTGCCTAGCCTATTCCATGATGACAAAGTTAGATCACCTAAAGCTGCAAACCAAGGTGAGACTTTAACAATGTCCCTCACAATAGTAGCGACTGTGCTGGAAGAGATCTTTAAATCACACTGCCGCAAAAGCGCCTGGATTGAGCGATAAATCTCTTTGGCGCTTGAGGGGGTTCCATAAGAATTGCCCATGGTATACACTTACCCCCTGGACTAAAGAAAAAAAAACCCTTTTTACTTACAAGGAAGTCTTTTTAGAAAAATGCCACTTGATCTACTGCGGACTTAGTTTCACTTTTGAGTAGAGCTGCAGTCGCAGCAGCAAAGGCACTCACAACCTGGTTAATAGCAGCACAGCCCAAAACAGCGGAGAAGAGCGAATACAAACATTACCACTCTGGATCAGCATTAGCAATCAGCATACATCTGGAGGATTTCCTGACATCACTGCTCCTTGTGTCGGGTTCTGAATTCTGCTCCCCCGTTGGTGACCGATGTCCGACATCCCGGGTTTAAATGGCACCAGTTGTGAGACACATCCCTTGACCAGCAAGCAGAAGTGACCACGAAATGGAGAATCCTTCCCAAATCACAACTTTATTGGAGCACTTTGTTGAACAGGGAATAGGGGAAGAGAGAGGGACAAGAGAGAGCGTGAAGCCGAGTGGCAGCTGCTTTTCTAGGGTGGAGAGGCTCGGATGCTGATTGGTTAATACCATTCTGCTGGAGGCCGGGGCCTCGGGACAGGCCAGGGAACCAAGGCTTAAATCAATATACCTCAGAAAATTGACAGAAAATATCAATCGAAACACCAAATCATAGGTGTCTTAAATAATACATTGATTTATGGACTTGTAGACATTTCTAAGTTAATTAAATGAAAAGTAAACTTTTATCCCTGAAATCATAACAATAAATTTGTGTGTTTAAATTTTTGATAATTTTTTTTCAAGTTGCCAAAACTGCAATCAAGCAAATGCTATCTTCTGTTAATAGGATATTAATTCAGGAGATGTTTATTTTTATAAACTGTAAATTTCTCATTCATCTATTTTTATTGTAACTATAGACAATATGTTTGTTTCCACAGCCTTGCTAGTATGCTTTTAAGAAATTCTCTTATTTCACCCTGATTTGTAGTCTACTTTCACAGATTTTCATGTTAGTGATAATGCTAATGATACTTATTTTTCATGAAAACTATCATGAAGAGTTCAATATGTCTACATCAAGCAAGCAAATAAAAACAAAAAGATGATTCCATTCTCAACTTGGAAATCCCATCACATCATGAGAGCTACTACACTAAGTTAAGACCTCATAAATAATGAAACATGTAAGAAATTGCTCGTTATTTGAACCAAGGATAATTGTTTCCTCACAATGAGAACATAAAGATACTTTAAGGCATCACAGTTATATGAACATGATTTGTTGGGAAGAAAAATATAATAATCAAATTTGTACACCATTTTACTATCAGAAAATTGTGTATGTGCTAAAAATTCATAATGAGGGAAACACTATTCTTTCATAATGAAAAACAAACCATTTTGAAGTCTATAGAGTTCACAGAACTACTGATTCGGTATGCTACTTTCATAAATTCTGAATATTCACATGTTATTTCAGTAGAGAATATAAATATTTATGTCTCTATAGGTTTAAATTGGGTAATTCATGTCATAATTAACAACAGAGCACACAAGGGATCATCTTCACACTGTGAAAGTCTGTGTCTTTTGTCTCTATTTTTGCCATATGAAGTTAGACATGAGTGTAAAGCCTATGGTCTCCTGGGATAATGGCAAAGAAGCATAGTAGAATGAAGAGTGTGATTGTATTCTGAAAAGTGGCCCCTTCGATTAAGTCAAGGCTACACTTGTGTCATTAAAAAAGAGATGATCATCCATCTAGTCCAGCTTACTGTGCAGTCTCTTCTGGATTTCTAAAGTTTCCTTTTAAATGTTTCCTTGTAATGTTAAGAATTACCCTATTATAGACATCTCATAAATCTGTAAGTCTGTTGTTTAAAAACTTAGTTTTTAGCAATGAAATTCCCCCATGAAAAGTCTTTTGTGTGCAGCCACAAACACAGTGCAGGAAGGGGAAAAAGCAGCATCTAGGTAGAGAGAATATTCATTTATCTATAGGAGAATGAGAAGGCTGTGAGAAAGTATTAAGACGTCAACTTCTGAAGGTGGCAAAAATCATTCTGAAGAAAAGTATTCACTTCCTTTTCCAATTCTGCTATGAGAGGGTGAAGATGAAGAGATTTCCTTCCCATAATTCTAAACCAAATCACAATTAGACACCTGTTCACTGCCATGAGTCCTGAAATGTTATTCTGAACAAACATGTGACTATGAAGCACACATCACAGATGACTCTATTTTCTCTCAAGATAATGCCAAACAGTACTTGAGATATATAAAGTAACTTACTCAGTTCGAATGTGGCTGGAATCATGTCTACATCTCTTGACAATGAGGAATGAAACAGTCAACAGTTTTGGGAACTGGTTTCACTTCTTTGTACTAAACTTCAGCCAAATTCTATGGAAATACTTTGGATTGAGGCAATCTTCTGCTTTTTAGCCAAATTGCTCTTAACCCATTTTAGTCTTTTTTTTTCTTATTGAATTTTGCTATCCATAGCTTTAAAGAATTGCACCATACCAGATTTAACCTAACCATCTGAATTATGATATGTTGATAGTGTATCTACTTATGCTTTGAAAGGCATGATAGAAAATTAATATCAGTGAAATACCAGGATTGTAATTGTCATTTGCTTATATTGCTCAGTTGAGATTATGTATTTCTGACTTCCTCAACAGATTTTCATTATCTTTAAATATTCCACACTGCATATATGCTAACATATTCTTTCAAATGCTTTTTGTGGGTTGCAGACACTTACTATATTTCACTTTAAATTTCAAGAGCAATAGCATTTCTCCCCATAATACATAAGTAAAGCATATTGCAAGAAGACAAAGACTCCAGTTATAAAAAAAGGTAATCCAGGATTTATTAATAATTAAACACACATCAAATATTTTCTACTCTAATTTTTTTATACAAGTCACTTGAAACAAGCAATTAAATGTTTAAATCAAGATTAATTCAGAACACTACCTACTTTCAACAGATGAAGCTATTCTGCAGCAAACACTGTTTAATCTGGAACACAGATTAAGAAATTAGTATTTCAATTTTATGCTTGATTCATCAGATTATAACAAAATATGTGTTTAAAAAGTTCATTTTCCTCTGATTTTATTTAGTTTTTATTGTAGAAGTCTGGCTCTAGTAATATGTTTGAATTAAAAACAAACAAGCAATGGTTAAAACAGAGAAAAGAGATTTATTCAGAGCAACCACAAAGAGAAGAGAAAGACCTACAGAGGTTCACTGACTTCACATCTGTCTTTGAGGCATAGATGTGAGTCATATGTTTACAAAGGAGCAGGACTTGAGAAAAGACAAAGGATATGCTTAATCAATAAGACCTGGCACAACCATGGTCAATTTGATCATTAAAAGAGTGACCAAGGAATTAATACTATTTGAGGGAAGAGGAGACTATCACTTCTGCTCCACAGTGCCACATCACCTCTTGGAAAGCTGTTCATATCTGGGAAGTAGTCTATATTACAATGTTCTGTAGGGTTCCAGAACTCAAGGTGATGCAAGAGAAATGGTTAACGATGATTCTATATTTGTATGCATTTAGTCAAAGGAATGGAAAAAGAAGCAGTGTGAAGGCAAAGATAACAAGATTATGCTGTTTGCCTTGTTGTGATTCCAAATGAAAACTCAATTGTTTTTAACAAAAGCAGCTTTGAAGTGTGTGTTCCATGATTTGGGCCCCTACTACAAATATATTTTCCTCCTAAATGTTATCTGTAAGCATGACAAATTAAAAAAATATATAAGTGACATGCAAGAATCAGGGATATATGAAAGAAATTATTAGAAAGTTTAACTTTGTAAAACAGGGTATAGATAATCTATGTAATGACAATGCCATTTATCTTATTCTGTTCATGCACAAAATAATAATAGAAGCAATGAAGCATATTTTGACAATGATTCTTATAATAAAGACAAGCATACATTTTTGAATTTCAAAAAAAACTTTTTAAGATCAATGTTGCTTAATTAAAACACTACCAATGGGAATGTAATAGCATTTTCTAGGTGCAACATTTGCTCTGCAATGAATGATTGTAAACACACTTTTTTTAACTAGTGGAAAAAATCAAGATACTGGATTAAATGACAATTTGGGGGTATGATTCTAATTTCCACCTCCATTTTAGTGTTCTTAATCCTTGACTCTTATCTTTATTTCTGTATTAGAAGACAATTAATGCTATGTAGAGGAATAATCAAAAATCTGTCACTGTCTTTGATTTATGGTGATTGCTTCTATTTTTCTTCATTTACTGATTCATTAATATACTTTAGAGAAGAATCTTTTTTTCTTTCTTTCTTTAATCTTTTAGTTTTCACTCAGGATAAAATCCTGTCTTTTATTGTATTGAAAATAACTGTGATTATAAAATATACACATAGAAACTGTTGTTGTTTAAAAGCCTCAACATTTTATTGTGCCCAGAAGATGAGGTAAAATGAGACAGAATTTGAAATCTTCACTTAAAATTTGAATGTGTCTGTCTTCTTTACTTTCACAGAAGAAACACTGATAGGTCTGTTGTAAAAGAAGTGGCAGGCTGCATTCTTGGTGCCCAGAGCTCTGGTTAGTTTACACATGAAATAATTACATGGAAACTGTATTCATTTAAACACTGCCTGACTCATTAGTTCTAGCCTCTTATTGGCTACCTCGTACGTGTTTGTTTAACCCATCTCCATTAATGTGTATCACCACTAGACTGTGGCTTACCACCATAAATCTAAACAGCATCCCTCTTGGAGAGGAGAGCCATTGCATCTGCTTGACTCTGCTTTCTTTTTCCCATCATTCTGTTCAGTCTTCTCCACTTATCTAAATTCTGACCTATCAAAAAACTAAGGCAGTTCCTTTATTTGACCAATGAAAGCAACACAAAGAAAGAAGACCCTCCTAAAACATAGGTCACTGTCTTTAACTTTTTCTATTGATTTATCTGAGGTTCCTAAAACAACAGGACCTCTCAGTGATGACTACTTCTCAAAAGAGGACTATTTTCTGTAGAAGTAAGATAGGACTCAAGATACCACTAATTATCTCCTGACACCTAGCCTATTCTCCTCAGCAATATTGATATCTTTGTAACAGTTGTAGGGCTGGAACTGAGAGGATCATGAAAACATAGCTTGGTCAGTACTGTTTTATTGACTGTTCTCCCTCATTCTTCCTATACTTAACCTATAGGTCATGTCAATATCCTGAAGATGGACTTGGGGACACTGGATGCAGGGGGGAGGGCCTTGGACTTCACACAGGGCAGGGTTCCCTGCCCTCTCTTAAGGAGGGAGAGGGAGGGAGGAGGGTGAGTGAGGAAGCGGGCAGGGAATGGGAGGAATGGAGGAAGTGTAAATTTTTGAATGAAAAAAATAAAAAAAATAAAATAAAGTAAAATAAAAAAAGGAATAAAAAACACATGCTGGCAAAAGAAAAGCTGGCATCTAGTGGCCGCCAAATGACTCATTTTCCATTTTGTAAGTACATGCATAATATTTATTATTTTAAATTTAAAATATGGATATTTTATGAGAGTCTCTCCTGTCTATACACAATCCTGTCCTGATTTTAAAGACAAGTATTTTGACTAGAAAGATTGAAGTAGTACATTAAAATTGCAACCCCCAAATTTCTAAAAGTTATAAATTATAATTGTTCTATAAAATATTTTATACAATTACATTTTCTAAAATTATAAGTTTTCTATAAGTATTACCTAAGAGTTGGTTAGTTTTTTTTCTTTATTCAAAGTATGTTTATGCTGTATGTAGTATATATTAATCATAAGGTACATTTACATGTTTATCATTTTTGTATGGTATTCATATTTAATTTAGTGTGCTATATTTATGTACTCATGTTCATGTGTCTGTATATGTACAGGTGAGTTCAGGTGTTTATATATATCTTTTTTTTAACTTTTAGGATTTTTTTTCAAAGTTTATTAAATTATGAAAGTTTCCATTTCCGCCCCTCCTTCCAACACCCTCCCACTCCCCCCTCCCCCTCCTCCTCCCTCTCCATCCCTAAGAGCAGTCAGTGCTTCCAGCCCCGTGGGAAGTCCAAGTTCCTCCCCACTCCTTCCAGGCCCAGGAAGGTGAGTATCCAAACAGACTGGATCCCAAAAATCCAGTATATGCAGAGGAAATAAATCCCAGTGTCATTGTCAATGGCTTTTCAGAAAAACTCCGGGCCAGCCACATTTAGAGAATCTGGCCACATTCAGAAAATCTGGTTGGATCACATGCTGGTTAAGTCCCAGTCCAAGTGGCCTTGGTGAACTCTCATTAGATCAGTCCCCTTGTATCAGTGGGTGATCGCACCCCTCGCGGTCCTGAGTTTTTTTTTTCAGGTTCTTCCTCCTTCTGCCCCTCATTTGGACCATGGGGGGCTCAGTCCGGTGGTCCAATGTGGGTCTCCGTCTGTATCACCATCCATCGACGGATGAAGGATCTAATGTGATAAGCAAAATCTTCATCAGTATGGTTATAGGCCAAGGCCGGGTCAGGCACCCTCTCCTCTTTCTAGAGAACAATCTGGGGATCTCTCCTTGGACCTGGGATCCCATTTATAATCAAGTCTCTTGTAAACCCTAAAATGACTCCCTTAGTTGAGATATATTCTTCCCTGATCCCATATCCATCCTTCCTCCCTCCCCCCATCTCAGTCCCCCGAATTTTCCCCATTCCTCCCCTACTCCCTTCTATCTAACCTCTCCCCTTCCAACAACACTCCCACCCACCTCCCCATGCACCCGAGGTTACCTGGAACTCTTGTCTACTTCCCATCTCCAGGAGGATAAGTACATGATTTTCTTCAGGTTCACCTTCTTATTTAGCTTCTCTAGGATCATGAATAATAGGCTTAAAGTACTTTAATTATGGCCAGAATCCACTTATGAGTGAATACATACCATATTCCTCGTTTTGGATCTGGCTTATCTCACTCAGTAATGCGTTTTCTATGTCCATCTATTTGTATGCAAAATTCAAGATGTCATTGCTTTTTTACCGCTGAGTAAAACTCTAGTGTATATATGTTCCACACCTTCTTTAACCATTCTTCTATTGAGGGGCACCTAGGTTGTTTCCAGGTTCTGGCTATTACAAATAGTGCTGCAATGAACATAGTTGAACAAATACTTTTGTAGTATGATAGGGCATCTCTTGGGTAAATTCCGAAGAGTGGAATTGCTGGGTCCTGAGGGAGGTTGACTCCCAGTTTCCTGAGAAACCACCAAACTGATTTCCACAGTGGCTGTACAAGTTTACATTCCCACCAACAATGGATGAGAGTTCCCCTCTCTCCACATCCTCTCCAGCATAGGCTATCATTGGTGTTTTTGACTTTAGCTAATCTGACCGGTGTAAAATGGTATCTCATAGTTGTTTTGATTTGCATTTCCCTGATCGCTAAGGTTGTTGAGCATGACCTTAAATGTCTTTTGGCCATTCGGAGTTCTTCTGTTGAGAATTCTCTGTTCAGATCAGCACCCCATTTTTTAATTGGGTTAATTAGAGTTTTATTGTCTAGTTTCTTGAGTTCTTTGTATATTTTGGAGATCAAGCCTTTATCTGATGAGGGGTTGGTAAAGATCTTCTCCCAGTCAGAAGGTAGCCTTTTTGTCTTATTGATGGTGTCCTTTGCTTTACAGAAGCTTCTCAGTTTCAGGAGGTCCCATTTATTCATTGATTCTCTTATTGTCTGTACTACTGAGGTTCTACCTAGAAA
Source organism: Myodes glareolus (assembly GCF_982192425.1). NCBI lineage: Eukaryota > Metazoa > Chordata > Mammalia > Rodentia > Cricetidae > Myodes > Myodes glareolus. Next base: position 67,991,464 of record NC_142053.1, on the reverse strand, counting down.
GTGGTCTCCTGTGCCTATGTCTTGTAGAGTACTTCCCACTTTCTCTTCTATCTGGTTCAAAGTGGTCAGATTAATGTTGAGGTCTTTAATCCATTTGGACTTGATTTTTGTGCATGATGATAGATATGGATCTACTTTCATTCTTCTACAGGTTGACATTGAGATATGCCAGCACCATTTGCTAAAGATGCTTTCCTTCTTCCATTGCATACCTTTAGCCCCCTTGTCTAAAATCAAGTGTTCATAGGTTTGTGGGTTAATATCTGGGTCTTCTATTCGATTCCATAGGTTGACTTCTCTGTTATTATGCCAGTACCAAGCTGTTTTCAATACTGTAGCTGTGTAATAGAGTTTGAAGTCAGGGATGGTTATACCTCCAGACGTTCCGTTATTATATAAGATTATTTGGGCTATCCTGGGTTTTTTGCTTTTCCATATAAAATTAATTATTACTCTCTCAAGGTCTGTGAAGAAGTTTGATGGGATTTTGATGGGGATTGTATTGAATCTATAGATTGCTCTTGGTAGAATTGCCATTTTTACTATGTTGATCCTCCCAATCCAAGAGCAAGGGAGATCTTACCATTTTTTGGTATCCTCCTCAATTACTTTCTTCAAAAACTTAAAGTTCTTGTCAAATAGGTCTTTCACTTCCTTGGTCAGAGTTACCCCAAGATATTTTATGCTATTTGTGGCTATCGTGAAAGGTGAAGTTTCTCTGATTTCCCTCCCTGCTTCTTTATCCTTTGTGTATAGGATGGCCACTGATTTTTTGGAATTGATCTTGTATCCTGCCATATTACTAAAGGTGTTTATCAGCTGTAGGAGTTCTTTGGTAGAGTTTTTGGGGTCGCTCATGTATACTATCATGTTTTCTTCAAATAACGAGAGTTTAACTTCTTCCTTTCCAATTCGAATCCCCTTGATCCCCTTATGTTGTCTTCTTGCTATTGCTAGAACTTCTAGCACTATATTGAAGAGGTATGGGGAGAGTGGACACTCTTGCCTTGTTCCTGATTTCAATGGAATGGCTTTGAGTTTCTCTCCATTCAGTTTGATGTTAGCTGTCGGCTTGCTGCAACTAGCTTTTATTATATTTAGGTATGATCCTTGTATCCCCAGTCTCTCCAACACCTTTATCATAAAGGGATGTTGGATTTTTTTCAAATGCTTTTTCAGCATCTAATGAGATGATCATATAGTTTTTTTCTTTCAGTTTATTTATATGATGGATTACATTGATGGATTTGCGTATGTTGAACCAGCTCAGCATCTCTGGGATGAAGCCTACTTGATCATAATGGATAATTTTTCTAATGTGTTCTTGGATTCGGTTTGCCAGTATTTTATTGAGAATTTTCGCGTCGATGTTCATGAGTGAGATTGGCCTGTAATTCTCTTTCTTGGTTGTGTCTTTGTGTGGTTTTGGTATCAGGAAAACTGTAGCTTCATAAAAGGAGTTTGTCAATGATTTTTCTGTTTCTATATTGTGGAATACATTAAGGAGTATAGGTATTAGCTCTTCCTGGAAGTTCTGGTAGAATTCTGCATTGAAACCATCTGGTCCTGGGCTTTTTTCGGTAGGGAGATTTTTGATAACAGCTTCTAATTCTTCATGACTAACAGGTCTATTTAGATGGTTCACCTGTTCTTGGTTCAACTTTGGTGTATGGTACTTATCTAAAAACCAATCCATTTCTCATACATTTTCCAACTTTGTGGCATATAAACTTTCGTAGTAAGATCTATTGATTCTCTGAATTTCCTCTATGTCTGTTGTTATGTCCCCCTTTTCATTTCTGATCTTATTAATTTGGGTGTTCTCTCTCTGCCGTTTGATTAGTTTTGCTAGGGGTTTGTCAATCTTGTTGATTTTCTCTAAGAACCAACTTTTTGTTTCGTTGATTTTTTGGATTGTTTTCTGTGTTTCTATTTTGTTGATTTCAGCCCTCAGTTTGATAATTTCCAATCTTCTACTCCTCCTGGGAGAGTCTGCTTCTTTTTTATCCAGAGCTTTGAGGTGTGCTGTTAAGTCTCCAATATGTGCTTTCTCCGTTTTCTTTAATTGAGCACTTAGTGCTATGAACTTTCCTCTTAGCACTGCTTTCATTGTGTCCCATAGATTTGAGTATGTTGTGTCTTTATTTTCATTAAATTCAAGGAAGACTTTAACTTCTTTCTTTATTTCTTCCTTGACCCAGGGATGATTCAGTAGTTGACTGTTCAACTTCCACACATTTGTAGGCTTTCTGGTGTTAGAATTGTTATTGAATTCTAAATTTATTCCGTGATGATCCGACAAGACACATGTGGTTACTAATATTTTTTGTATCTATGGAAGTTTGCTTTGTTTCTGAGTATGTGGTCAATTTTTGAGAAGATTCTATGAGCTGCAGAGAAGAAGGTATATTCTTTCCTTTTTGTGTGGAATATTCTATAGATATCTGTTAAGTCCTTTTGATTCATTACCTCTAGTAATTCTCTTATTTCTCTGTTGAGTTTCTGTTTGATTGACCTGTCCATTGGTTAGAGAAGTGTGTTGAAGTCTCCTACTATTAGTGTGTGTGGTTTGATGACTGCCTTGAGTTCTAAAAGTTTTTCTTTTACATAAGTGGGTGCTTTTATATTAGGGGCATAGATATTCAGGATTGAGACTTCCTCCTGATAAATTGTTCCTGTTATGCGAATAAAATGGCCATCTCCATCTCTTCTGATTGATTTTCGTTTGAAGTCAGTTTTCTTAGATATTAGAATGGCCACGCCTGCTTGTTTCTTAGGTCCGTTTGCTTGGAAAACCTTTTCCCAACCCTTTACTCTGAGGAGATGTCTATCTTTGTGGTTGAGGTGTGTTTCTTGTAAACAGCAGAATGTTGGATCCTGTTTTCGTATCCATTCTCTTAGTCTGTGCCTTTTTATAGGTGAATTGAGACCATTAATATTAAGTTATATTAATGGCCAGTGGTTGTTGTTTCCGGTTATTATTTTATTATTTTTTTTATGTGTGTGTAGTAGAGTTTGTGTGTTTCTCTTCTTTGAGTTGTGGTTGTGAAGGGTCACTAAATGTCTGGGTTATTGTAGGCAGTGATGGCAATGTTGGATTCCTTGGGTTCTGATTTTCCTATTATTACTTTCTGTAAGGCTGGATTTGTGACTACAAATTGTTTAAATTTATTTTTATCCTGGAATATTTTGTTTTCTCCGTTGATAGTGAATGATAGCTTGGCTGGGTATAGTAGTCTGGGTTTGCATCCATGGTCTCTTAGTTTCTGCAGTACCTCTATCCAGGATCTTCTGGCTTTCTTGGTTTCCATAGAGAAGTCCGGTGTAAGCCTGATAGGTTTACCTTTATAAGTTACTTGACCTTTTTCCTTTGCAGCTCTTAAAATTCTTTCTTTAATCTATATGTTTTGTGTTTTGATTATTATATGGCAAGGGGATGTTTTTTTCTGATCCAGTCTATTCAGTGTTCTGTATGCTTCTTGAGCCTTCATAGGAATATCGTTCTTTAGGTTGGAAAAGTTTTCTTCTATAATTTTGCTAAATATATTTTCTGGGCCTTTGATCTGCAGTTCTTCTCCTTCTTCAATCCCTATTATTCTTAGATTTGGTGTTTTTATTGTGTCCCAGATTTCCTGAATGTTTTGTGAAGAGAATTTGTTGGATTTGCCGTTTTCTTTGACCAGAGCATTTATTTTCTCTATGGTATCTTCAGAATCTGAGATTCGTTCTTCTATCTCTTGTATTCTATTGGTTATGCTTGATTCTGTAGTCTCCGTTCTTTTACCTAGGTTTTCCATATCCAGCTGGTTCTCGGTTTGTGTTTTCTTCATTACCTCCATTTCAGTTTTCAATTCTTGAACTGTTTCCTTTACCTGTTTGATTGTTTTTTTCTTGGTTTCTCAGGGTATCATTCACGGATTTACTTATTTCTTCAAACTTTTTGTTATATTTCTCATCTATTTCTATACTCATTTCTTCAAACTTTTTGTTATATTTTTCATCCAATTCTTTAAGGGAGTTATTCATATCCTGTTTAAGGGACTCTATTGCTTTCATAATGGCACATTTTTCCACTTCTTCTGGGTTAAGGTTTTCAAGTCCTTCTATTGTAGGGTCCTTGGGATCTGGTGTTTTCATGTTGTTTTTCAGATTGTTGGATGAGGTCTTGCCTTGGCGTCTGCCCATCTCTTACTTCAAATGCTCTTTTTTGGAACTTCTGTTACCGGGTTAGGTTCCCTTCTTGGGCAGGGACTTCACTGACAGAATGTCCACCTTTCCTCAGGCAGGCTATTGAAGCACAGGCACTCCCTGTTTCCGGGATGCGCTTACAATTCAGGCCCATCTTGCAAGGCAGGTGAGCTGGGGAAATTTTATGGCCCCAGGGGGAAGGGAGAAATATAGGAATTTGAACCTGGATGGGAGCTGGGTTGGCAGGTGGGAGGGGTCAGCCAGCCCTGCAGAGTATCCTGGGTGTCTATGGGGTTGGGGAACGCCTGAGCTCCTCCTCATCGGGACCCTGCCACGGGCCAGAAGCAAACTCACCCCTCCAATGGCCCTCTGCTAGAAGTCAGGGCCCCTGCTGGTCAGGAATGTCGCTGAGCTGGCACCTGGTCCACCTGACCTCAGGGAGGCCTTTAAGACCCAGGAACTGCCTCCAGCCGGGATGCACCTCCAGCCCAGGCCCAGCTCACAAGGCAGCTGAGCTGGGAAAATTTTATGGCCCCAGGGGGAAGGGAGAAATATAGAAATTTGTACCTGGATGGGAGCTGGGATGGCAGGCAGGAGGGGTCAGCCAGCACTGCAGGATGACCTGGGCGTCTATGGGGCCCTATATTTATCTTATATGTGTATAGAAGTCAAAGGTCAACATCAAGTATTTTCCTCAAATGATTTCCTCTTTTTTTTGAGACAAGATTTATCACTAGACTCCAAGTTTACTAATTTTATTTCATTTTATGGACAGGCCAATAAGGTAGATGAATATGCATATCCTGCTTCACCTGTGTTTTCCAAGGGTAATAATTATCTGAATAAATTGCTGTCATATTGTATTTATCTTACAGAAAGATTTATTAGATTCTATGAATATTTAAAAGTATGTATGAAAAACTTTGTATGAATATGTAAAAGTAACTTTTACATGAAAGCAAGTTCCTCTTATTATCTAAAACATGAGCATTAGTATTCTCCCAGAAATCATATTATCTACAATTATCAATTCAGAGGTCATGAGTGTAGTATTGATTTCAGTGAATTTCAAAGTATGATATAAATTTATTCAGTGATATTTTGAAATACACATTATGAATTTAAGAGGGAAAAAAAACACATACACAAGAAAAAGAACTCAATTTGGGTACCAGTCTTCATCAGATCCTCCAGAAGAGAAATTAACCAGATAACAATAAAACCATCAAAAGTTGTTCAATTTTTTTTATAAACAGGGAACTAACAATAAAACCTATATAGAATTGTCACTATACCTCATATTCACTGCTATTAATATAGACCTGCACTTCCTTTTGGGGGGTTGGATATAAAACAGGCAGAATTACTTTTTATTTTTTTTACATAGGTATATGATTTTTTTCCACACAACTCCCTTCCCTTCCTCCCCTCCCATTCTACCCTCTGTTGTGACCCCTATGCTCCCAAATTACTCAGGAGATTGTGTCTTTTTCTACTTCCTATTTAGATTTATGTATGACTTTCTTAAGATTCTATTTGTTGTATAGGTGGCCTGGGGTTGTGGAAAATAAGTTGATTTTTTTTTCTTTTCTTTATGTCTAGAAGCTGCTTAAGAGTGAAGACATATTATATTTTTCTTTTCTGGGTCTGTGTTATCACACTTAATATGTTTTTATCTAGATCCATCTATTTGCATGAAAATTTCAAGATGTCATTATATTTTATACTGTGAAGTACTCTATTGATAAACAGAATTTTTAAGACTGTTAAGTTGTAATATCCAGAATTGTAAAACATTTATCAATACAAAATATAAATTAGGAATACATAATTATTGATATACTTTCTCTATCTACGATAAATATATGCAAAGAATGAACCTAAAAATATTTGACTGTAAAATATACATTTAGGAAAATATGGATGTATGAGCATTTAAGAAACATGTATAATTTCAAATCAGTACTATATTGTAATAGACAACATATACACGACTTATCTGAGATGTATGTAAGATTATATATTAGAATGAGCATAGATAAATCTTACAAAATATTATTAAAGTAAATCAAACTGTATTTAAAAGCTTACATACAATATTATTCAATTTGAATAAAGTCTTGGATTATAAAATTAATTTACAGCATAAGATGTAGAAATACAAGTAAGCTTCAAGATGGAATAAAAATGTTTGATTGGAATATGGTACCAGTAGGGCCTCTAGATTTCAAGGAAATTTCAATTTCTTTCATACAATTACTTATATGTTGTGGTCATTAACTGAGATTCATATAAGTATAATTTTTAGACATATCTATGGCTAAATATTGCATATTCTTTGTTCTTCTATGAATTATATAGGAAGCAATAAAGGGGTTTGACATTTTTTTCCAAAGAATTACTGCCAATCTTGTCTAATGTGGGCAGATATATGACCGAATGAGGTAAGGATGGTAGAAGTTCAGATTTTGTAGTGCAGGTCTATAGAACTCTTCAATTTCAATGACAGTTATCATTCTAACAAAGAAACAAAGAATCTGAAACCTTTACAGAGGTCAAAAAGATTGTCACTTTCACCACAGTCCATTAAATAAGACAAGTATGGTATGCATGGTATTGGTCGTCCTCAGGTAGATGCAGAGCATTGTGTCTACTCCTCATTTTCAAATGACATTTTCTGGTGTCAGTTAACAGAACTACCAGTGCTATATACCAGTGCTGGAATCCAAAGTATTCTTAAGCTTTAGAATTTAATTGCATTTCTTTTATTCCTGAGATTGGTATTTTCATAGTTTCCCAGATTTCCTGGATATTTCATTTCAGAAAATGTTAGATTTAACTTTTTATCAATATATTTATGTCTTTTCATCATATATTCTGTGTCTGAAATTCTTTCTTCCATCCTTTGTATCTGTTGGTGATGCTTGCCTTTGTAGTTCCTGTTCATCCATCTAGATTTTTCATCTTGAGAAATCTCTCAAACTGTGTTTTCTTTTTTTGATTCTCTTTTCAGATCTTGAAGAGTTTTATTCATTTCCTTAAGCTGTTTCTCTTTTCTTTTGACTTTCTTTAAAGGTTTTATTCATTTCTCCCAATTTTGTGTGTTTTTCTGGGTATTTTTAAGGGATTTATTTAATCATGTCCTCTTTAAGGACCTCTATGACTTCCATAAAGTTGGTTTTAAGGTCTTTTTCTTGTGTTTCTGCTGTGTTGGAATACTCAGGGTTCACTGTATTAGGAAAGCTTATTTTTGGTGGTGACATATTGCCCTGGCTGTTGGTGATTGTGTGCTTATGCTAGCATCTAGATATTAGGGTTTTGTGATTGTAGTTTTGAGTACTGATTTCTGACTGACTTTGTTAGATGGGTGTTTTCCCTTTGTTTCTGATTTATCTCTGTTCTTCTGACTGGAGTGGCAGTGGTTCTGATGAATTGAGAGTCTTTTTGGTATAGCAGTGAGTACCCACTGAGGTTTTGGAGGCCTGTTTTACCTCTGGATTTTTGGGTGCTGTCATGGACTCCAGCAAAGCTGGAAGCTTTCAATGGAGTTATTGGCTGAAATATGGTGACAAGTAAAGTCAGGTCTGTTAGGGGTAGATCTTGATAGGTCCTTAGGGAGTGTTTGCAATCTCTAGATCTATGTGCTTATTTAGGGTTTTTCACATTGGCAGAGCCTCTGAGAAAGCAAGGGGCTCTTGTCAGAGCTGTGAAAGCCACCTTCTTCAGTTTCAAGTATGAATGTTTATAGGTAATGCATTGGAGTATAGAAAAACCTAGTAACTGCAGCTTTTTTTTTCTAACATATGTTTACAGCCAGAAAATACTTACCATTATAGTCTACCTACCTAGTATAGTTTACGTTCCCCCATGGACTATACCTAATAAATATCCTGAGACTCTAGGTTATTGGCAGTAGTAGGTACTACCCATCAGAGCATGCATTCCTATTTGACCCAAGATTTTCTATATATGCACCTGCCATTTGTTTATTCCCTCACTGCCATTAGTCAGAGTTCTAAAACTCAACTATTATTGGTTGCAGCAATACCCATTCTCTTCAGCCAAATTTTCAAACTTTCTTCTGTCTTTACAAAAATCACAATAGTTGCTTCCAATATTACATAAAAGCTCCATTTTATAGATGTGGAAACTGAGCTTGTCTTTGTTGGATCAGTGTTTTGTGCTTTTATTTGTTTCTACGCTGGTCTTCCTGTCAGTGTGTTCTTTGATTGAGCATGAGTTATTCACTCAATTTGAGGCCAAAACTTCTGACTACGTGTCCTGCTCAAATCTGCAAAACCCTACTCTCTGATACGGGGTGTGCTTCCCATATCGAACCGTGAGACTGGGTCAATATTCTAGTAGTTGAAAACAGATACACACAGAGAGACCAGGATCATTTGCCCAAAGGGTAAATGTCAACTTTATTCAGCACATGTCGGGTTTATATACTTGGAGGCAAAAGGATGAGAATCCCCTCCCACCTGGGAGTGAGATCATAGTGTTGGCTGCCTGGCGCCAGTGGCCAGAGCTCCATGCAGGGGGTATTGAGCTGGGAACCCTGACAGACAGTTGGGAGGAGATTTAGGGCGCCTGTGAGGACCCTCCTTAGCAGGTGAAATTACCATAGCAATGACAGAATCAAGGCTCTGAACTAACCCCGTCCGGCTGGTAGAATTGAGCAGGGGAAGCTAAGCTGGTTAGCGTAAACATTTCTTGCATCCTGTGCTTTGGCCTTGAGGAACAGGGAAGACAGGGCCCTACATGTCCCCCTTTTATATAAAATATGATGACTAGGACCTGTCTTAGGTGGCATGGCATCAGACATAACCTCTTACCCGTCTCTGGAGAGTGTGTTCAGGTCCAACATAATTCTGTCTTAGGTTGGGAAAAGTCTGCCAGAGACCTTACCCATCATAGGCTCACCAGTGAATATCATTGAGTTCAGCCAGATTTATGCTGAAAGATATTTCGAGGCAAATGTCAAAAGAACTTGACCTGAGTAGTCCTGATTCCATGCTTCATGCAATCATGAAGGTCATGCTTCAGCATATACAAGCATTCCCAAAGAAGATTGCGCCCACACAATCCCTGAAAAATCTGCTCAGAATAGAGCCCTTTGAGTAGGGCTACAGCACCGGTGAATGGAGCCCCTGGAATAACTAGCCAGACTAAATGACAGCCAATTAGTAAATTTTGTATTCTCTGGTCTGAGAAAAAATAGCAAAAGCCTTTCCTGTGATCAGCAGAGGTCAAAAACCCATACCCAGTTTGTAAAGATTAACTACAGTATCCAATTGTGAATTTAGCTTAATTTGAATGACCATGGCATTTTGCAACCTGCTTTGATGGTACCCACAGTGTTTAGCAGAAACAACTGACAGGACAAGGGAAAATCCAGTAGTACAGCAATTGTACAGCAACAACACTACAACAATGACTGATAGATCAAGTGTAGGGAGCTGGGGGAGGATGAATCCAGGCACTGGATCGCTTTTTAGAAATCTGCCAGCTCCGCAGCAATCAGGTCAGACAGCTCCACAGCAGAGGCTTTGTCCTCAGGCTGCTGGACAGATGTACAGCACAACAGTACCCAAATGGACTGGATCTCTAGGAGAGACATAAACAAACTCCCCTCCTAGGTTAAAACTTAAGAGTAATAAAAAACTCAGGTTACAATTTAATACAGCCAGTACTGGAGTAGGCTGGTCTTGAACTTAGAGACCTGTAGGTCTCTGCTTTAAAGAGTAAATCTTATTGGCCTGTGCCACTGCAACCAGCCTTTGTATTGGGCTGGATAGCCAACCTCAAAACATCTCCTAGAATCAGCTCCACCTGGAACTTTTCTAGGGGCAGAAAATAATTATCTGATCCAGTACATGAGCACTCACATAACTGGATAGAATTATTTAAATTGTTATCTTCATGGGGGCACATAGTCTCCCACCAACATTTAGAGAAATAATTAATAGGATCTGTAGAACTGAGAAACTTTGGTATAGCACAGAACAGTCAACAAGACATATAGGCTATAGAATTGGAAATTTTTATCAGTCATTGATCCTTTTTAAAAAACATAAGGACTCTAGAAATTAGTCCTCCAAAGAGCAATTAATCAAATAAAAATATATGCAACAAACGTAAACTGAAAACTCTCATTAGATGAACTTAAAAATGACTGAAAGACATTCAAAAAGTCCTCAAATATAACATCTTTAATCATCGGAGAAATGTGAATCAAAATAACTCTTGAGACTCCATCTTATCCCTATAACATGACCAAGATCAAATACTGCTCATAACTTAGTTTAAGAGAAACTCCTCCACCACTGAAATTGACAATATCATTGAAAGCAATTTACAAATTTAATGTAAATGCCCATTAAATTTATAACGAAATTTTTAGACATTTTAAGAAAAATAATATTAACCTTATGAGAAAATACAAAACTCAGGATAGCCTAAGCAATCTTAAAACCCTGTGTAAATCAAGGAACTTTTGAATCCATTATAATTTTTGACTTTGAACTTTATTACAGAGCTATAGTACTGAAATTAATTTATCTTGAATACAAAATTACCTGTCTACAAACCTCAGACTTCTGACAAAGAAGCAAAATTGTGAAATGGGAAAAAGCATTTTTAACCTGATTGTCTCAGAGGCTGTTTTAAATCAAACCTGTCTTTTCCTCTTCAGCTGCAGCTGTGCTGCACAGCATGGGGCGGGACACATGCTCATTCCATCTGTAGACTGCCTCTTGAGCTCTGGCGGGCATATTTTTAACTATTCTTTTGTACCGCCACGGCCTGGCCCTCGCCGCTATCTCCCGTGTCTGCCTCTGTTGTCCAGACGTGCCCTCCAAGTGAGTCCAGGTGCAGTTTTTGTTATTGTGGATGTGCTTTTAGCCTTATGGACCTTGTTGCTACCCGTAGGCTGTTGTGTTTGTCTCTGTTGCCTAGGATACGGCATTCCAGCCCAGCCCAAGGCTCCATAGCTAGCTATGGCAAGCTTTGTACCAGACCTGGTGTGAGCCTTGAGTGTACTGCCCCACATTTTTTCCCGCAGACCCCACTCTGGTCAACCCGGAGCCCGCGCGAGCCTCATGGCTTGGGAATGGGGAGGGTGGCTGTGTCAGCAGCCCCAGTGCCTTGGCTCTCCCGGCTTGGGCACAGCAGGCGGAGGCCTGGCCCCTGCCCTGGGAGATGCAGGAGTCCACCAGGCGCTCAAGGTTGCTGTGCTCCCTGTTTTTGCCCTCAACTCTCTCTCTCTCTTTCTCTCTCTCTCTCTCTCTCTCTCTCTCTCTCTCTCTCTCTCTGTGTGTGTGTGTGTGTGTGTGTGTGTGTGTACCTTGGCCACTGGTTTCTTGGGACTCCTCTGTGTCTGGGCAGCATGGCCCGTGGCTCCCGGACAATTTTGTACCTGGGCCTGTGTGCTCCAGCCACGCTGTTGCTCCACTCCCTCCCGCCAGTGCTCACACTCAAACACGCATGGGAGCTTTCTTAATCCCCATGAAAGACAGACTCTGTGAAGCTGTTCTTTTGTTACTCAAAAACTCTTAATAGAACTTACAGACATACTTTTTGAATCTCCTCAAGGGTTTTGTTCAAAACCTCTATCTGTTCCTTCACTAAAACATCCTCACTGAGGAGGGCATCTCTGATAAGACACCATAGCGAATAAATTGCTAGGGGGACGGCCTTAGTTCCCTGTTCTCCCTGTGCAACACATAGATCAGCCCTGACTTGTTCCTAGTCCATGATTTTAAAATTTCCTGTTAGAGCGAACTAAGGACTGAGCTCTGAAATTGTCTTAATGGTCTCCTGTGCCGTTTCACCTCTGATCCTGGTGCCTAGCCTCTCCACGAGATGCAGCAACTGATCTGCTAACTGCCCTTCTAACTCCGGAGCTGATGTTTTGGCACCCATTCTTCTAAAAATCAAGCTGATTCACCCCCCTTACACACTTGCACACTATGATGCTGGCCAGCCTTCTCGTGGGGTGACTCCTACTAGGCCTTACCTCCCCGAAGTTCTCGTAGGTGAGTCCACAGATGGCAGAACGTAGCTGTTTTCCCTCCGATCCCAGCGGGTGCCTCCACATGTCCCGCTCAAATCTGCAAAACCCTACTCTCTGATACGGGGTGCGCTTCCCATATCGAACCATGAGACTGGGTCAATATCCTAGGAGTTGAAAACAGACACACACACAGAGACCAGGATCATTTGCCCAAAGGGTAAATGTCAACTTTATTCAGCACATGACGGGTTTATATACTTGGAGGCAAAAAGATGAGAACTCCCTCCCACCTGGGAGTGAGATCATAGTGTTGGCCGCCTGGCGCCAGTGGCTGGAGCTTCCATGCAGGGGGTATCGAGCTGGGAACCCTGACAGACAGATGGGAGGAGATTTAGGGCGCCTGTGAGGACCCTCCTTAGCAGGTGAAATTACCGTAGCAATGACAGAATTAATGTTCTGAACTAGCCCCCTCCAGCTGGCAGAATCGAGCAGGGAAAGCTAAGCTGGTTAGCGTAAACATTTCTTGCATCCTGTGCTTTGGCCTCAAGGAATAGGGAAGACAGGGCTCTACAACTATGGGTTTGATTTTTGTGAAGAAGGGAATCTCTGTCCCAATTGGAAATGAAAAACAACAATTAAGAGAGCATGTGACGGAGGATAGGGTGGGCAGACACAAAGAGATTGAGAGAGTGGCAGGTATGCAGCATACCTGAAATTTTAGAAGTATGTGTGGACTCCGGTAAAGCAGGTTAGCAATCAGCTAAATCAAAATTACTTTGAGATTTTATCTTATGCTTATCAGAATGACTGAGATCAATAACAAAAATGACAGCTCATTCTAGCAAGGATGTGGAGCAAAGGGGAACATTCCTCCACTGCTGGTGAGAGTGTTAACTTTTACAGCCAGTTGAGAATTAATATGACCATTTCTCAGAAAATTGGGAATCAATCTACCTCAAAACCCAGCTATACCCTTCTTGGTCATATACCAAAGATGTTCCATCATACCACAAAGATGCTTGCTCAACAATGTCCATTGCAGCTTTATTTGTAATAGCCAGAACATGTAAATAATGTAGATGCCTCTCAACTGAGGCATGGATAAAGAAAATATGGTACATTAGCAGAATGAGTATTACTCAGCTGTTAAAAACAATAACATCAAGAAATTTGCAAGAAAATGGAAGGAATTAGAAAAAAGAATCCTGAGTGAGGTAACTAAGAAACAGAAAACCAAAGATTCTAAGTACACATGTAACCTTTCATATGTAAATATTAGCTATAATATGAAGGAAAACTATACTACAATTCACTACAGAATGACTAGGTAGCAAAAAATGTTTGAGGGGTACTCCTGGATCTCTCTGACAAGTGGAAATAGATTTTGTGAGAAGTCTGGGAGTGGAAAAGTTGAGCTCAAGAGGGATCAGGCTGAGAGGGAGAATCTGTGTGAGTAATGGGAGAGATGATTGGAAATGGAGGGTATTGGGGAAGGATGATATGAAAATCTCGTCCAGTAGAAACTCTCAGGATTCTTGGGGTGATGCTAGAGAGGACTCCTAATAATGGAGGATTTCGAGCCTAAATTGCCCATCCTCTGTAATCAAACAAGACTTCCAGAGGTGGCACCGGAACAACATCCAAATCACACAACCTTTAGCCTATAATCTGCCCTGCTTGAAAGATGTACTGGGGCAATGAAGGTACAGAAGTGGCTAATTAATGATGAGTCTAATTTGAGGCAAACACCATGAGAAAGAGCTTGTGCCTGATGCTTCCTGCATAACCAGGAATTGAAGGTTGGATAGCACAGAGATTTATAATAGAAAAATAAATAAATAAAATGAATCTTAATGATATCCACATATACTTATAAGCTGGTGCCTATCTCAAACTTCATCCAAGAGATTACCACTGACAGCTGATGGGAGCAGATGCAGAGACCCAAGGCCAGCCATTAGGTGAAGAGTGAGCCTAAATTGAACATTTCCATTGGATTCCACTCTGTAGAACTTTAGAAATTCTATGGAAGAGGAGGAGGGAGAAATATAGCAACCAGAGGGGTAGGGAATACTGGGAGAACATAACACACAGGTTTAAATGAAGTAAGTCTCAGATGGGCACACAGAGAATGTAGAGAAAAGTATGGAGCCTTCACGGGTCTGAAAAGTCCTCTGGATACATATTATGGCTACTAGTTTAGTGTTTTTATGAGATCTCTAAAAGTGGGAGTGGGGCTGTGTGACTCTTTCACATGTTCTTGGGACTGTTTTCCTCCTAATGGGTTCCCTGTGCCAAGTATTATTATATCTTAATTGCCCTGTTTTGTGGATATTCTTGATAGTTCTTGTCTTTTCTTAAGGAAAACTAAAAAGAAATGGAATTGGAGGAGATAGGAGGAGGGTGGGGAAACAGGAATGGGATAAATAGAGGGAAATGAAACTTCAAGCAAGATGTATTAAAACATTTAAGTACATAAAATAATAAAGCTGCTATGCATGAAAAAGTTTCATTGTCATTTTCAGAGGTGGCTCAATAAAATGATAACTGCAAAAATTTTAATGATACATCATGATAATAACTATCTACTTAAGCATATGTTTTTAAAATTGAAAGGAAGGATGATCCGCTCTGACATAAATTTTCCTATAACAGTAATATATATATATTTAATATATATAAATATATATTTATATATATATATAACATAACTTTAAACTTGTTTCTGACCTATACTCTTTAAATCTTCCCTTTAAGGTATGGAAATGCTTACTGAAATGCATAATTAATAACTTATTTTGGGTTAGATGTTTAATTTGATATTTTATAATGGTTTTACAGTCATCATCTAATTTTTGTGCCAGCCATAACCCCTTTAGTAAAGCACTTTGATAACCATCAATTTGCCTGTAGAATAATAAGTCTTTAAGGTTAAAAAAGTTTGGTAATTGTCATTGCATAAATGTGACAAACTGTGTCATATAGGTCTCAAAACTGAGATATAAATTATAATTTCACAAATGCAGTCAGTATCTAACCTATTAATCAGTATGATTTATTTCCCTTCTAATGTGTTAGGCAACAAATTTCTAACTCGTGCCTTATGATATATTCTAATTATACCACACATAAAAATTCAAGCTTTAATATTTAGTAAAACATCATGCTAATAACTATAAATATTATACTTCATACTTTAACATGTTCAAAGAAAGTAACAATAATTGTCTTGCTTTTCAAAAACCCACAATAAGAATAAATTTCAAGCATAGTTATTTTAAAAAAATAAGAACTATGTTTGCATCCAAAACATAAAAGTGTCTACTCAAGAAAGTATATCTGTTTTCCATTTTTCTTAAAGAATATTATTGTGTCTTGAGAGACAATAAAGTTGCTATTCCTTGGTTTCATCAATATTCCTTTTGATTCTACAACTGCTATATAACTCAGGCTAACAAATATGACTTCTTTATTACACATGTAATTGTTTCTTTCTACATGGGTCTAGGGCATTGGTACTGAAAGTTTAGAGATAACAAAGGACTAAAAATAAGATTCTGTGGGGAAGAAGTACCCCTTGTGCATAGTTTTTATGTCATCATCCCAATAACCATGTTGTTTTTCTAACTTATCTATAAAAACTCCAATTTTATGAGACATGTATGGTAAATTACAGACTCAATTATGATAACCATAAAAATAAGCTCTGGGTATTTCATCAAGTATTAAAATCAAAGTATCCTACTAAAAATTCTGAAATGAGGACCTGTATATTTTAAAGATAACATTTAGAAAATGTAATTCGGTGAATTGGTGTAGAGTTTTCAATAAATGGTGAAAATAGCATAGTGAAATTTTAAATTTTATAAGCAAGTAAACAAGACCTGTATGGTAAGTAATGAAAAGATGTTTTTCAAAGTACTTATATAAGCTTGCATCTCTTCATGCCCTATGAATCAATAACATATATGCTATGCACATTTTGACAACTACAAAATGTGTTTGTGGATACAAAATCAACAGTGGTCAAAAGCAACAGGTGCCTTTGTGATCTCAGATATAGTGGCAGACTTTTTCATTCTGAAGTAGATGAGTCA